>NC_091026.1:10312604-10617708 GCF_041296385.1 Aphelocoma coerulescens | reverse complement strand
ATTTAGCAAATATTGACAGAAAAACCCAACTAGTTTTACTCTTTGGGTTTTCTGTTCTTGACAAGTCTCTATTCCCCAAAAGCACAGTTTTCAAGGGAAGTAACTATTTATCTCCAAAACATACTAAACAAAATAAAAGCAGTGAGGAACAGTAGTGTTAGCCCCAGCCTGGAGATGGCAACAGGGCTGGAGCAGTCTGGGGATCCTTGGCACTGCTCTGCCACCTCCCTGCTCCATATCACAGCTACCACTCTGCACAGGGGGGCTTCAGTTCCCCCCCTACCACAATCAGCCTGACTCACAGTGGGGAGACACCTCATGCCTGCTGCCATTTCCATGGAGTGCCCCCACGACTGCACGGGGGTTGTTCCCCACCATTTCCCAGCTTGGAATTGCTGTCAGAGGAAGCAGCCCCCACCTGCTTGATCCCCTCCACATTGCAGGGGGACCCCAGGGGTGGCACAAGCCTTCCCCATGGGGCACATACACACTTGGCAAGTATTAACTCCTGGCTCACTCTCCAACACTTCCATCTCCTCTTTTTTCAGTAATTACTGCCACAGTGCAGCTGGGGTGGTGGGTTAGTCCATGCCCCCCAGGCTGGGCTCACCACGGCTGCTTGCAGGCTGGTGCCCAGGGAGCACAGCAGGCACGTGTCCCTCTCCCCACACAGGCAGGAGGGCTCATTCTGCCGATTCGCGGTTTGAGCCGAATCCCCCCATGATGTCACACGCTCCACATCTGCCAGCAGAAGTGTCTCATCCAGCAAAAATGTCAGCCTGTGCCCAAACAGGAAGCACCTGGTGCTGGTGGGCGCCCAGGGTGCCCGGAGGGGTGGGGGTACAAGGACGACTCATTTCCCCTCTGAGCAAGTCCAACCGCTGACACAACTGGCTCTGGCATTGCCCAGCTCTTCCATCCCTTGGTAACACTCTGCACAGCCCACAGAGCTCCGTGTCCTGCCAAAAATAGCCCCTCCCAGCAGAGTCCCAGGCCTCAGGAGGAGGCAGCTATGAAGGCATGGGATGAGCAGAAAAGCAAGACCCCCAACTCACAAAAATTCCCAAATATCACACAACTTGGATTTTCTCCATTAAAACCATTTTTCCAGCTGGATGAGAACATGACATGGGTGTCCAGGTTTGTCTGGAGAAGTAAGAGCTTTAGAATCACACTGCAAATGCTGCCATTGGAGTTTCTCTGGCAGCTCCCAGCTCCAGCTGCAAGGCTGTGCATCAGCAGAGATAGGATGAAGGCACTCTGGGACAGGGCCTGACCCCAGCTTTGATGTTCCTTCACAAAGTCCTCAGCCACTCCCACTGATGGGGAATGAAGAACAAAGACAAACCTGCTTAATCTAAACCAACACACTTCATCCCCCCAGTCCAGGAGCCTTTCATCCTCCACAGCAGCTCTGCATCAGCAGGGGCTGTCAGAAGAGCAGCCTTCTGGGATGGGATGCTCCAATGTCCATCACTGACCACCCTCTGGTCACCTCTGCATATCATGAGTGGAAAAAATGAACAGCAGCCTGGGCTACTTCATTACCTCTTCCCCAGCCCTGCACCCCCCAGCAAAGCCACAGAGGAGGTCAATCTCCAGAGCCTGGGCTTTAAAGCTTCCACAGCAGTGGACAGGGACATCCTTCCTGCTGTCACCGTTTCCAGGCACATTAATGTGAGAAGTGGCTCCTACCCACGCCCCATTCCAGCCCTGCCACCCCCAGAAAACCAGACAAACATTCCTGGCATGCCCAGGACAGAGTGCCATGGGTCACTCTGTTTTCCTACAAAACAACCACTTTCCCACCCAGGAAATTGTGGCAAAACACCCGTGGGAAGGAACAGAGACAGAGTTACCCTCTGTCCCTGCATTTCCTGACCAGTGCCCACGACACTCCAGCCAACACAGACAGACCAAATCCTGCTTAAAATAACCCTCCTGCAGAGAGGATGGGGCTGGATGTCTACCATTAACTTGCCCAGTGGTGCCATGGGATTGGCACCAAGCCCCCCCACCCACCACACCATCCTGCTGGGGACCAGGATGGCCAAGGATGGGGACAGGATGTCTCATCCCAGCCTGGTCACACAGCCCACAGCAGCAGCTGGTCTGAGGGTGCCTCACCATCCCTGCTGGGAACTGCTGAGGCCACACCAATGTGCAAACAGGCTGAGCCAGGCAATCCAAACCTCAAACCAGGCGCTGGTCCATTTCCCAGTGTGGCCAAAAGGTCTGCTGGGGGACACCCTGTTCACACTGGGAAGTGACACAAGTTCCTGAGCAGTCGGTCCGTGGGAGAGCTGCACAAGGGTAACACCACTGTGGGTACAGCCAGATGCTTTGGGATTGGCCTGGCAGGGAGGGGGGCAGATCCCATGGCCTCACTGAGGGGAATGGGCAGACGAGATCTGCTGGGCTCCAGTGGTGTGGACACCACATGTTGCATTTGCAGCAGCAATGCCAGGGCTGGCTGGAAGTGTGACCTCAGGAGCAGGCTGCTGGAATGCCTGAGACAGGCAGATCACTCACTGGATTTCTTCACAAGCTAGGAGAAAACAGCTTTTTCCAACTTTCTTGGGTTAGCAAATTTCCCTGGAGGCAGCAGGACCCTTCCCTCTGGGCCCATGTACAGGCAATGGGAAACCCAGATAAGTTCAACTGGAGCCTCCTTTTAGAACAGGGACAGAGGAGAAACTTTCCTTCCTGTAACCCTCCCTTCAGGATCCAAATCAGCATTTACTGTAGAGGCAGCAGTGGCTTGCCAGATCTCCAGACCCAACCCACGCAGCCAGTAATGCCACCACAGGCTGGGGACAGCAGGACATCCTGCAAACACCCTGCCAGTTTCAGGCAGGTTTCCCCAGTGGGTGGCACGGATGCTGCACAGGATGAGCCCCCACAAAAGAACATGTTCCTTAGTAAAGCAGTTGAGATGAAGAAGGCGTGAGGTGCAGCAAAACAGTTTGTTTTACAGATTTCAACCTTTCCCTCTCTGAAAACAAGTTGTTCTGCAATGACAGTTCAAGCTTGCTCCCTTCACAAACATCAAAGGAAAATGCTTTAGCGTCTCTGCCTTTGTTTTTCCTTTCATTCAGCCTTAAGTGCTCCGGGCTTCACCTGACTTCCCAAGCTGCCTCTCCGAAGCCACACAGCCTCTCTCCACCAGCACACGGTCCCGTCAGGACTTCCCTTTCCTCCCTCACTGCTTCTCAGGCACTCCCAGCATCCCAGGAGAGGCAGTGAGAATGATTTCTGAAGCAGTTTGCCTTCTTCTAAACCCTTCCCCAGAGGGCAGGGGGCCATGACAGGACCCAAACAGGTAAGGGGAGCAGTCTCACATTGTCTTACCTCAGAGAGCTTGACACGTCCCTCCAGGAAAGAGCAGTCGGCAGCATTGTGGGTGCAGATGTGGCGGTACTTGCACCAGTGGCAGGGGAAGGAGCCGTTCACACAGGACAGGCAGCTGTAGAAGGAGAGAAGTGGGCAGCATCAGGGCAGCACCGAGGCAGAGCCCACAGGGACATTTCTTGGGATGCTTCAGCAGGACAGCATCTGTAGGTGACCCTGTACCTCGGGGTGGAAAGGATCCCTTAGCCATGAGGCACGGGCCATGCGCTGGGAGGGAGATGCCTGCACAACCCGAACCCCCAGGCTTTGCCCATGGCAAGGTGGGGGGATATGGCCTTTTAGGCACTGCAGGATTTGTGTCCCAGCCGAAGAGGCCACGCTCCCTCCTCCTCTTGGCAGACTGACCCTGCCCGCCCCACTCCAGCAGGGGCAGAGCTCCAGACTTTGGGAGCTTTATTTGGGTTCACTGAAAGGCAATTTTAGCAAGAGGCAGCACATCAAGGGTTCTGCACCGCAGGGGAACAGGGGAGAAAGAGCCAGATTAATGCATGCTCATTGAGAGGAAAATTATAACTGGCGAAAGGTTGGGTCAGATTAACATTTCGGGACTGTAGCGCCTTTCAGCCGCTCACAATAGGTTGTGTGTGACCCCCTCCCTCAGCCCCCTCAGCCCCAGCCCTCCACAGCCGCGCGTGCGTTGTGTCTGTGGCTTCCACCCCCCCCCTCAGCCCCAGACGCTTCCATCTCCCTCCCCAGCCTCCTCTCGGAGCTCTTTGTGCACAGGGATCACTCCTGCTCCCCTCTCCCCATCTCTTCTGGGAGTAAGCTGAGGACCCAGGGATGCCGGGAGCTCCCGTGCTCTGCTTTCCATTCCTCTTACCAAAGAAACCAGCCCCAGGGACCTGATGACTCTCCCCAGAGCAGGAAGGGACACACAGAGTCCCACAGCCTTTCACAGGAGTGGCACCTCGACAGCCTGTCCCCTTGCTAACCCCCTCGCAGGCATCCCTGTTTGCAGACACAGGGCATCCCACAGCTGGAGGGAGGCCTTTAGGGGTTTCACCCCTGTGAGGAGGGAAGGGGCTGAGCCCCCCTGCCACGCTGCCTGGGGGCAAAATAGCAGACAGGTCCTGCATTTAGTGCAGAGCCTTCACAGGGTGGGTCTGCACCAGGCGTGTCTGTGCAGCCCAAGCTGTTCTCCCAAGGAGGAGATGGGAGAGCTGCTGAGGCATAAGCTAAAAGGCAGTAAAAATAATCAGCCTGGCTTAAAAAGATAAAAAAAAAAAGAAAAAAGAAAAAAAGAAAAAAGCAGCAACACTAGTTTTCTCCCTAGAAGGCTCATACCTGCTCCTCACTGATCCGAGCATCAAAAGGATCAGGCCCAAAGCAATTATATTTAAACAAAGACAGGCTCTTTCCCTGAACACAGCCCTGACAGGAGGCAGGCAGCCCTGCCCAGCCCAATCCTGCTCCTAATCACAGCTACCTCTCTGCCTCTACCCCTGGGAAATGACAGGAAAACACAGCATGGCCCTGTGAAGCGGCAGAAAGACAATCTTCCTGGAGAAGAGATCCTTGGTGGCAGAGCCTGGCATGCTAAATCCCTCGCCCTCCAGCAGAATTGTCACTTTGGAGGTGTGGGAGCCACAGGGTAAGGGCAACCCAGGGTGCAAAGACACACCCAAAGCTTTGCAGGCCCGGGGCTCCCAGCCTGCCCGGGGGTTTCACACACCATTACAGATACAGCAAGAGCTTCCCAAATCCATGCGCACACACTAAGGAAATATTTAATTAAGCTGCTTGCAAAGGGGGCTGGAAGTCATTTCCATGTTTCGCTCACATTTTCACTTCCAAATGAACAGCCCTTTTAGCTTTACCCACAAATATGCTAATTGAGATGCTCCTTATGCAAATATATGCAATTTTATTTCAGCTGCAGAGATTCAACTTAAAAGCAGAGCCACAGCCTCCTATCTCTGGTTGCTTTGATGGAGGGAGGTGCAGAGGGTAGGGGGACTAGAGAACACAAACAAAGCCGAAGGACAGCTCCTGCCCTCCTGCTAAGGGTTCAAGCAGGACCAGTGGACAGATAAATCCAGGATATGGAGGGGCAGGACAGGGAACATACAGATTAATCCTCATGGGAGTAGCGTAGCCCCAGAGAGGTCAGTAAGAGAAGCACAAGCAGCCACAAGCCACATGCTGGGGCACAACCAGCAAGCTGGGGCACAAGCTCCCATGAATTGCCTCCACCATCCTCCAGAGAAGAAATTTTCCAGTCACCAGGTCCTTCAGGGTCTGCAAAAAAACTCCCCAGTCCCCTTTCCACCACCTCACAAGGCATCTCAAAGCAGCTGGGTGAAGCTCCCAATGCAGCCCTGCCCTGGGCACCCCAGCCCGACAACTGCAGTTCCACTTTGTAGTTCTTCAGGGTCAAAGCCAAATCTTAGCTATTTCTAGATCCTCCTGACCTGAGGGTCTCCTTTGCCATTTTATTACTGCAGGTCCCAGCTGGTCTCCTGGTCTCCACTTGTCAAAGGATCTCAGGTTATCCTCCATGTACACCCTGAGGTAGTTTCCCCTCCCCACTTTAGCCCTCCCAGTTGCTTCTAACTTAACTGAACCACTCCTAAAGCCCCATCCTCAGAGATGGTTTCCACCCTCTCCCTTCTGCCAAGGTTCTCCTTCTGCCATAAGGACATCAAATGCCCCTGTGAGAGTCACCACACACACCTTGCTCTGCAGCATCTCTGCTGTGTTTAGAGCCTGTCCGGGTCAAAGTGGTGAGTAAATCAGCACTCAGGTGCCAGTAACATGGTGAAACCCTGCTCACAGCCTGCCTCAGTGCTGCTGGCCTCAGCATGGCTCTTTGACCACCACAGCACCCTGCAAGGCTGCCCAAAGCCCAGGACAGGAGCTGAGGCAGGGATCCCCAGCTGCTGGTCAGGCTGGGCAGCGTGGCTGGGGCTGTGTCCCAGAGTGTCCGTATCCCGGTGGGTCCGTGTGCCACTGCTGTCTGTTCCTGGCACAGGAGCAGGCTGCTCGGCAGCATGATGCCATCTGTGCCGTCTCTCTCCTTCCCACGGTCAGGCACTCTTCCCTCATCACTTTTTGCCTAAGAGGCTTTCATCACTCCTGATAATTAGAGGGAGGCTCTCCTTCATGTGTTGAAGTGTTCCCCCTCCCCAAAGCGTGCCAGGAGAGCAAGAAGCCCAGTGAGGCAGAAAACCGATGGCGGGGGTGCAGCACTGATATGGACCCACAGCTTGTTCCCCATCTGCCTCCTCCCCAGCCCTGCCAGGTGCTGGTGGAGATGAAGCCCAGGCGAGGCAGGGGAAGGGAGCCAGACCCACCGGCAGTGCCATCCTTGCCTCCTGCTGACCTCGTGAGAGAGGCGTGGCACCAGCCTCAGAGCAGCATTTCAGGGTCACTCTGTGCCAAGTGCCCCATTCCAAAACAAGTCCAGGCTCAATGCTGGCCTGAAACCTCCCCCAGCCAGAGGAGGCATCCTTGCAGGCAACAAAGCAGCTCTGCCCAAGTTTAAGTGCCCCAGGGTCAAAGCCAGAGCCTCCCCACAGCCCCCACCCTTGCCCACATCTCACCCCACAGTTGGGCCAAAAACTCCCAGCACTGCTCCCCTCCACTTCCATAATTGATCCCAAACTTGATAAAGCCATCCTAGGGAAAAACCTGACAGGACTGCAGAGAAGCAGAGGCGCAGACAGGGCAGAAGGACAGTAAAGACACCTCGCCAGGGTGGGTGCAGGGCCAAAACCATCACTGCAGGATGAGCCCAGATCCAGGGGCAGCTTCAGGGACTGACTCTTCCCTGGGTGTGCAGGCACCTCCAGTGACCATGGAGAGGTCACAGCTGTCTCCACACATGACCCAAAGCAATGTTGTAGCTGATGTAGTGTGGAGAGCCAGCAGTGCTGGATTCAGGCTCCACACTCACCCTCCTTCCTGCACTCCCAGCCCCAGGCATGCCACGTGCCCAAAGGAGCACAAAGCTCTTCATCACACTGAACAGCGAGGGCAGAAAACAAAAACAGCATCCACAGGAGTGAGATAAGCCTGAGCAGCAAACGTGAGTGGGACAGGAGGTGCGAGCACGGCACACACACAACAGACACTGAGGCTATTTCTATGGCGCAGCACATCCCTGGAGGAAGGAAGGACATGGAGTGAAGGGCAGGGAGGAGGGACAGGGGGAAGTTGAACGGCACCAAGAGCAGAGCAGGGGAGGTCCATTACGAAGGGAAATTATAAACACAGTGTTGATGAAAACAGCATCTGTGCAGGCACAGCACAGCCGCCTGTGAGCCCCCCGACTGCTCCTCAGATCTCCTCTTGGCAGGAGGATGCATCCTTAGTGAATACTCAGCTCCAGCACAGCCTGCATCTGGAGCAGCAGCTGTCAGGGCTGAGGGGCTGAACTGCAGTGCTTTGGGCTTTATATCCATCTCTCTACCCTAGGGAGAAGGGAAGATCCTGAAGAGCAGTGGAACCAGACAGTCTGTGTCCACCCAGCCCCTACATGGACCTACAGGCAGCTTCCCCACTGGTGCCCAGGAAAGGTGTGGGGTGGGAGTCAGCTCCCACCTCCCTCCATCCCCGCCCATCTCAATCCATTTCTTCCCTTCCTTTTGCACCAACCCAATGCTTTTCCATCCCTGCTGGGTTTCGCCAAGGTCCTTACTTACAGGTTGGTCCAGAGCATCCACCATCATGCTGGAGGATGCAGAATCATGCCCTGGGTTTTAAAATAATTCTCTTGAAACACCCTCAGCTGCCTTCCCTTACTGAAACATAAGACCAGGCTGTACCAGCCCTCCTCTTTCACAACATACATGACATAAACCAGGTTATCCTGAGCTGTCTCTGGGGCCATCCTACAGGATTTTCCACCTGCCCCAGCCCAGGAACACACAGGGATCTGCTACCACCACACAGCTCAGCCATGCAAACTCAGATACACTAACTCAACTGCTTGCAGCCATCTGTCCATGCCTTTGAAAAGAAAGCATCTGTAAGCATCTGGAAATGAGCAGCACTGGGCCAACAGAGAAGCAGCCATGCCATGTGCAGGCAGACAGAATGGCTGCAGAGAGGAGCCAAGGCACAAGGGCTGGCATTGTCCCACGGGTGCCAACGGGTGCCTCAGCCACCAGAACAACCCAGCCCTGCCTTACCGGCACAACCCCACTGCTCCCAGCCCTTGAGACATGCATTAAAATCCCATTTACTTAATTGAGGCTTACAGGGAAAGCCTGACCTGTGGGATGGAGACACAGCAGAGTCACATCTCTCCAGCCTGGAGGAGTTAGAGCCCTTTGGCATGTCTGCCCTTGCTCTAGCCTCAGAGAAATTCAGCACCCTGCAGCTGATAGGACATGGGTGCCACAGCTGTCACTACAGTGAGGCACGACCACAAGGCTGGTGGCATCATGACCACCTCCCAAACTGGAGACAGGTTTCCAGGATGCTCACATCCCCTCTTGGAATCAGACTTGCTGACATGATTTTCCCCCTTTCCCTGTGCCACCACCTGGATTTTTGCTTCCACACCGCAGTGGCAGGACATGCTGGTGATGCGCTGGGCACGCTGGTGCTTGAAAAAACAGCGGCTCTGCAAAACCTGCCCACAGAATTGAAAGAAGCACCAAAAGCTCTCATCTTCTTCCCCATCCCACTCCACTTGCCAGCTCCCTTCCCACAGCCACACACTCCAAAATGCCAAGCCACAACATGATTTATGAAACAGAGTTTCCAGAGGAGAAATCCAGCGAGAAAACATGGAAAAAGCAGGAAGAAATAAATACATCTAAGTATTCCCTGGAATTGCTCACTAGCTTTCCATGAGGATTCCCTACTCACCCACCTCGCCGGCAAGCTCTGCCAGAGGCAGGCAGGGAGCCTGGTATTACATCTTTATCTTAAAAGGGGACTCATTTCCCCACAAATGCTTTGAAGAAGGCATTTAGCTCTGACAAAGACGACCTCAACATCTGCCCGTGCACGCGCTGGACTTGGGCTGATTCATTACACGATCAAAGGTGCCGAGCAGCCTTTAAATGCCTGCACTTGATCGGTGTCCCATCGGAATCCCCCGAGGGAATCCACCCAGTCCCTGCCACGGGGTTTTCATCTCATCCTCCACTGCAGGAACCAGAGCCTGTCCCCAGGAGCTGCAGACAAGCCTGTGGGCAGCCCTGCTCCCCTGCTGCGGGCTGGCAGAGACCCTCAGCCACTCACATCCCTCTTTGCAAGGACCCCATTTCCCCACATCAAACTCTTGGTTTCCACTCCTCCATTCAGTGCATCTCCCACAGCTCAGCCAGAAGCATCCCCTGCCTCATGCACAAGCCTTTACAAGCAGAATGCCCAAAAGATGCCACTGCCTGGAAACACTTGCCTGAGCCCCACAAGAGCCCTGAGTACACAAAGCTGGGACCTCCAGAAGCTGCCCAGGTGACTCCTGGAGAGGAATGAAGCCCCAGAGGGGACACAAATTCCAAACCACAGATCTCAGGGACCCTGCACAAAGTACCCCAGGAGCCACTGACGCTGGTCTGTGATGGGGACAGTTCCATTACACAGGAATAAAGCCCTGCATTAACAGATGGGACAGCTTTGAAGCTCTACCTGGAAGACCCCCCCTCAGCCCAGAACATCACAGCCAAACATACAGGCAGCACAACCCCCTCTGTACCCTCCTCTCCTGTAGAAGTGATCAGAAGCATCTTTCCTTCTGCAAATCCCTCCCTTGACCAGGCACTTGAAAACGTATGGGAAGAAGACTTGCCAAGGTGGTGGGAAATAAGAGAGCCAGGATGCTCATGCAGCAGCAGGACCAGCCCCACAGCCCGCATTTTGCTGATGCCTTTCCAGATATCTGCTGAAAACAAGAAATCAGACTCTCCTTGGTGCACATGGTGGAGCTGCGTTGGCTTCCCTTGGAGCTACCCCAGCTGACATCAGCAAAGAGCTGCCTCACAAGCCTCCCATCTCTCCACAACCATCTGAAAAATCTCACCCAAACACTTTGTCCTCAGCTGAGAAATGATTCGACACGCAGAACTCTGCCTTCCAACCTCAGCAAAGCCACCCAAATATAAAAAGAAAACATAACGCACAGTGATCAGAGATCTCCACAGGAAAAACATTAGCCTCGTGGAAAAGCATACTGTTCCTAATACAGAATTTATCAGGCTGATGTATAGATTTTCCTCCACAAAATATGAAACCTGGATCTGAAAGGCTATTAACTCCAGAGAGATCCATTAAAGACGCCTGTCTGCAAATGGTATTTAAAAGTATTGCATCATCCCAGGAGGTATTGTCATGCTCTTTGGCTATGATTCGACTGCAGGTCACACAGTTAAAACTACCTAAAACTCTTAACGTAAAAAAAAAATAATAATGTTCACCAGCTTAGAACATGGACTTTTCTATCAGCTTCAACTGGAGCCCATAAATATTAATGCATCCATAATTAGCCTTTTTAAATAATGCATCCAAAATTAAACATCAACGCAGTAATAAATCAGTCAGGCTCTTTGTTGTAGGTTTGTTTCAGGGGGGTAGGGTGTTTTTTCCCCTCCTGTGTCAGGCACATAAAATAAAATGCCAATTCCCCCACCACCTCTTCCCACCAGACCGCTGATTGGACTAAATCTGATGCCATTTGTACTTAAAAGTCATCTTTCTTTCATTTAGAAAAATAAAAGTCATATCTGCTTTTTGATTTGCAAAATAATGACATGCAGCCAGCCCGAGCCAAAGCTGAGCTAATGTTATTGAAACCACAGGACGTGAAGGGAGACAAAGCTCATCTCAGAGTCAAGGTGAGGGAGAAAGTCAAGTTTGCAAAGTCTCTCCTCCCTCACCAGCACAGCGCTTCCAGGAGGAGCCCTGCTCCCTGTGCAAAGAGCAGGAGGGAAGGAATCCCTGTGATGAAGGAGCTTTGCAGGGGCTCTCCTCTGACACATCCCTCCTGGAGCTCACTGTGGGTGGGTTCCCAGCCAGGGCACCTGCATCTCACCTGCTCTTCCCTGATCAAAGTGGAAACTCTGAACAGGCTTTGGAGGAGCAAACTCCAGCAGAGCCCTCAAGCCAGGCTCAAAACTTTGCAAAAAGACATTCAAAAGAGATCACTTGGCATTTGCTTATCTATAATTACTGATCAGCTGGAGCGCCACCATCCATGGGAGGTTTCTGGCAGAGTAATGAAATCTCTTGCATTCTTGAGCTCCAAATTCTTTGCCCAAACACACCCCAGCCTCAGCTCTGACAGTCCTACAGCGCAGCCATCCCCCACTGCTCAAGAACACTGTCTGCAGCTCCTCATCAGGAGTTGTGGTTTGAGACTTTAGACACTTTGCTTAGACAGCACATCAATAATCCACACCTCCTCTATTTTATCAAACGCATATCTCAAGCTGTCTAAAAACCCTTGCAGGAGTAGATTTCACAGCAGCCTGACAAGAAAGCAAATTCACAATTACTTCCAGTTAGGAAATTCTTGGGTAAATGCCCCAGGACATGTGGCATGTTCCATCCCATGTTGCTGTAACTTTCCAGCTCCCTCTCCAGCAAGCCTGGGAAGCAGGTACCGTGGCAGGAAAGTACAGGCTTCTCCTTTTGCATGGCCAAGTCACTCCTATTAACTGTTTCCAGGAATAACAAGACGCTTGGCGTTTTCAGTCACACGGATTGATTTCTACAGTGTGCAGTGCAGTAAACTCTTTTTCTTCCAAAGTTTTGCCAAACCCAAAGCCCTGTTTTTACGTGAGGTTCTGTCCTGACGCTACATGTTCCCACACACCCAAACCAACTGTGGGTGCTCTGGTCACCATCCCAGTTTACACAGGCAAAAGAAGGAGGTTTCTCACTGTAAACACCCCTGTACTCAACTGCCCTTTCCTCTTGCAACATCAGCACCCACAAAGCTGAGAACTCCCTCTTCCAGTCTCACGCCATCCCACTAATCTGTTCCTGGAGCCCTCCCACAAAGTCCAGGCCACTTACGATTGATGGACGCTGCAGTTGTAGAAAACAAAATCCACGGAGGCAAATTTCTTCCCCGTCTCCTTGGACTTCAGGTAGAGCTTCACCACTCGTTTGTCCCCTGCAAGAGACCCAGGCAAAAAAAGACATCAGAAAGGACAAAGTGCATGGCCCAGCATTCAGCCCAAGGCTTGTGATGGCTGGAGGGAGCTGGGCATCACCACTCAGTCCAGTTAATTAACAAAATCCCCCGAGTGCGGCCATAAAAAGAGTGTTCACCCACCCCCATTCAGACACCAAAGAGGCCAGCAGAGCCCAAGTACATCTCTGAGCCCCTACAGCTAAATACAACCTGCTGGCATGGAGACTGAGGCCTTGGGTTATACTGGGCATACTGAAGGAGGGTTTAATAGTTCCGGGGTCAGGAGAATGTCCTAGAGCCCATGGCTACCTCTGCCCAGGAATGGTCTACAGATGGAAATAGGGCCAGGGTGCCCAGGAGTGGTCAGCAAGTAAAATCACAAAGTGGTTTGGGTTAGAAGGGACCTTAAGGATTATTCAGTTCACTGCCATAGGCTGTGCCCAAGCAGCTGTGTCCATGGCTTGGAGGAGACTAAAGGACCAACCTCCCATGAGTAGCAGTTCCTTCTCTTCCTATACCCCAAGAGCTCAGGTGAGGTCCAGATCCCGAGAGTGGGATCACTGTCACGGGAGGACTGTCCTCCTCCACACCTGCCTGTGGGGTAACACATGGGATAACACTTGTCTCAGGCTTTTTTCCCACTCTGGGGCACAAGCTCACCGCGGCCCCTGGTGATGGGGATGACGTCCTTGGCAGAGGGAGAGCTGCAGTAGATCTTCCCATCCTCAATGCGACTCTCTGACTCGGTGAAGTCTTCAAAGGAGCAGTTAACTCCTGCTGAGAGGTCTGGGACATTCCAGGCCTGCAGGACCAGCTAGGAAGGAAAGGCAAGAGCATCAACACGGATGACTAGGAAAATAGGCTCCTCTGTGGCTGCTATGTGTAAATCTAGAAAAGACTAGGAGGTGCAATCCCTCCTCTGCCACCCACACATGGCGGGGAGACCTGCTCTGGGCTTGTGCAAGGGAGCCCCATCCATGTACCTCTCTGCTCAAGCAAGGAGCATGGATTTAAATGGGTTAAGAGCTGGAATGACTCACAGCCTCTGTCCTCTGCCCTGGGCACACCACAAGCCATTATGCCTCACCTCTCTACAGAGAACAAGAACAGCATCAGGGCTGAAGTGTGTTTCACAGAAAGGCAGAAAGGCACCCACTCTGGCAGAGACGAGGAGGGGAAGAATCCACCTCTTCCTTCACAAAGTCATCCCCAGGGTCAGCAGTTCTCACTTTACAAAACGCTTGCCTTATTTCTAATTTGAATTTTTCACAGCTTCCAGCCATTAGTTCTTGTTATGCTTTTCCTTGATAGATTAAAAAGCCCTTTAGTCCCTGATATTTGCTCCTTGTAAAGGCACTTATACTCTGTAATCAAGTCACCTCTTAATCTTCTTTTTGATAAGCTAAGCAGATTGAGCTCTGGAAGTCTCTCACTGCAAGGCATTTTCTCCAGCCTTCAACTCATTTACATGATGTTTACGGGAGTTTTTCAGTCCCTCCCTTTGACAGCTGCACTCCAACCCAAGCAGAGCATCCCCGTGTCATCCATGGATGTGCAGCATCCTGCCATTGGTATGGAGATAATTACCCCAGGAGTGAAAGCACTGCCCAGCTCCTGGCTTCACCCCAGGAGCATCAAGAGCCTGCAGTGAGGGCTCAGCCCCAGCACCACTTTCCAGGACACCAGGTGAACCTTCATCCATGTTTAACTTTAGACTTGGCAATACCAAACCCCAGTTTCTCTGCTAAACAGCCCCACTCAAACCCAACTACTCCAAAGGAACTCTCACCCATACCAGTCTCCAGTCCCAGGATCCCAGCAGGTCCTGTCTGCAGCCATATCACATTTATCTCCACATTACCAAAGAACATTTAGCCCTGCAGAAGTGCTTTCCACACTCTTTCCATCCAGTGACAATTCCCCTCTGATGAGAACTTTTTGAGATCTGTCACGGAGCCAGCTCTTAATCCACTTAACACGTGCTTTATCAATATTGTATAATGCTAATTTTTAATCAGAACGTTGTGTTGTACCAAGTCAAATGCCTTGTAGGAGCCTACAGACATCACATCCCCACAGTCCCTCTTCTAATTCAAGTCACAAATTCATCAAAGAGCAAAATGGGGTTTGTCAGACACAAACCCACGTTGACTGGCATAAATTATATTCCCATCCTTAAATCATTATCAGGTGTATCCTGCACCTGTTCTTTTTCTTTTCTTCTTCTACTTCTGAAGTAAAACTAAGCACTCTCTGACTATTTGGTCCTTTTTGCAACTGAGAAAAAAAATGAACACTTTTTCTGTTTCTGGGACTTTTCTCAACATTCAGTTGTTTATTACGAAGTCATATTATTACATATATCTCCAGGCCACAGAACTCCTTGGCCAACTTTTTTAGGATTCCTGACTGCTGGATATCCAGACCTGACGGTTTATTGCTGGTATATGCTGTTTCTTATTCTGTTCATGGTGCTAATGGCCTGAAAAATACTTCAGGGAAGTCCATCATCCTTTCTGCCTGCACAGAGAGAGAGCAGCAAGTTGTGCATCAAAGTCTCATCCCAAAATATCTACTGCAGGCTGGAGTCAGAGACAAGCTATTGAACTAGAGCTAGATCACTGGGCTATGAATGGCATTTCTGATGGTCATGCTGTCATTATGGAGAAATATTTATTGCTCAGTTGTGTCTTTTCTGAATAATCATCAACTGGTTTATTATCTCCATCAATATGGAGCAAATGGCCTGCCCTCATCAATGCCCTGCACTTTGCTCTGTTTTGTCTCAGATCTCTCTACGCCTTTCTCCCTATTCATCGTAAAGTCATCACTTATTTTTAATTGCCTTCTCCCCAGCCATTGCCTCCAGAGAGTCAGGAGGTGGCTGGGGAGGAGTAGGAGGGAGCGGAGGTGTCTTACCGGGACCTCGGACATGGTGACCGAGATGTTCTTGGGCTGCACGGTGAGCTGGACGCACTGCTGCAGCTCGGAGGCGAAGCGCTGGGGCTCGTCCGCCCGCTCGCACCGGTCCTTGCGGGAGCAGCTGCAGGGGGATGGAAGCACCACGGTGAGGAGGAGAATCCCCTGGGGTCCTGCAGGGCTTTGGGCTGGCATCAGGGCAAACAGACCCTTTGGCACGGAGATGATGCCCAGGTAGGGACGTTGGGTGACCGAGGCCTGTATCGGAGCTCCGCTCTCCCCTGAGACTTCAAGGGTATTTTGTGTTCAGTTTATCCTACTGGCACAAGAATGCTGAACCCAGGAGCCCATGGGCAAGATGAGCAGGCCCTGGCAGCAGCTTCACCATGCATGGATACTCCTAAGCACAGCCTGGGCACCACAGGAGGGGATGACTGACCCCTTGGACCATTCCATCCCTCGGCATTTTGGGGCCGAAGTCCAGGAGGGATGCCCTCAAGGAGACCAGCAGTGGGGATGGACACATTTTGTCAGCTGTAGGTCGCTGGCACAGCTCTAGGGACAATCCTGCTGTACTCACATGTTGTGCAGGACACACCAGCCGCAGTGGGGGTCCCGGGAGCCCAGGCATAGCTCACAGCTCTCATACTGCTCACAGCTCTCCACTGGCACACGGGTCACCTGCGGGGAACAGGCACGGAGTGAAGGGAGCCGGGCTGCTGTGCCCACACCTTGGCTTGGCAGAGACAGACCCAGCACAGACTCACCCTGGCCTGTTAGTGGGGAGGCAGGAGAGGGAGCAGGCTGAGCCCCTCACCATCATCCACTCCTCTCCCAGGCCCAGGCAGTGCATCTGCAGGCAACACCTCCACCCCAGAGAGACTTTTACTCCAAACAAGCTCCTTTCATTGCACCTTTGCAGGATTTGGGAGTGGGCTGTGCCAGCTCAGCCCCACATCGGCTCCCAGTGCCAGCCAGGCACCCCGTGGCTGCTGCAGCCCTGCTCCGAAAGGGTTACCAGTCCTTTATTAATTGCTCCTCCAGATTTGATTAAAATCCCCTCATTCTCTGAGCCCTTCGAGCTCTGTTACAACTGTTCATTTAATTACTTTCCACCAGCACTCTGATAACACTGAGTGTACTAGGGAAGAGAGTGGGCTTTATTAAGGAAAGGAGAGGAGAAGAGGGGGGACAGGGAGGGGGTGCAGGGAGGGGGTTCCTGCTCACCTGCCATGAGGCATCAGCAGCACCGAGCAGCTGCCCATGCCTGCCGTGCTTGTGCCTCAGTTCCCCACTGCTCCCACAGGGCAGCACTCACTCATTAATTAAAATTTGCAAACTTCTCTACTGAGGGCTAAACCTGGGGTGTTCTGCCTTCTTACAGCCCAGCAGAGCACAGGCTCAGCATGATGTCTACAGCTGGCCAACCAGGGTGGTGAGGACAGCTGTAATGTTCCCATTTGTTTGTCCCTGACATTGCTTTAGGCAGGTGGTGGCAGAGGGTACCCCCCAGGCAGACCCTGCACAGGCAAGTCTCGGGTCCCAGCAAGTGTGGTGGTCCCTGGAGGAGATCCCCAGTCCAGGCCAATGCAACTGCCCCCCTAGCATCCATTTCTCCAACATCTCCCCTGCAGAGGAGAGGCTTAGCTGAGCAAGCTTTGGGACAGAAACAGAGCCAGGGCTGGAAACACAGCCCAGGAGAGCTTCATGGAGGAGCCCAAATAGTTTCTGCCCCACCTGGAATGCTGCATGTTTCCTGCAGCAGAGCAGAAACCAGAAACAGCCACTGGGAGGAGGGGGAAAAGAACTCTGCTGTCCCCACAGGGCTGTCTAGACAAACCCACGGCCCTGCTCCAGCATCCTTCCCCCTCCCAAGCCCTCGGGCTGGTGGCCAGGAGACTGTGAGGCTCCCAGCTCTGCTTGCAGTCCCGCTCACAAGCACACACCTCTGGCTGGGCAGAGGAGCAGAAGTGCTGCGAGACACAGGCACACCATGTCCCAGCACAGCCACCCTGGCATGGTGTACTGACACCAGATCCAGAAAGCGTCACCACTGTGACAGGAACCCGCTTCACTCCCTCCAATTCAGCCCATGGATGGATGAACTCACACCAGCAGCCCTCCCACAGGTCACAAATCAAGCAAATGCTCACTCAGACAACCAAAACCTCCTATCACGAGCCCAGACCACACTGCCAGGGTGACAGCACCAGATCCAGACTGGGTCTGTACCTCCCGTTTAGCTCAGCACACGCAGAGGCAGGGTTCAAGTAGTGCACACCATGAGCCTGGGGTTGCATCAGCCCTATGTCCCCTCTGCCCTGTCACGCAAAAGCAACTGCTCCAGAGGACAAAAAGTTGTTTAGAGCAAGGAGCTCCTGCTGACCTGCAAAACCCTTGCTCAGGAGGGGACAGCCAAAACAGGGAGGAGGTTTATGGCCAGCCATTCACAGCAAGGCAGGGTCAGGAAGCCCTTGGTCCCCAGGGACCACGGGAATTTCAAGCAGCTGCTGCTAACAATTAAAGCCTCAGGACAGCGTTTCTGCAGGGAGGAGCAGGGAGGAGCTGCCCCAGGGTCCCTAGGCAGTTCCAGTCCCAGGAAGAAAAGGGCAGACCCCACTAAGGAGCAGCCCAAAAGGCTTCCCAGCACACGGGACTACAGGCTGGGGCTGCAATGCAGGCTGCCAAGTCAGGAGAGCAGAAGGCTGCTGAGCCCTCCCCCTTACCTGTTTCTCAGTCATGGCATAGATGTGCTGACGGTCGGGGCTCAGCACCAGGTCTCGCAGGATGGAGCTGCCTTCGTGGGCCACAACATTCTCGTACTGCAGAGCTTGGTGCCTCCTCTCGGCTGGCAAGTCCACCAGGATCTGTGGGGAGAGCAAGGGGGATGAGTATGATCCCTCACACACCTCAGCCCCCACCCAGGATGCGGGATACAGAATGTGCCCCATCAGGGACACCAGCTTCCATCGCACACCCATGCGGTGACTCCACAGCCCCTGCAGCACAGCAAAGCACCAGCTGCTCTGCAAGTATCCCGTCCCTTTCCAGAAGACCAAACTGCAATGCCTCCTTCCCTTTACTACATTTGCCTGGTGCATTTGTACCACATTCATGCTGATGGCATTCGTCTCTCTCCAGGGAGGGAGGACACATCCCTGGTTCTCACACTGCACCCCACTATGTGCTGCTGCTCAGCCCCAAAGCCCCTCCAACTCATAGCATGGAGCAGATGAGCCCCCAGCTTGCAGCAAGGCATCAAACCCCATCTTGCCCCAGCGGTGCCGAGAGCAGCTCGCACATCGCTCTGCTCCAAGGCCTGCCAGGCAGGATGCTGCGGCGCACGCAGGCACGGCTCCCATCAGCCCATCCATCAGAGGAAACACTTGGACTCGTGACCGGGGAAGTCAAGAGGGTCTCAAGGAAGTTGGAGGTCAACAGAGGTTCAGAAAGCGCCTTTGTTCTCTGAGCAGGAACATGACGAAGGCTTTAATCTCCTTATGGCTCACAATTACGTTAAAGCTCTTCCTAAGCACACTGGTTCCTGCCTGGCCCGGCCATCATCACATCAGGAGGCACCATGGAGCTGGAGGCACACACCACACAGGGCTAAACTTGGCATAACCTGACCGGCACCTCCACGAGCCAGAGGTACTTCCTGCTCATGCCATCACTTGTGATACCCCCAGATTCAGGCTGACCCTGGGGGCTGACCTTGAGACAGCCTCAAGGGAGGCAGTGCCAGAGAAATGGCTCAGAGAGTCTGGTCTGCTCCCGTGGGGTGGGGTGGGGTGGGGTGGGATGGGATGGGATGGGATGGGATGGGATGGGATGGGATGGGATGGGATGGGATGGGAGCCACACCAGCAGTACATTCTGCAAAAATCCCAGCGGTAGGCAGCGAAGCATCGTGCCCAGCAAGATGGAGCAAACTCTGCCTGGGATCATTTCCGCGCTGGTGCTGGCACACACAGGGACCTGGTCCAGCATCCCCATCTGCAGGACTCAGGATCCCCCCACAGCAGAGGGGCAAACTGGCTGCTTGGAAGCACCCCCCAAATGCACAGCCCTGCCCTGAGCATCACTCCCACAGCCCAGCACAGCCACGACCACCCCTTGTGCCCCCACAGCAGCCCCAGCATCCCAGACACCTCACCCCCTCCTACAATAAATTGCCACCGGCGTTTGCACAGTTCCCAATCAGGAGGATACGGGCTGGGAAAGCAGGATCCCGGTGTGCAGCTGATTAGCATGGAAATGTATGCGGCTCACAAACAAACTGGGGCCCGTTTAATTAGAGCGGCGCCTTTGATTCACTGCCAGCCTCCTGCATGCACCAGCCCCGGATTATTTTTAGGCAGTTTTACAAAACAAATGTATTTAATTAAGAAAGAGACCCCTGAGCAACCAGAGAGAGATGAGTCCTGCATAGCAGTGAGCAAAAGGGCCACCCTCTCCCCAGGGATGTGACAACTGGGCTTGCAGAGCCAGGCTAACTCTTGGGAGCTCATGGGACAGCCAAACACCCCCTGTACCTCCTTCCACAGGACTGAAGAGCCTTCACCATAACCCAAAATGGTCCTGGTATTCACCCACCTTCTCAGGATCCTTTGCTAGACCCCTACACAGTCTCTGCTCCCCATCAGCCCACACTTGATACCACTGCAGGCTGGGGAGCTCAGAGGTGCTAAAGCCTCTGCCCAGGGTATCTGCCCAGGTCCAGGACCACGTTTGTTCCTACTCCAAACATCAGAGGAGGTCAATCCCCAGCCCCCTGTAGTACAGGGCCACGTGGCACCCCTGCCCTGAAGTGTCCCTTACACGGTGGTACCCAGCATCACCCCAAGAGCACAACCATGCCTCCCCACATCTCCTCGCAAGTTGCTCCCCTTCCAGCTCTCAGTTTCTCCCCTACAAAGTCCTGCCCAAGCCAGCTCTCTGGAGGAGGGTAGGGGAGCACCCCTTCCACTCCCCAGCAAGGCACCATCTCCCCACTTCACTATGGCGAAGTGACAAACGCACCTTTCCAATCCTTTTATGGGCCACAGTTGCGGCACAGAATAATCGATACAGTTTTACCCTGGTTCTAAAATAGATCTATGGCTGGATGTCGCGCTGGCAGTAATTTTTAACTAGCGGGGTAATTTCCCCATTACATTATTGCACTGTGCAGTGCTGGGAAAGAGAAAGAGATATATTAAAAAAACAACAGACGTGAAGCACTTCCAGTTAATTTGAGGCTCCAGGAAGAACCTAAAAATATTCTCAGTAGTCAAACAGGGCTGGAACCCAGCCTGACACACGTCAGGATGTTCTGGTGGGGCCAGGCATACACAGGAACCCTTCTCTCTACCACCTCTCTCCCTGTTAAGGGTAATCTGTACGTGCGTTTGGGATTCAGGAAAATGAAATTTGGAAGACTTTGTAATCAAGTTGTTTTCTGGCTGGCCAAAGAGGGAGATTTTGAGTTAGGTCATGGTAGGAAAATGCATCCTCTCTAACCTCCTCTCCAGCATGAGGAGACCACAGAATCATAGGAAGGTTTGGGTGGAAGGAAGCTTATAGATCATCTAGTTCTAACACCTCTGTTCCAACTCTCTGGTTCTGTTATACCAGGT
Source organism: Aphelocoma coerulescens (assembly GCF_041296385.1). Lineage (NCBI taxonomy): Eukaryota > Metazoa > Chordata > Aves > Passeriformes > Corvidae > Aphelocoma > Aphelocoma coerulescens. The sequence goes on along the minus strand of NC_091026.1, from coordinate 10,596,669 downwards.
TGCTCAAAGCCCCATCCGACCTGGCTTGAACACTCCTGGGGATGGGGCATCCACAACTTCCATGAGCAACCTGTGTCAGCAGATAGACCCCAGACTGCCCCCACACCAAGCAGGACCCAACTGCCCACAGCACCCACTGCTGGGCAGACAGAGGTGGGAACACAGCATCAGGGCCTTTCCAGCAGGATTAGCCCAATATGAACCTACCCATCCTGGCTAGAAGAATGAGGATGGGCTGTTTGGAATATAGTGCAGCAGCACAAGGAATGCACGAGGAATGCACAAGGAGCCTCCCATCTCTTACAGACACTGGAAGGGACCACTTTCCTCCCCCTCCCTGCACCCACAGGGTAGATGGGAGCAGGGAAAGGGGGAGAGGATGCAGTTTAATCAGAGCAGACCCCCTCAGAAACACACTCCTTCCTGCCCACCCTGCCTGCCTTCCCGCCCAGGGGAAAAGACATTTACCATAAATAAATAAATATATATATATATTAACCTTTCTCCTCATCCTGATGCTGATATAATTACCCAATACTAATAATTACTCACACTAATTTCTTGCTCAGGATTCCTGCCCTCGCTCCTGCCTGCCTCAGGCTGGCTTCAGGCAGCAGCTCGGCAGTGCTGCCTCCTCCCAGGAGCTGCAGGAACCCCAAGGGGCAACCAGCTCCTGGGGCTGTACTGAGGCACGGGAGCAGGAGTGAGGGTCGGCTTGAAGGGCTGCTGCCTGGTTAAGTACATGGGGAAGACCAGAGGCATGAAATTATAAACTCCCTGCTTGGGTGAATCATCTCAAAGCAAGCCCAGGGGCTGCTCGGCCAGAAGCCCCTGTGCACACCCGCCCAACTCAAACAAGGAGCACACCCCAGCTGGGTGGCCAGCACCCAGCACCCCTTCACTCTGAAGAGGGAAGGGTTTAAGACCTGCACCCCCAGAAGCTGAGAACCCTGACAAAGGAAGGATGAGGGAAAGGATGGGGTGCAATGCTCCAACCCCTGGGGACGCTGGTGTAATGAGAGACTGCACACTGCACACCCCAGCTGGGCATATGCAAAGTCCTTTCCCAAGAGACCCAGAGACGGTTCCTGGGGATGGCTTTGTCTTGGCTGGAGAAAGGAGTTGCCATCCCAGATAAGGCTTTGGAGAAGGTGAGCACATCACCTTGCTAATGAACAGCTCCTTCCACGGCTTCTCCCCTGGGCAAGGTGCCCTTCTGGCTTGTCCAGGTGAGGGGGCACCTCCCCACTGCCTTAACCACGGCTGATCAGCAAATCACCAGCAGGAAAATCTCCCAACATCCTTACGGCATCAGCAATGGGCACGAGGCAGAAAGGAGCACCTCCCCAGAGCCAGCTTCTGGAAAGACAGGCAATGAGAGGAATGCAGGGCAGCAGCCATGACCTGGCACCCACCCAGCGCTGGCAGCAGGTCCAGAGGAGGACGGCACTGGAGGACAGGGCTTTACAGCTCAGCCTGGGCCAGGGACACCAGGTGGGGAGGGAGGAAGCACAGCCGGAGAGGGAAGGCAGCTGCAAACATGCCAAGGCTGCTTTTGGATTTAACACATGCCTGCAGAGGTCTGTGCGGGGTCTGGGAGGTGTTTGGGTGGGCCACTGGCTCCTCTCAGGACCAAAACCACATCTTAGGGGGCTCACAGAGAAGGTCCCCAAGAGACCCAATCTCCCAGGGGACACCCCTAAGCCCACCACCAGGAAGAAGGGACTCTTCACTGCCCCACAGCCGGTCCTCCCACGGGCCCTCCCACCCCAGCCTTGCATCTCCCCACCTCCAGGCTCTCAAGCCTCCATCCTGGGTCCCAAGCGGTCCCCCGCAGACCCCTCCTCCGGGCAGGAGAAGTGCTCAGCCAGGCTTTGTACTCTTATCTGTGCAGGGCTGTGATTAATTCGCAGCGGCTGGCAGCAGCTACAAGAGGAGGGCGCTTTTGCCCGCCTGCCACACTTCAAAGGCAGGGACTTATCTGTCTGAAACACACTCTGCAGCCTTTTCACGGGGACCCTTTCCAGTTCCACAGGGCTCGCACGGTGCTGACGGGCAACGCGAAAGAAAGGCTTATTTATGGGAGTGCATTTCAAAGCCTCCCCTCTTCCCTCTCAACACACGCTGAGGGAAGCAGAGAGTTCCCCAGCCCCAAGGATCTCCACTGGGGACAGAGATTAAACAGGCAGGGAAAAGATGAGGCTGTGAGGAGAGGATGCTGGAAAGAGGTCCCTGCTCTACCAGTGCCCATGTCCTGGCCCCCTCCTGCCCTGTCATCTTACCGGTGAGCAGCTCTGTAGCACATACCTGAGTTGGGAGGAGGAAGATGCTTTGTCATGGGTGGAGGACAGAGGCCAGCCCCAGAAGTGAAACCTTCCCCTCCCCAGGCCATTGGTGCTCACAGCTCAGGCACCATGGAAGCCCCAGGCTCCTGCACCCAAATCAGCAGGCACACATGTCCCTTCCCAGAGAGCAGGGCCATGCAAACACCCCCAGAATTCTGCTTTGATTTTGGCACCATCCACCCTAAAGGCATAGGACAGGCCAAACATAACCAGAAGAGGAGTGGGTCCTGGCAGAGCTGCCTCCCCAAGCCATGGGGCCACCTCCCAGAGGCAACAGGGGGCCTGTGCAGCCTGGCCACTCCGGGGCAGAGGTGACAGCTGCTGCAGTGTCACACAACACCACGCTGACAAGCCTACAAAAAGCTGGAAAAGGCACATCCCATGTCCATGCTCGTGGGGAAAGGGATCACCTTGGGGGGTCAGCCTGCACAGCCCCTCCTGGCACATGGCCTGGGGTCACCCCAAGGCAATAAGACAATGTGGGGACAGGGACACCGGCTGCCCCTCCACATGCCTTTCCCCAGGACCAGCAGCTGCCACTCACATGCCCCTCTCCAGTTTCCAAAGGAAGGGAAAGGGTTTAAATTAAATTCCTGGATCAGCTGCTCCAAGGAGACACACACTCCCCTTCACCCAGAAAGGTGCAGCAAAAGGCAGGGGCAGGAAAAGCTGCAGGGCCGTGGTATCATCTGTCCCATGGGCACAGCCCTGGGAGCAGGGTACTGCTGGAGAGGGGGACACTGGCATGCTGGGGGTCAACAGCAGGGAGGAGAAGGCAGTGGCTCCTGCTCCCTCCCGCTGTATTGCAGGTTACCAAACTTTGGTGTCCAGGCTGGTGAGGGTTCGCCTCTGGCTTTGCTCAGATAACCAGGAAATTGCCACCAGGAGTGCCTCAGCCAGACTTCACCAGGCCTCACCCTACGGCTGCTCGGTGCCATGGGGCAGGAGCCGGGCACCCAGCGGAAGGGTACGGACAGCCGGCAGCAGGGCCGCGGGCAAGGCTGTGGGGATGCAGGCGCTGGTGACAGGATGGGCCCCGCAGAAACATCCCAGCTATGCGGGGCAGGCTGGCAGCCGCTACCCCGGCTCCCACTGCTCCCCCAGCCACCCAGCCACCCTCCCTGCCATGCCGCCAGCTGCCTGCACAGGAATGCACCAGGATCAGACACACGCCTCCCGCCAGACAGGCAGGCAGCTGTGGGCTGCTCAAACCCGGCAGAGCTGGGTCCTGTCCTTCCCGCCTCCTCTGCAGGAGAAGGTGTCACTGGGCACTCACACAGGGCTGGGATGCTCCTGCCTCATCACTAACCTGCCCAGGAGCAAGGTAAGCTGCTCGATTCCATTCAGTGAAACCCATTCACTCGATAAAGATGGGTACAAGCCAGGCTTTTATCCTGGGCCCAACATCACCCTGAGTTGGAGAATATTGGAACTTTAATCATATTAGTATAGTAAAGCAAAAAATGAGGAGATACTTCATCTAAATCAACGTTCAAATGCTCAGCAACAGATCCAGCACCTCACGGACATTGGCAGATGTGGCACAGGTTCACCCAGCTGGTTTCGGAGCTCATGTTACTGCCAGTGTGCCATCCCCAGGCAGGATCCTGAGCTCAGCCATGGGGGCTGAGCACAGACACACTCACTGCACCTCTCCGGGGAGGAGGGGTGGGAACCGGGTGAAGGCACTGGGGTTTGCCACAGGAAAGAGAAGAGAGAAGGACGCAGGGCAGCAACCCTGCCCAGCAGGCCCCCAAAACATGGCAACATCTTCCCCAAAACTTCTCAACCGCCTTTTTCTTTCATTTAAACTCATTTCCATCTTTTCCTCTTGTTCAGCCACCCACACAAGTGGTGCTCCACCATGCTAAGTGGGCTCAGCACAGCCAGTTACACCAGCACCAGCCCACGTGGCACAGCATAGGACTGACCAGCTCCGTGCTCACCATCTGCAAACCTTCCCAAAATCCCTCCCGACAAGGACTGCCAGCATTGCTCCATCAGCAGGATGGGAAGTACAGCCCAGAACACTGTTCCAGCAATTTTGACAGATTAAGACACTATCAGAAAAATCCTTTCCATCTTTCGGTACAAAAACTGAACTGCTGGAAAGAGGGAGCAAGTGCCAGGGTAATGCATAGGAGAAGCGCCTTTGGCAGAGTCAAATCCAGGTGCAGGAGGGACTGATGGATACAATGAAGTGGTAGGAGGAACTACAGGCACTCCCCCTCACTGGGAGCCACACACAGTGTGGGATGGGTTAAGGCAGTTGCCCCACTTCCATCCTGAATAAAGCCCCAGGTCCCATCCCCGTCCCTGCCAGCCCCCAGCCCCACGGCAGCTCCATCAGTCTTGAGCCATTGATTTCTCAGCTTTGCCCTTCAAAACCCTCTTGGCTCAGAGCCCAGTTCGTATCGTCTAGTCACTCAGGAGCAAAATATCTCTATTATTATTGCAATTATTTCCCAATCAGCATTGCTCAGGGCTGAGGCCATCAGAGGGGGCCCCCAACAAGCAAATCAATGGGCAGGCGCTGCCCTGAGGCTGCCGGGGACCAGGCAGAAGGTGCTGGCAGCTGCTGAGTGGCACAAGGGAAGGGGGATGGGGGACCCCAGGGACCCTCCATGTGATGCTATGACCTGGCAAGGTGGCAGTCCTTGGTCTTTGCTGATCCTCGGCCAAGCAACAGTGATGCAACTTAACCCCTGCACAGAGCGTGCACGCAGCCACCAGCCCTGCACGATCTGGGTGCCACGCAGGGGCTCTGCCTCCAAGGCTAAACAGAACTGACAGGAATTCCAGGCTGTCCCTGGGGGCAGCACAGCAGCTGCCAGGGCATCAGTTCCCTGGGGAGGGAGCGACAGAGCATCTCAAAACTATGCCTCCAGCCACACAGTGCCTGTGCCCATTCCAGCATAAATATCCAGCGAAACCCCAGCACCATATCCCACCACAGAAATGCTCCTCTCAAGGGAGAGGAACACAGGCAGGCAAGACAATCCTCCTTTTTCTCAAGCCTTGGGAAGAAAGGAGGGAGCTGTGGAGGTAGGAAAGCCCAGTAACAGATAGAGAAGGAATTTTAGCCTTGCAAAATGGAAGGTAAGAGCACAAAGAAAAATGCGACAGGGATCTCCTCTCTGCATCCCACTGTTCTTCTCCATGTAAAAATAAAGCCCTGGGTGACAGCAGTGAAGGGCAGAGCACATCACAGAAATACTGGATTATTTTTTCTCCTGTTCATTAATTACTGTAGGCATCCCAAGAGTCCCAGCAGGCCCCAGGCATGAAAGGCATGAATGAAGCCATGGCAATGTGTCACCCTCCCAGCTCCCACAGGACTCAGACTGCAGGTGACCAGCCTGGGGCAAGTTAATACCTAAACCTTAGAGAGAGGCCCTGGAGAGAAAGCTCTCACTGGAAGGACTCAATACTGAGTTTTCAAGACAAAAGCCATCTCTTCCACTGCCAAGGCACTGGCTCCTCCAAAGAGATCACATGGGGACCAACCAGCCCAAACCCTTGGCTGATGGTGCCCCCTGACACACAGCCCATCACAGCAAGCAGAGCAGACCCAGAGCCACCATCCCCAGCCTCTCCATAGCTTAGAAATTGCTATTTATTCTGCAAATCCAAAGCATCACTTATTTACCTCTTAATAATGCTGCTCAGCTCAACAGGGCAGCATAAACCTTCTTTCCTGAGCTTCCCTCAGCTTCTGCCCAGGTATGCAACCAGACCAAGATAACGCCAACATGAATGCCCAAAGGCTTGTCCCACCACCCTCACCCTCCTGCCCACTTGGGACATTAAGCAATGATCAGACAAAGTCTCTGCCTATGGCCAGGGGCTCAAAGCCTTGCTGCCTGAGAACATGAATGGGGACCGCCCCATTTCCAGGGAAAAAAGGCAGGGAGGGGGTAGCAGGCCTTCACCAGAGACATGTCAGGGAGGAAGTACGAGCTCCCAGGGCTGCAGCACAGCTGGAGATCAGCTGGATCCCTCCTCCCCTCTAGGCTCCAGGAAAATAGCTGTTTCCTTCCTGGTCCCTAAACAACACAGCAGCGAGAGAGGAGCTGCCTGAGGATTAGGCAGGGGCTGTTGGCCTTGCAGAGGAGCCAGTGGCAGGAAAAGTCCACAGAGCAGAGGCTGTGGAGGGACATACCCCAAGGCAGGATCTGTTTCAGGGTACTCCCCCTGGTCAGGTCCCCTCCCACCCCAGTGCCCACCCCAGTGCCCACCCCAGAAGCCCCACACACAGATTCAGCACCAGTCAAGCCCGTTTCAGTGGGGCTGCCAGTGCAGGGCACAATGGCTCGTGTCTGGATTTACCCATCCATCAGACTCCAATGCCTTCTGCAGCCCCATCTCAGCCCCCCGCTCATTCAGCTCCAACCACGTAAGTGTACCAGCCACTATTTCCATGAGAGCCAAAAGCCATTTCCAGCAGCAAGGTGGTTATAACAACAAAATCCACTGCTCGTTCACCTCCACACAGGGAGAAGGACAACACCGATGGCATGGGGGCTTCAGCTTCACTCATTTAACACCACCTTTGATCCCTTCCCACCCATCAGTCCTCTTTTTACTGCAGCTCTGGGCTGTCCTGGTGTTTTATCTCCACAGACAAATCACACCAGACTGCCCAGGAGAAGCTGATAAGCAACAAACAATCAGGGTCTAAATATCACAGGGCGCAGTAGCATTAAATATTAAGAGCCAGCACAGGCAGCAGGCCTGGGCATGCAGAATCTCTTACAGATTCAATGACAAAATCATGTATTACATGATGGACTTCATGGGAATGCAACCCATGTCATCAGGAGAAGACAGAAAGTTACAGCCATACTTTTTTTTTTTTTTAACTTTTTCTGATCAGCAGCTCCACTATCAACATGCCGCAATCAAAACTCCAGCTCCTGCCTTTCCTCATAAAACAGTCCCTGCTCCAAACACAAACACCTTCAAGATTAGAGAAGAAATCCTCCAACATTCCATGGCCAGTGATCCTGGTGATAACAGCCAGCTAAGCCTGAGCACACCAGAGTGCCTACAAATATTTTGCTTGCAATAGACTTAGACCTTCTCACTCACTCCAGCTGGAGCTCTTGATGCTAAATTCCCTGATCTTCCTTTCTGTTCACATTTTAAAATTTCATTCCCACACTCTAAACTTCTGGCCCTCCTACAGCATTTCCAACCTAGAGAGCCACAACCCTGGCTACACGACCCCTCTATACATCTCCAAAAAGCCAGGGGAGAGCTATGGGGTGTGGCTCCCCACCATGAAGAATTCAGAGCAAATAAAACCACTTGTCTGCAGTGGGCTCCCTGTTCAAAACCAGAATGGAAATTAGGCCCTTCAGTCTATGCATCAGAGCAATTTCGAAGGAGAGGTTGAGAAGATTTAAATAGAGAGATTGCTTTCCCCAAGGATGCTGCTGAAGATATTTAAGAGCTCAGGTTTTACACAGCATGGATTTCCTTTGGCACCGATGCAGAACTCCCTGCCCTGCTTCTGCAGGCAGCAATCCCTTCTGCAGGCTCTCAGGGAGCACAGGGTCCTGCTGGCCAACACAGAGCCCATCACTGAGCAGGGGGTTCACCCAGGGGGGTAAAAGGGGCACAGAAGGGCTGGAGCCCACCCTGAGCTTTCCAGGTGTGATAGCACTCGGCTACAAATCACTGTGACCTCAGCTCCTGCAGGTCCATACAATGGGAAATGAAGAGCCTGGCTATCTCCTTAACAAATTCGTCCTGGGAATGCAAGGTTGCTTCTCTGAAAGCCCAGCTCTTGCTAGGACCAGACCAGACCACATGCCACGTTCAAAACCAAGTTCTCAGAAGATCTTTAAAGAACACCTACCACCCTCCCCGCCACTCCCAGTGCATCCAGGGGACCTCAAGTGGAGCTGCTGCTCATCAGGACTTGCCAGCACCTTGACCATGGAGCATTCCCACATGGGAATGCAGCTGACACTTGGCAGCCTGGAAAGAGCTGCGTCAGGGTCAGGAACAGGTGGACCTTACCAGCCTGGTGCTGGAGGGAACAGGGATGGGGACAGGCAGACAGCCCCCGGATAAACAGCTCCATCCCAAGATGCAACCCTGGCAGACACCCATCACATGCCTGAGTATCTGTAAAGGGAGGCCAAGGGGTGGGAAATGATGTTAATTAAAGTTTTAATTACTGTAACCAAACGAGTAGTATAATTACTTTATTCTCACAGAGACTTCAGACTGATTAAGGACCACGTGCACAATCTTCGGGTTGATGCGGTTTTTAATTAAACGTGCCAACAAAGATGGTGAGGGGGTGGGCAGGACGATGGCTCAGCCCTTCCTGGACCTCCAAGGACCTCGTGTGAGGAGGGAGCCCAGGCTGGCAGAGACACATGGGTCAGCAGCAGCAGCCAGTGCCAAAGGCAGCTGCTCTGGGAGGACTGAAGCTGCAGGGTGCACACTGGTGTCTTGAAGGAATAGCTCCTTTCCCATACATCAGCCCTCAGCTTCACATTCCCCCAAAACATCTACCTCTACAAACATTTCCAAACAGCCCCACATGGGCACTGAAAATATTAATAAACTGGTGCTGCCAACTGGAGAGAATGATTAAAAAACAATTTTGCAAAGGTATCCTTTTCAAATAATAATAATACTAAAAGACAAAGCAGTAGAAATTAAATTCCCAGTCCCCTACCTCAAATAAATAGTATCAGAATTTGAAATGAGACATAATTACCCCGGCAAGGTTAAAGCTGCTAATGCACACGGAATACAGAATCACCATCCATCATAATCATATCTCATATCGCAGCCATTATTTATAATTAGGAGGCACAGTTTAAAAAACACATAAAGACGCCCATGCAATGCAGTAATTCTTCTGTTATTGCTCCTGGTGGGCCAATTCTGCTCCGATTTGTGGAGTCCAGGATGAGGCAAAAGTAATTCCCTAAAAGTCATTCCCAAAATTCTACTCTCTGGGAAGGGGAACCCACCTCAGCCCACCTGCAAGCCCTGCTGGCAGCAGTAGGGCACAGCCAGGCTGCACTGGGTTCCTCCCAGCCATTTCAAACCCAAGGGGCCTCACAAAGCATCCAGACATGAATTCACAATTTTTTTCCCCAAATGCCAGTGCAGGAAGAGTGGAGCTGAGCAGACAGTAGAGCCACAGGCTGGCTCAGCAAGGCAGGGACATGCAGGCCTGGTGGGCTTTGCCAGGGCTTTCTCCTCTGCTGGGTGGTTCTTTTTTTGTTTTTTACCTATTTTCAAAACCACACAGAATGAGTTATAGCAAGAGCTGGGAAAACCAAAAGCTAACCCCAGAGCTGCTGAAAGCTGCCCTCCTTTGAAGCGTGGGCTTTGCAGTCTGCCCCCGTGCCCCAGTGAAATATTAACAAGCTTCCACTGAAGCAGGAGGAAATTACGTTTAATATATTCTGGGGAAGTCCGCAGACAGCAGCACCTAAGCAGTAGAGGCTGGCTCTAGAGGGACCTGCCTCCAAACCCCCTCTCCTGCAAGCAACAAGGAGCAGCCACTCTGCAGCCCTGCAGGGACGTGCAGCAGCTCCAGCGCACACACAGGCGCTGAGCAAAGCCTTGCACAGGAAAGCGCAAAGCCCTTGCTCAGAAAAGCACAAACCCCTGGACATGGTGGGGTACACAGCTGGTTCTGAGCCCCAGAAGTCTGGCAGAAGTGGATTTACATCCTTTGACAAAATAGAAAAAAGTAGAAAAAGTAGAAAGCAACAGTGGTTGTAGAGGATGTCCTGGGGACATAGAGCCATGATGGCAGCGGTAACAGCAAAAGCCCAGGGATGAGACCACGGAAAGGAAAGATGCATGAATATATGTGTGTAAATTTAAGCTAGTGTTTTTGTGGATAGAAAAGCAAGCTGGGAGAGGGACAGGGAAGAGCTGAGGCCCAAGTCTCCTGCTCAAGCAGCCCCAAGAAGGAGGTCAACCCTCAGCAGCCCAAGGGGAACAGCCAAAGCCGGCTCGCCCCACCAGTCTCATGACTCTTACTCACAGCAGAGCTGCACTTTCTCAGAAGTTTCATTAAGCTGTAAAACAAGAAAAAAATAACAAGGGAAAAAAAAAGCCAGCTTGCAGATGCTCATACAAACACACACTCCCCAGAACACAGGAAACACTTTTCAAACGAAAGCTGCCGTAACGAGAGCAAAACCTCAGCCAGATTTTCAGCCCAGGTCCCCTTACTTGGGGTGCTGTGCTCCTGCAGCACAAGAGGATAACAGGCACGGGGAGTAGTTGGAAGGAGGGCACAGCCAGAAGGAGGGGCTCTGTGCAGAGCAGCACTGCCCCACTGTCACCATGAAATGAGGGGAATAAGCCTTTTTGGGGTTCAGACACTGCCCACCTGGCCATCAGCTCTCTGGGGCAGGTTGTCTTCCTGCATGGTGAGTACCAACCTATGCACTTCATCTTGAGTGAGGACTGACCTCCAGGGCTGCACGCAGGGGGTGTAGAGCATCTCTTGGGCCTACCCTGAGCATCTTCCAGCTCCTCCTCTATTTCAGACAGCCAGTGCACTGCCCAGCATGCCAAGGATCTGCAGGCTTGTAAACTTGTAAGTTTGGGAAAGATGACTGTGAATGCCAGAGAAGGGATACTCCCCACAAGACTGTGGATGAGGAATACTGCAAAGTCAAAGGGGAGTGGTCATCCCCCTGCAGCCAGTGCTTCCCCAAGCCCTGAAATGGTCATCAGCAGATCGCCAGGCCCTGTCTGACATCCTTCAGCTATCTCAGCCCCGATAGCACACACCAGAAGGACTTCTAACATCAGTGGAGGCTGAGTTTACTGCAAGCAAAAGAAGCAGAAAGAGGAGGAGGTGCTTTGCAGGCTTGGGCAGAGGATCACTATTTGCCCTTCCAAGTGCTGAAAACTAATCCCCCCTTCCCCTTTTTTATCCCATTGAAAACTTGACAGAACCTCCTAGCGCTTTGCAGTTGAAATTGGCAGGTCTTAAATTAATTGACTGCAATTTTACACAACAACATGTTTAGCTGCGAGCTGGCCCGCGGCCCGCTTGGCTCGCCACCGCTCCCCAGACACTTTTCAAGCAACCTCCAAAACTTCGTAACACATCGAAGGCAAGGCGAGCAGGCTGCCAACGTGACCCTCTCGCTGCCAAAAGCCAGCCCTGCCTCCCCTCGCCCCCACCCCGACCCTGCTCCAGCTCCTCCGGTGTTTTCCCCCACTCTCGTTAATGGCTCGTTAAATTATTCTTGTCATCTCCGAGGATTTTTGCTCCTCCAAACGCCGAGGAGCACGGGGCGGGCTGGGTTACAGGCCTGCTGCTTTACCATGGAAACAGCAGCCATGGGACCAACGCATGCAACAGGAGTGAGAAAAGTCAGGGTGGGTTTTTTATTTCAATCCACCCTGACGCATTCCTGTTCTCCTTCTGCTTAATACCCCGAAGGACAAAGCCCAAAGCGAAAGATGACAATGCAGTGGCAGGTTTGTAATGCCTCCATCCAGGACTGAGTACTCGAGGTAATGCAAAAATACACAACCCCTGTGCCCAGGAATGAGAAGATGCCTGCAAGCCACCTCCCACCCACCCAAAGAACAACCGTGCTCCTCTTAGGAGAGGGCTGGGGGTGCACCGCAGCTCATGTGGAGCCTGCCTGCAACCGAGCCTGCAGAATTCAGGGCTGGTCCCGGCTCCAGGTCTCCCAGCCTTTCTGCCAGCTCCCGCGAGATGCGGCCGCTGCCTCGGCCAAGCGCCCCAGCGATGAGTCAGCCCCAGCTCCCAACCCTAATGTAATCCCGTCCCCAGTGCCGGGCGGCTTTCCAGGGCATGTCCACAACATGAAAGGCGCGTTCTCGCCGCACTGCTGGGTCGAGAGCTGGAGGAGGAGAGAGGAGGATTGCTCCGGCTCCGCCGAGGACTTGGGTCAAGCAGCTGATGCTCTGCGAAAGCCAAACTGGGGGTGGGTTGTTTGTGTGATTTCATTGCTTGAACAAACAGAAACATCCTGTATGTGATTAAGAGCCTTTATGAAAAACACACCAGCGTGGAGCCCCACAGCTGGGGCCAAAGGTATGGCTGTGGCTGGAAGGCAGCGTGCAGCAGGGCTCGGCCGCTCCGGGGTGAGCAGAGTGCCCTGGCAGGTTCACATAGCCACAGCACCCCCGGGATATTTCAGACCATGCACAGAAACAGACATCCCCACTAGGAAATCACCTCCCCCATAAAATGTCAGTTTTTCCATGCCAATCTCCCCAGGTTCTAGGGAGCAAGAGGCACAGCGGGGTCACCGACAGCCCACAAGCCGCAGGCAATGGCTGCTCCAGGAGAGGCAGCCAAGGCTCTAACATCACTCTGAAGCTTTAATTCTTTCCTTTATCACCTTCTGCCCCAGGATATCAAAGTATTCCACACGTCTCAGGATTGCTCCTCCTTTTGGCTGCAGGCGTCACCACCCACAACTGGCACAGAGGAGAGAACTGGGCAATGTAGGCAGGAGAAGGGAACTGACCACAATCCTCCATCACCTCCCTTCCCCCCTGCCCCGAGAAAGGGAGAACTCCAGCTCCTGCCAAAAACCAGGACTTGCCTGGACTTGTGCAGCCATCACCTCCGCAGCCCCTGCCCTCCACTCCAACAGAGCTGCCTCGAGGGAGCCACGCCAGGAAAACACATGCTTTTGTTTAAGCAGCACAGGCTGAGCAGGGAAAAAAGCACTTAAACGTTACACACTCACACACACACAAAAAAAAAGAAAAAGAAAAAAAAAAAAAGAAGAAAATTGAAGTTTTGTAGTTGTTTCTCTTTGGCAAGGTTCAAAATAGGGTAAGGCTTTTGTTTTTGCTGTGAGGCTTTAAAAATAAGTGTATTTTATCCAAACTATCCTTGAAACATTCTTGACATTTATTACCAGAATAATAACTTTTCCTCCAATTAATTGCTTCTATACAACTGTCGTTTTCCCAATGAAAAACAACACCAGAAACTCGCAAGCTATTTAAAAAACGTTTGCTCTCTCTCTGTTTCTCCCTGCTCTCGAGCATAAACAGAATTAGGGAGGTTAGAGGGGTCAAAACCAACAGTTTTGACTCAACAGCCTTGACCAGTGAGAGCTGCCACCTACGGCAGGGAAACTGAGGGCAAGACTTGGAGCTCAGTAGATGCTGCAAAAATACCTCAGGTCCTCAGGTATGAGGTATCACCTCTGGCTCCGACTCAGAAATGCACAGTGGGCCAAGTCTCAGCCAAAAAATCATGTACTTGGAGATTCGGGCTGGGTTTCTAGCCAAGGCTTTTACAGCACAGTGGTGAGGATGCTCACACAAGTGTGACAGCACGTGAAAGGGGGAACCAAAGCTGAGCAGAGGTGAGTGGAGATGCTTCCATCCCAAGAGGGAGGCATCAACAGCCACTCGGGCAGATACAGTCTCGGGGAGTACCAGAGCTGTTTGCATGCTCCTTATCACTTCCACTTCCAAAATAAAGCATAGTCTCATTTCAGTATCCCAGCTGAGCAGGCAGTGGGCAGAAGGACAACCTCAACTGCACACGGTCTGGAAGGATGAGGCTGCAGAGGGGAAAGCAAGTCGTGATGCTGGACTCCCTGAAGGGTGGGACACAGATGTGCTCCATCTCTGGGATAAGTGGCTAAAGAGCAGGGGGACCTGCTCAAGGCACACCAAGCAGCACATCCAGCAGGGACCACAGGTGGTGGGTGTCAACCAGAAATGCTGATGCTGCTATATAACTAAGTTAGCACAATTTAAGGAGCACACCTGCGGATTGGCAGCAGCACCACATCGTCACACGGTGTGCCCTTAGTCACCAAGGTGAACCACACTTTGAAGCTCGAGCAAGCACATTTACCCCTTCCCATTCCCTGCTCCTCCATCCCCATGCTGAAGGCAGCATTTTTCGGCCTCTTTTAAAATAAGAAGCCACTGGAGGAAGAAGCCAAAGCTCACACATCCTGCACTGAAGCTGACTCATCCCCCTGGGAGAGCCCAGGAATCTCATTCCCAGGTTATGTGCTCCAGCCACAGGCTCACACTTTCCCACCGGCAGATTCAAGGAGGGAAGGAGAGGCAGGAAGGAAACCCCCAGCTGAGACAGGGAGTGTTTATCTCACCTACTAGAAACACATCTTTAATTTTAAACGTTGAGCATAAAAACAAGATCCCTTGAGGCTCATAAACATACCAGAAAGAGAGGGAGAGCAACACGGAGTAACCCTGGAGAAATAAAGGGAGAATTCAGTTTGGGAAGTTCCCATCCTTTGCATAGGGTGGGGATCAGCTGGCACGGGCCGTGCTTGCAAGGTGCAGTTTTCAGGGGTTTGGGTCTTTTTAAAGGACTTTGCTTAGTTCTCAAATAAACAATCACAAGCATCACCCTCCCCCAGGAAACCAAGGGTGGTGGCAGCAAGCCCAACCCAATGCAGTGTTCGCATCCAGGGGGGCAGAGGCTGCTCCCCTCCCTCTGCCAAGAAAGCCGCCAGTACAAGATGCCTCCGAGGTCCCACATCCCGACATCCTCACCAGGGATGCTGAGCGTTTCTGTGTGGCTGTCACCAAGACACCCACTTTCCTTAGCTAGTTACAGATGCAGTCACCCCGGCCAAGACATGGACCTATTTTTGGAAACTTTCAAAGAAAAATAAATACATATGTAGAAAGCGAGAGACACACATGCATGCACACATCAAACTGCATCATATTTTTGTCCATTATTTTTTTCAGTTGCATTCTGCTCAACAACTACCAATTAATTTTTGACCACTGTTAACGGAAAGCAAAAAGTCAGGGGAACCAGAGAACAGCCAGGCGCTGACCCAGCCTCCAAGACCAGCAGGACTGCAAACTGCTCTACAGACCTCCAGCTTGCCCACAAGCACCTCTGCTGAGCCTAAAATCCGTCCTCAGAAGGATATGGCTGTCTTTCCTTAAAAATTTAGTTTTAAGTCCTGGTTGAGAAGAGCATCAGCAGTGACATGAGTTTGGTAGAGCTGAGGTTTTGATAAGGGTTGCTGCTGGGAGGACACAAGAGGGACAGAGGACTACAGGTGACAAAAGCTGTGCTGGAGACATGGATACTGTGTCCTTCAAGGTGGGAAACATGACCAGGGGTCCTCCAAGGAAGGGACATCCATGAGTCTCCAGCTCCCTCCTCCCTGAGCTCCCCCGAAGAACAGCCACACCAAAATCATGTGTACATTTAACGTCATCCCTTCACCACTACTCCAGCTACCTCTCACACAGCTCCAGAGGTCCATCATATCTAGCAAGGGCTACAAGTTGTCCCTAGAAAAGCAAGGAAGCCCCTTACCTTGGGAACTGCCAGCCCATGGAGTAGCATTATCAGCATTAAGCCTCCAGCCATAGCAGCACCAGGTTTGCTCTGTGGATCCCAGCACATAATTAAGATCTACAGGGCTCTGTCAATCAAGGGGAGAAAGAAATGGCAGGGAACCCTCTCCTGGGACACAGCAGAAGGCCACGTATTGCTGGTGCCAGGATGCCCAAGGGATGCTGGTGGGATGGCACAAATCAAATCCACCCCTGGAGCAAGCAGCCAGAATCCCCACCCTCCAAACTGCCTCTCCTCACCTGCTTTATGAACTGTAAACCCCCCCAAAGCCAAGCCTGTGCTCTCCCAGGGCAGCATCATTGCTAACTCTTGCTCCAAAGGGAACAGCCTCTTAACAGCCCACGGGATATTGCAACCCAGGGTGGCCCTGGAGGGCAGAGATGGCACTGCATGCATGAGAGATGGGGTGCTACAGGGTTTGAGGCTTCCATCTGGCCCACTAAGGAGGCTGGGGGCAAAGAATCATTCCAGGGCTCCAGGCAAAGGGAGGAAAAGTCCAAAGAAAGCAGAGGCTGCAGAGAACAAGTCCCCTCCTGCTCTGAAACATTCTCATCAACCCTCCCCTTCGGGCCAAACCACAGAGCTTGGACCCACTGGCTCTCAGCCCACACTGCAGCAGCATCAGGGAGCAGCATGGGAACGCTGCACCACAAGAGCACACACAGCCTGGAGGGGAGCAGGACAGCCCCCCTTCTTTTACCCTGGAGCACCAACCATTCCCAGTCTGTTCCCAAAGAGGGACTGCCCAGCAGGGTGGAGCGGCATCCCCACTGCTCCAGAGCCACGCACAGCCACGCTAGCGCACAAATTGCTTCATTAAATGTCATCGCATTAAGCCAGTTTCATGAATTTAACATTGTCCCCGGACTATTGTTTGCCTGAAAATTAAATTATGGCAACGTTTGTTGTTTCAACGAGTCTGTCTGTCAGGGAGGGGGCTGGAGGAGGAGATGCAGGCACAGGCAGGGGATTCCACTTCGGCAGTGGGGCTCCTGTGGACGTGTGGCTTCAGTGAAGATGGACAACACAGCCACAGCTTCCTTCCTGGGGGCAGGAGAAGGCAAGAATCAAGCCAACACGTTGTTTTGACAATGCCAACCATGCCGGATGTGGAGACATGAGCCAAGCTGCCCGGAAAGGGAAACCATCTCTGTTTTGGAGCAAATAAAGGCTCTGATCAGCCCCAGCAGCCACTGGTCAGCATGGTAAAGCATCACCCGATATCCCTCAAGGCACCACAGACCCTGGCTACCTCCACACGAGGAGCTCCGGTTGGCAGTCCAGGGCTTTTTGATCTTTCCAGATTACAAAGCTTTGCCGCATACAGGAACACTCTGAGAAATTTCTCATTTATTCTTCCTTTTCCCTAGAGCAGCTCCTCTCTGCAGTATCAGAAACAAAGGTGACAACCTTTCGCTTTGTAAAGAAAACCACCAAACGAAGCGGACTATAAATAGCACCCAAAACTGACCCGCATCCCCAGCCAAGGGGAATGAAATGAAGACAAGTGAACGAACAGCTTCAAGGTCAGAGAGACTTTTTTATTTCCCCTTTGTTCAAGGACTGGTAATTTTTATCCACGCAGGAGAGCAATCCAAAATACATCATTAGGGTTGTAGCTAATAAAAACCACGCTGGCTTTTTTCAGCCCGGCGTTGTTTCCTTTGCCCATACAGGGATTATGGTGGGAGGGAGATGCTTCCCCCAGCACCTGCTCTACCAACAGAACCCCTCCTTGCATCTCAGGGCTGAGTACCCTGGCCATGCCAGATCTGTCCTGGCACAAAGGTACCAACCAATGCTGCCCTCAAGAGCACAAAGAGTGGACAAATTAAAGCACTATCACATTATCCTGCCTCTCTCTGCCAGACTGTAGGGATGCTCCCCACTACTTCAGCCCATTCTCCGTCTGCAGAGAGCCGGCTTGTCACATGGCACTGGCTCTCTTCCTTCTCTCCAGCTGCTAAATGGCATTAAAAGAACTAAGCATCCATTAAATAAAACTTTCCCGCTTGCTTCCCATGTAGACAATTGCTCTCACTGCCACGGGGAGGTTTCGTGCTGGCAGCAGGTCCATGGGTACACAAAGAGCAGGGAGGTGCCAGGATCAGCTGTGGTAGCACAGGTCATCCATGGAATGCACCAGAGAGAAACAGGGACATTGTCCCAGAGGTCTGCACCCTCACCACCACCCAGTACCCACCCCAGCTCTCTTCTATTCCTATTTCACCCCACAATACTGACCCCATGGGACACATTCTGCTGCCCTCCCCATCAGCACCAGCCTGCTATTAGCATCCTTTCTCCTGCTCCATTTCAGAAAAGCCCATAATTAACGAGGGCAAGAGGCCAAACAACAGCTCTTCCAAGCAGCCTGGGACTGACACCATCCCCGCCTGGACCTGGAGACAAATGACCCCCCCCGTATCAGAGATGACCCCCCATCTCAGAGATGGATTACAGGATCCAGCAGCCACTAAGGGGCAGCTGGAGTCCACATCCTGCATCCCCAAGTGCCATACCACACCTCCACCTTGCTCTTGATGATGGATTTTCCTTCCAGCCCAGAAAGGAAAAGCAGGGAGGTCAGCCCATGGGGATGTCTGACCTTCCCCGCGGTCATGTCTCTACCTGAGGCAGGGCTAGGACATGCAGAGACCCAGACAACACTTGGAGCTGGCTGAGCTCCTGCTAAACACGCATCCTCCCTCCTCCAGCAGGCCAGGGGCTGAGGCAAATTCCTCAGGCACCATTAAATCTGGGTTAATGGGGGCTGCACAAAGGCGAAGCAGGACACCAGCACTGCCCCTTCACACCAGGCATAGGGATAGTCCCTGCCTCCCAAAACGCTGCCTTCCTGAGAAGCCAAGCCATCCTCCTTTTTCTTGGCTGTCTTTGGTGGGAGGTAGGGGCCATTCTCCCACCTGAAAAGCCAAAATTAGTCAGTGTTTGTGAAAGTTAGCCAGTGAATAGGCACAATGGCTCCAACAGGAGGGATCCAACAGAGCTGGGCCCTCCCAGCTCATTTCCATCTTAATGGAGTGGCTTTTCCCCCTGCCCTGTCCCCTTGGGGCCACCACAGAGGTCCCCAGCAGGAGGCACAGTCCAAAGCAAGAGTCGTGCTCCCGCTCTTCCCAGCAGAATAGAGGTCACAGACAGAGGCCACAGCCCTACATTCAGCAGCAGAGAGATGCAGAAGAAAATGCTCAGCAGCTTCATGCTTCAGCAACCAAACCAACCCCACCAGCTAAGAGGGAAAACCCACTGCTCACTGCTGGCATTGCACGCCCCCAGCCAGCCCACACACCCCTTTTCCTAACGCCAGTCCCCAATGACTGTGACCTAGACATTTATGGGGGCTCAGCATCCCCATCAACGACCCCAAAGATCACTCGTCTGCCTTGTTCTCCCCGCGCTGCAAAGCCATGGCCACCAATGCGTTACACAGCCCTGCAACAACAGGGGCAGGACCAGCGAGGCACAGTCACAAACCCACGCAAGCTCTTGCTTTTTCCTTTCCCAGCCCTATTTCCACAATACTTCCAAGGTGGCAGCCCCTGCCAGGGCATAGGATGGTCGGCAGGGACCAGCTGTGAAGGTGATGCTGCCGTGTTTGGCTGGCACAGACCTGCCAGCTCCTGAGCACACCCCGCAGGGCAGCACCGACCTGTCCCGAGGGGCTGCCAAAGGGCGTTTTGCCCTCAAACCCCTTTTGAGGGCGATTACAGAAGTCAGGTTTGCACTCGGTAGCCCTTTTGAAGACAGGGGCTCTTTGGGATCCACCTCCACCCCTGAGCCTCCTCCGGCTTGCACAACGCGCCGCTCCCCAGAAGTCACCTTGCCGGGCACCGGCGAAGTCCAGCAGCCCCGCTGCCGTGCGGCCGCGGCTCCGGGCCGGGCTGATGGATGGGGGCGAGCACACGGCTGCCTGCGGGCGCCCGGCGCCAGGGAGAGGCGAGACGTGCACCGTCAGCGCTTTCGGCAGCGAAGGCTGGAGCAGCGCTGGCTGCTGCTGCCTCCCGGCTGGCCGGGCGCCAGGCTCCCAGGCCTCGCTCACCTGCCGGCTTTGTGCGGAGAGCCGAGCAGATGGGGGGGAAAGAAAAAAGAGGGTTGTGGCTTGTGAGTCAAAAAGCCTGGGGGCACGGAGGGTGGAGGGAGTGGGCTTTGAGGGCAGTGGGTCCCCTGCCACGTCCTCTCCTTCCCCAAGGCTGTCTGAGCATGCTGGAGCATCCCTTGGAGTGCCAGGAGACAAAATGTTCATGCCCATCCATCCTGCACGAGGCAGGAGCAGGAACCCCAGTGGCATTCCCCTCCAGGAGTCACCCCAGGACGAAGCTGGCAGCTGCCTGGAGCCACGGCCTCGCCGCCCCAGCAGATCCCAGAGGCCAACGGTTCACGATGAATTTCTAATTGTTTCCTCCAACAATGAGACATCCTGTTCAGAGCCGGGCGGCACAACAAAGCCCAACGCCGGCGAGAGCGGGGCCCCTTCCTGCTGAGCAGGAATGGGGCGATGCCGAGCGCTCCCTGCCACCAGCAAGGGGACGGGAAGGCTCCGCCGCCCCCTCCCCACCACCCCATCCACTTAATACGCCTGCTCTCCAGCCTCCACCTTGATTAAAACAGCTTAACGACTCCAGCGAGAGCTCTCGAGGGGGCGGGGAGCCGCCAAGAGGTATTTGATGGATTCACTTTGGCAACCGTCGGCTACCTTGTCATGCCAATAAAATTATTGCCATTGATTGGGGAGAGGCGCGGGCGCATGCTCCGAGGAGCACATCTCCCTCACGAGGCTGGGCGCAGGCGCCCACGGGGGCTGTATGTGTGTGGGGAGAGGGTTAGGGGTCTCCAGAGGATGAGACGGGGACAGAGCAGGAGAGGGCAGAGGGAAGAGGCAGGAGGAACAAAAGGCCCTTGTGCCGGGCAGCCAGCTGGGAAGAGGCAGCAACACGGGCAGGAGAGGATTTCCAGGGGCTGCGCAGGGGTCGATGCCTGGGGAGTCCTCAGGGGTCACTGGCTGACACCGCCAGGGCCAGGGCTGGGTTCATGCCCCAAATCCGTCCTGTGTCCCCCTCACACACCCCAAAAGAAAAGCCAGCCAAGGCACAGGCAGTAAGTAGGATAGCCAGCAGCAGGGTCATGAGGCGGGCCAAGCCTTCCTGCGCACTCTGGGAGCCGGATTTCACGCGCCGAGACACAAAGGGCCCCTTTTCAGCCAGAGCTGCTTACCCTGAGCACTAAGAGAGGGTGATGAGAAAGGATCCGTGGGGACAGGGACCAGCAGGGTGGGCAGGGAGCCTGGCTTCTTCCCCCAGCTCACATGGACCACGATCAGGTCATGCATCATCCCCAGGAGGCCAACACATAGGGGGTTTTGTGATAGAAGGGAGCCAGCAGGCAACAGGGAAATCCCAAAAAGGCCCCAGTCAGCAACTCCCCCTCTCCACAGCACCTATTTTCTGTCCAGACACACCAAGGGTCGTGAACACACTGAAGCATCCTTAATCCAAAGCTTTTAGAGAACTCAAAGGGGGTGCCTCCATAGGCTGCCAAATCTGCTCCCCCCAAAGCACCCTCATCTCCCTGCCCACAGCAGGACAGGAAGCTGCCGTGGAGCCCCTCAACCCTCCCCAGTCTAGGAGAGGAGCACCACGTCCTGCTGTTAGGGATGGGGATGACCCACAGTGTGAAGAGATTATTATTATTATTTTTATCAAAGAAGTGAAACCAAATCAGCCAGACATAGGCCCAGTTCAGCTGTGCTTTCTGTGGGAGAGAATAAACAAGCCGTGGCAAGCGCAAGCCCCAGGCGGGGAGCAGATTCCCAACGGAGACATGATGCATTCATGCCCAAGGCCAGCCCGTTCCAGGACAGAACAGGGAGCTACAGGGATTGTGGTGGTGACTGGGGAGACAGATAATCCTCCAAAAATGAGAGCTCAGCTGGCTGCAAGGGATGTGTAGTGCAATGCTGTCCTGGCTGGGATGCACTGGCTGCAACTGTTCTACAATCACTCCTGCTTTAGGGATCTCCAGCACCTGGAGCCCCAGAGGTGCTGGGTATCTCCTGCAGGGCTGTGGCAGCAGGGACAGCTCACAGCCTCCCTGGTCCACAGCAGCCAGGGACAGCTGTGGGCAGAGAGACACCGGCTGCTTTGAGAGAGGAACTCAGCTCATCCCCCCAAAAATAACCAGACAGCACCCAAAACTGGGTCAACCCACAAGGGCTACACTGAGCTCAGCAGAGCCCCAAGGCAGTGCTGTGTGCATAACAAGGAGCAGAGCAGCAAAGGAGGGCAGCCGGGTCTGTGCTGCACCTCCCAGAATGTCCCACTGCTCCAGCCTCCAGCCCAGCATGGTGCAGTTACTGGGAGGGGGCTGCACCATCAGCACACCCCCTCCAGTGCCATCCTTCTTCCCTCCCTCCATACAACACTTCAAGCACACGCAAAATCAAGTCCTTGGCACACACATCAAGAGTTGACACAGGTGCAGTGTCAAACGTACCTTCCCAGCACATGACTGAGCACTCCCATTGCAATCATATACACAGCTTCCTATCCACCCAAAAAATAGAAAAGACAACCTGGGAAAACGATAACTGCCTAATAAAAAGATTGCCAGTTGAGGACAGGTGGTTTCCAGGAAAAACCCAAGCATTAGGAAGCAAGACTCATTTCCCTTTCAAAAACATCCCCTGACATCCCTGCTTCAGCATGCTCATGGCTCACGTCCCCATGTCGCTTCCCCATCCACAGCATTCTCAGACTATAGGGTACAAGGCCAGGTCCCTGCCGTGCCAGCTCAGGAGTACAGAGGAAGTGGCTCAGTGCCAGCTCCAGCAGTGTTGGAACCCATCCCTGCATTGTTCACCTGGGCACGGCTGGAATTCCCTGGGTGCCCCAGTCCCATGACTGCTGGCACAGAGGACATCGAGCACGCGGGACCAAGGGCTTTCCAAGCCTGGCCTCTCCACATAACTCGGGATCAGCCAAAGATAACTGCCTGCCTGGTAATGCTGCAGGACAAGCTGAGACTGGGCTGCCATGGGTTCCACTGCTGCAGCCCGCTCAGCATCCCAGGGGTTGTGATCTCCATCCCCCCGCTGCCTCCCCATCCCAGCCCACAGCCCCTGTCCTGCAGACAGTTTTGCAAATCTGACATTGCCTACAGGATCCTTCCTCCCCCCCGGAGTTGGGGTCTCCCTGCAGCTGTGGTGGCAGCAGGTGCTGCCCAGCACCCTGCCCTCGCAGCAGCAACTGTTGGTGGCAGGGCTGGGGAGAGGCTGCAGGGCAGCCACAGGCTCGCGTGGCTTTTTGGGGGGGACAAAGGGAGGCTCTGTCTGCATGCAACAGTCTGGACAAATGCTGGGCATGGGAGCTGCCATCCAAGGAAAAGCCAGACGCAGCACTGACTCTGGCCTGACCTTACCCCGGCCCAGATGGCGAGATCGGTGCCCCTGAGCAGAGCAGCATCCATTACAGGGCTCCTGGGGGTGGGGAGGAGGGCACCCAGCTGTCGGTGCAGCCCTTCCTCTCCCAAAGGAGATGCCAGGGCTTCTGGAAAGGGTGGGGGGCTGGCAGGCTGCACCAAGCCTAGTGTGGGTGTTTGCCAAGGGGATGGTGGGAAACACCAACAGCTTAAAAGCAGAGGGATTGCAAGCACTGCTGAAGGATGCACCCCCCACACCGTGCTACTCCCCCACACACCCTCTCTGCCTGGAAGAGCCACCTTGGCTACACTCTGCTGAACCCCTGCCAGGTATCACATCTCCTGGCTGGGGACACACTGGTTCCACTCAAAGCCAGGTCAGCAGCCCCTCCTCACCCTCCCCTGCCTCCGGCCTGGCAGCCAGGCAGCAGGATCAGGTAGCTGCTGAGGCAGCGCTTTGCTGGGCAGCCAGGCAGCCCCTGCCGCAGGAGGGCTGGGCTGCCCACCTCAAGGTCACTGCAGGGACAAGGAGAGGACCTCGTGGCGCAGGATTTGGAGCCTGCAAAGTGCTCCCATGCTGCCAGTGGAGAGCTCTGCAACCCCAGGGGATTTGGGGGCTCTGGGCAGGATGAGCCTATAAAACCTACGTGGCATTCCAGCACAGAGACAGGACTGAGACCCATCTCTTCAGTCTCAGCAGCTCCATGTCCTCACGCCCTGCAGGGCCGGAGAGCCACACCAGCTCTTTGGGGCACCAAGTTTAAAACTAGGAAAAACAAAGCTTGGGAAAGCCCTGCAGGGAAGGAGGACACTCAAACCACACCTGGGCATCAAGTTCTGGCCACAGTCATGGCTGCAGCATGCAGCCCACCCACCAACCAGGCACCCAGCCTAGATGACCCCTTCCAAATGGCTCTGAAGGTGCAAAGACCAGGGAAAAACAGAAAAAAGCAGTTAGAAGAAAAATCCAATTTGCTGTCTAAAAACCAACCACCAGCCCCTCTAGACAACTGAGGAACTAGAGGTGTAACACTGTTGCTGTGGCTTTTTGAACCCTCCTCCCACGTGCTCCTTCCTTCCCATCCCCATCTAAAAGCTCCCATCTGGAGCCCAGCAGCAGGAGCAGCCAGCAGCAACACGACACCAGTCCCTCTGGATCCATCATCGATCCAGAAGGGAGGACGAGCTGCCTCCATCCCCACAGCCCTGCTGCCACTCTGCACCCCTCCAAGGACTGCAGAAAGCAAAGTAGAAGATGTGGGGCTAGAGAGAACCCCTCCCTCCTGCCCCCCACCCCAACATGTGCTGCCCGTGCCCAAAAAACACTGCTAATAGGCAGGGGCACAGGTGGGTCTGTCAGGGGTCCTGGGGGAACAGGGGCAGAGCGAGTAGGACATATGGGGGCTACACAATGGCATCCTGCTCCAGATTCCTGCCAGGGAAACCACCCTGCCTCCTGCAGGGCACCCTGGCCAGCACAGATCAGGAGACATAGCAAAAATGCAGAATGCTGTGCCCAAGACAGAGTGCTGGAACACCTTACAAGTCACAGAGGGATGGGTCAAACCCCTCAGCCAAGCTCTGGTCCATAGCAGGGACCCTACCAGGACCTTCACGCGGCCTTTCCCTGGCTGAGGATGTGTTAATGGCAGCTATGTTTATACAGGGCATGTACAGCTGTAATTATAGGCATGATGTTATGATAACAGGAAATCCGTGCCCTGTGGAGATGCAGGCAGAGAAAGGCACGCATGGAGCTATTTGCTAATTGCCACCAACAAGCAGCCTTTTGTGCTGTGGTGGGGTACAGGAAATGAAGTCTCCCCCTCACAGGGCTGGAGCCATCAGCACCCACCACTGCCCACCCTGCCCAGGTCAAGGACAAGGCCAGATGGACAGAGGATCCACATGGACAGAGCCCGCCTCATGGCAGCTCCAGGGCAAGCCCACCCGCCCTCGAGACATGATGGGATGGGCTCTGATCAACCATCAGCAAGGACTTTACTTCTTTATGATATAACCCTTCCAAAAGGCAGAGGTTTTGTAAATTCAATTGGCAGAGAGAAGCAAGGGGAAATTGCCCCTCCCCAGCCCTTTGCACACTACCCCAAATACATCAAGTCACTCTATTATGGAGGCACAGCCCGACCTGTACCCCACAAAGGGCCAGTGAGGCAAGCAGTCATCCCTACCCATCAGCATCACTGAGGCCTTTCCTACCTTTTTGATCTTCCCACTCCGTGTGCCTGCAAAGACAACAGTTTGTCCTCTGTAGTCATAGGCAGCCACCGAGGTCATCCCATCCTCCTTATCCACAAAGAGTGGGGTCCCCTCGATGGTGACAGTCCCGCCCAGCGGCTGGTTAAAATCCTGGCCACAGAAATTGTCGTCGATCTGCAGCGGCTGTTGGAAGAAAGCAGAGGAGAGATGAGCTTTTTGCCAATGTCTTGACACGTTGGCCCTCCCAGATGGCAATCAGCGATCTCCCACCTTCACCCCACAGTTACAGCACCTTTGGCAGCGTCCTACCACAGCCATCCCACCTCACCAGCCAAGGGAAGGCATGAGTTGATGTTTCCCTAACATTCCCTACACACTGATGTAAGGCACTTGGGACAGATCCACTGCATGCAGGCCCTCTCTACATCTGAACAAGCTTTGCAACCCAAGACCACGGCTCTCTGTCCTCTGCATCCTACAGAGCAGCACTTACAAACCCAGCATGAGCCAGCCCAGCATCCCTACTCCACCCTCCATCCCTACCAGTGCCATCTCAGACACGTGGGATGTCAGCAGAAGCTCCCCAGCACACACACATTCCTCTCCTCCTCATCCCAGCACTAAGCTTAAAAAAAAAACCAGCTTGGCAGCAAGGCAGGAGGGTCTGAATCCTGCACCGCAGCCTTCCCCCAAAGACAAAACAATTCCCAGACAAGGCCATGCCAAGGCAAACAAGTCAGGGCTCCTGGAAGAGCCTCACTTCACATAGCAAAGCCTCCAGCAAACACACTACCCACCTGCCAGCCCTGTTCCTCCTCCCGCAGGAACGTCTTTGGGAAATCCCCACATTTTTTCCATGCTGCCTTGCCCCAGACAAGGCGCCTGGCTCCACCAGCTGCCTCCTCAGTTCAGAGGGAGCCCACAGATCTGGGAGAAGCTTTTGCAAGCTCTGCCCAGGGAGAGGCAGAAGCAGGGCTGCACTGGCCTCTCTCTACTCTCAAGGCCATGACAGCAGGGACCTCCAGCAAGGACAGTCCAAGGATGGGCAACGCAAAGGCAGAGGGATGACCCCTGTAAAAGTTGAGTTGCAGGCAGGGCAGTGGGACCAGGACCAGCTCCACAGCACTCACCCCTGCCTCGAGCATCCTCACCCTGACCTGCTGAGCGGAACAACAGACCCTGGCCATGGCTGTCAGGCCTGGGGGGCACATGGGCCTCTCAGTGTTCCCCCACGAGGCAACAGCCTCACGAGGTCACACAGCACCAGCAAAATCCCTGTTCTGTCCCAGGCAGTGAAGGGCTTTGCCAAATCCCCAAGGGTGGCAGCGAGCCTGGGTGCAGGAGGGTAGAGCGGCAAGGCAGGCACAGCTGACAGGGAGACAGCCTGCTCCGGTCACGGGATTCTTCCGCTTCACAAGGTTCCTTATATAATTTTGAATTTAAAGGGGAGAGAGGTTTTTTGGCAAGCAGCAGGCTCCAAATGCATGCCAGTCCCCAAGGGGTTTTAAATCCATACCGCATGTGCATGGAGCATATGGGAAAATGCTGAGCTCCACGTACGCAAGGGCAGCACAGAGCTCTGTAATTCCCACTCATCGCTGCCTGGGAAGTGAGGATCAGCCCGGACCGGCTCCCACCAACAACCCACAGTCACCCATGTGGAGGGGAGAAAACACAGCACTTTTCCATGCCCCAGCACAATACACTCGCAGCTACAATGGCATCAGCCTCCCACAGCCATGGCAAGGCTGCTCGCCCTCCTCACCGTGCCACCATTCGGCTCCAAGACCAGTGGTCCCAGTCCCTGCTGCAGCAGGAACTCAGTGCTGTGCTAGCCTTCCAACAGGGAAGGACCAGTCACATTCAGCCTCCCCAGGCACTTCAGGGATGCTGGGCTGCTCCCTCAGTCACTCTGACTTTGGGGTTTGGGTGCTGAGTTAATGTACAGACAAAGATCAACTCCCTTCCCCGCCTGACTGTTGCTCATCCTTCCCCAAACTGGGGGAACTCCTATAGCCAGTCATGAGAGATGCGGGGATCTCCAAAACAGAAACATGGGGCACCACGCGTCTCTGCAACCACAGGAAAAAGAGGGAAGGGAAATCACAACCTCCCCACTCATCCTCTGAATGCCAGCCTTGCCCTCTCCTATCCATTGCCCAACACACATACTAAGTGTCCTCCTCTGCATTATGAGGCTAGGAATTTTAAAAGAGCAGATCCTAGAAAATCATCTTCCTAATCACAGAGTGAGATGCGAGAGATGTTCCAGCCAATACACAGCTCCCATCCAAATATCCGGGATTTCTCAGGTGCTTTGCTGGGAAAAAAACTTCTGTCACCCACAGCCCAAACAAACCCCAGCACCTTCCACCCAGCCATCTGCAGTAGCAGAAGGGTTAAGGGCAATGCCACAAGCCCTGGCACTCCCGAGTGCAGATTCTGCTCTCTCTGAGTTCAATCTGCAGCTTCCCCACCCGCGCGGCTGCTGAATATGCAAGAGGAGAGATGTTTATGGTGTTTACTGCTCTCTGCTTTGTCTCAACATACTCTCTGGGAGATGACAAATACAGCTGCGCTCTGGGACCGAGGAGCTCCCGCCGCCGCCATGCTGACACCACCTCGATAAATAATTACGCCAACAATTAGCTCATTAACAGCAAACTGCCTCGTTAGGGAAGCGCTGGCAGCACAGAGAGGTCGGGCCAAGGGCGGCAGTGCCGGGGTTACGGAACCCACTGACATCTCTGGCAGATGCGGGCTGTGGGGAGAGGCAAGGCAGAGGGACGGAGGGAAGGATGGACAGAGGGACAGCTGTCCCCCAGCCGGTGCTGGCAGGGACCGACACGCACCACAGCACGCGAGGGCCAGTGACCTTGGAGCGTTTCAGCCTGCGGATGCTGGGATCTGCAGGAGACACTGGGATCTGCAGGAGGCGTTGGGATCTGCCCACTCTCACATTTGCATTTGCATGGGTTTTTGCAGGGACCTTCAGCCCATTGCAAGGGGGAGTGTTTCTTTTGGGGGTTCTTGGGCTGTTTTTTTAATTATTTTTATCTTGTTTTTATTTCCATGCTTTCCTTTGGCACCCCTCTCTATTGCCCCTGGCTCAGACACCCCAGGCTGCTATCTGCACAGCACAGCAGTCTTCTCTCTCCCAGCACTACTTTTTGCCTCCCCACAACAGGGTCAGGAAATTCAGATTTCCTGGGGAAAGGGACCTGAAGGAGCGGGGAAGCAGGCCCACAGCACCAAGCGAGCAGGAGCGGGTGTCTCCTGATGTGCCTTGTCTCATTGCCTCCCTTCAAGCCCACTTACGAAAGCAATGAGGGAGCAGACAGCACGACAAGGCTCGCATCACTCAGCATTATTAATTAGCCAGTAATTCGCCAGTTAACACCATTATAGGCTCACCCCATCCCTCTGTGCACCTCCAGAGCCTGCGATGGAGGATGTGGAGGGATGCAAAGAGCCAGGGAGGAGGTTACAGGAGGCTGGTACTAAGTGCCAGGCTGGGATGCCAGGCTTTTTGTGCATTAATCGCTGCTCAGGAATAATCCCAGTGTGGTACAGTTTGTTACCACCTGCATTTCTCTGGCTGCCCCGGAAAGGATTTGGCTTATCCTGGCCCACTTTCAGCCAGTTTGTCACCAGCCATTGCCCTGTGCCAGCAAGCTGGGCAGCAAGCCTTACTGAGGAGTCAAAACTCATTTTCTCCCTGGGGTAGCACAGGGAAAGCTGATGCCCACATCCTGCTGGCTCCAGACACTGGCTCTGCCCACACTGCCAGCCCGGGAGTCAAGGGCTCCAGGAACTCCCTGCTGCAACCTCTGCACTCCAGCTTCAGCCCACTGCCCTTCCCCAGCCCTTGCTCCCCCCAGTTTGGGGACAGGAGCACTGGGCAGCTGCACTGAGCACATCTGGCCACAGGCACAAAGACTTCCCAGCCCTGCACTGCACAGGAGAAGAAAAGAGCCTGGCTATACAACACCAAGCCCCTCTCAGTGAAACACTGGGAGCAGCAAAGCCTCTGGAGAGGTTCAGGGGCAATTTAGGCAACAGGGCTGGCACAGGGAAATGGCCTGGGTGCTTCCACAAGATGCCTCTGCTGCTTTTGGAAGTCCATGCTCAGGTCTGAGTGCACCAGTGCGAGGAGCCTCCCTGCAGAGCCAGCTTCACTCCCCTTCCCACTTCCAGATCACTGGATCCCAGAGGGAGGGAGAGAGAAATGGGAGGGAGGAATTCGCTCCACTCACCAGTGTTGGTGAGGCATCACTGACATCTCCTGAGCTGCCTGGCAGCCTCTCCTCCCAGCTCCAGCACCAGCTCTGGAGAATCAGAGCTACCCTGCAGTGCTGGGGATGAGCATCCCTTGGCCCTGCACTGCTCGAGGTCTGGGAGTGCAGTGCTGGCAAAACCTCCTCCAGAATAGACCAGCCTCAGCCCCTTACTGCCATGAAAGAGCAGAGCAAGAGAGCTCCTTGCACATTTTCCATATGGATGGGGTGTAAATTCCAAGCAACTACTGACTTGAGCAATTACATTTTGCCTCCTTCAAAATAAAAAAGCCAGCATGCCCTTTATTTTCTGGCCAGTCCTCACCACCAAGAAATCTGCCACTGCCATGACTCACCCCAGAGGTGGCTTTATTCTGTTTAGGGGCACAGAAATTCCTGCCAGAAAGAGGGTACATGCTTCAAGTGGTCTGGTTTGGCCTGTGCCTAACACAGCAAGGAGCTGACGGCTTGACTCACGATCCAGTCATGTCTTGCCCCACTCTGCCTGGCAGCTGGAGAAGGACTGGGACAGAAAGCACGACCTGGCTCCCCTGGGGGAGGGTATCACTCCCCAGCCTAACCCATACAAAAGCAGGAGCCTCCCCATCACGACACACATCCTTCCACCCCACAAGAGCCACATCTGCAGGACCCAGAGAGTACTTTGAGATCCACTTACTCCCAGGGGCTGGCCACCAGTTAGCAATCCCAGGACCCTCAGAGTTTAAAACCATCCCCAGAGTGCAGGGGGGCAGAGCAGCCTCCCCAAGCCCAGGGGACGTGGCGTTAGTGGGGCACTGGGAGAGGAGAGCCGGGAGTGCGGGAGGCAGCAGTGAGCAGCTCCGCCGCCGAGCCAGCAGCTGCGCGACCCAACAGGCAGCCGTGTAACGATTTCATCATTTTCCAGCAAAATTGAATTAGTTCAAAGCCAAAATCTGATTTGCGAGCCCAGCGCTCTTGACAGCAAACCCTTTACTTTGTCAGGCAGCTGTTAGCTGTCTCCTCCAGAGCAGCAGTGAGGACGGTGGGAGAGAAGGCAGGGCTGCTCCACAGGGACACCCCTGCCTACCTGCCTGCACCCAAATCCCTGCTTGAGCAGGGCTGGGGGCTTGGGGCAGGTGGGTGATAGCAGGTGGGTCAGGACCTCCACCAGACCCTCCCAAACACACACAGCAGCACCCCAAGCCTGCCTCAGCCCTGTATCTGACCCTACTTGGGGACTATTCAGCCTACGACCTCTCCATCACATGGAGTTGTAGCCTCCTGCAACTACTTGTGGTTTATAACATTGCCCAGAAAAGAATGCAGTCACAGTTCAATGCTCAATGAGAAAACAAACCAGAGAGCCAAGCAGGGAGGTCCCCTGCCCACCACCACTCAGAGGTCCCACACTGAGCAGGTGAGACACCAGCAGGGATGCAGATGCACCTGGGTGAGAACCAAGCAGGAAAACACCTCTCTGGGGACAGAGGGGAGTGCTCCCTCACTTGGGAATCACTTCTCTAGGATAGCAGCACTCACCTCCTGCACCTCTGGATGACAGTTTGCATTGGCCACTCTCAAAAGCCACCTCTGACAGCACCTTGTGCTCTCCCAGCACCCCATGGAGAGGATGTGGTCCCTCCATGCTGAACATCTAACCAACTTCTGCTGGGACCACCAGCCTCCCCACCTCCCTCCATCAGGTCAGTGCTCCCTGTCCCACACATCCTGCTGCTTCCAACACCTTCTGCTTGGCCACTGCCAAGTCCCAGGAGACACAACACTCACAAACCCACACGTGCCATCTGCAAGGGACTCCACAGCAGAGCTGCCCTGAGGCCTGAGCATCCCACCATCCCAGCCCAACTCACTGACACTGCCCAAATCCACAGGGCAGGGACATCAGAAACAGGCCCCTCTGTCGGCATGGGGCCCCTTCTTTGAGGCTCTCCACGGGCACTGCTGCACCCCAAATCCAGAGAGCTGACCCATCACAAAGCTGTGATTTCCTCAAGGAATGCTACCAGGCAAACTGAGCACCCTGCCCCAATGGCACCAGTCCTTCCCACTGGGAAAACACAGCTCAGGTCAAAGCACTGGGAAAGGTCCAGCCAGAGACCACCACCAGAAGCCAGAAACAGTCTGGCTTGCGTAAAGACAGGTAGGAACTTACCGAGTTGATGCAGCCCAGCTCCTTATTCAAGAGCCAGGGCAGAGAGAGTTTCCCTTCCCCTCTGTAGCATGACTGGATACGCTCCTTGATTTTATCCTTGATCTTCTTCAACGTGAAGAGGCAGAGCACAGACTCCTTGGGAGGCTTAACCCTATTTTTCTGGCCCTGGGAGAAGATGGTGAAGAGGATATCCTCCTGCTCTGAGATGCCCAGGTACTTGGCCAAAGCCTTGCCAGGCTTGGTCAGGTAGGCGTCCTGGATCAGGCGGTACTCGATGCCGTCCTGCACGCAGCCAATGGGAAATTCCACGTAGGAGTAGAACTTGGGGTCATCCACACAGAGGCGGACGATCTTGGAGGTGAAAAACTGCTCCCCAGTGGAGTCAGGAGAGGTGAGCTGGGTGTCCAGCTGCAGGGTCAGGTAGTAAACAAACTGCTCGCTGCTGAAGCTGTAGATGTAGTAGATATCAAAGGTGGGGAACTTGGAGAGTGTATCCGAGGGGATTTTGAGCTGCGAGGAGACAAACTCATCCTGGTAGACAAAGCCAAACATCTCTGCGTTCTCCTCATTGGCCATCAGCTTGCGGCTGGAGAGGGTGGGGAAGTACTCGGACTTCCCATCAATGGGCGTCCCAATAAAGAGCTTGTTCTGCCCATTCAGCACCTCGATGATGACACCAGACATGGTGCCCGACTCATTGACACTGGAGAGGTAGTGCTCCTTGCGGTGGTGGGGCTCACCCAGCTTGAAGAGGTCATCCAGCCGCAGGAACTGGCAAATCCCCTGGGAGGCACTGCCGCAGGCAATCAGCCGATTCCCCGAGTAGTCCACCAGCAGCAGTTTGTTCACGTTGTTGGTGGTGACCAGCCCATGTGGGCAGGACTGGACACTGGGCGGAGGGTAACACTTCTCATTGTCCTCCACGGGCCCCGTCACGTGGGTCCGCAGGAGTGTGAGGTTATTGGAGAGCTTGTAGATCCGATTGACAGCCCCCACGTAGACCTCCCCGGTTTTGTTGTGGACCACCAAGTGCGTCAAGCTCCAGTCTGTAACCGGGAAAGTCCTAAAGGGAGATTTGGGGCTGCCTTCCGCCAGCGGTAGCCAGGTGCTCCCCAAGAGCAGCAAGGTCCAAATGTGGATGGACAAGTGGTGCTTGAGCCAAAGGAGCCACATTGCAGTAGCCTCACATCCAGCCAAGGCCATGCCCAAACCCAGCCACAAAATAAATAGAAACAAACCCAAACTAAAGGGATGAGGGAGGGAGGAGGAGCTAACGGGACACAGTCTCCTCTGCTTCCGCTGCACTCAGCATTCAGGGCATCGTGGGCACGGCCAGTCCAGTCAGCCCTAGAGGTAGAAAGACAAGAAAAGTGGGGTTAGGAGGCTTTCCTGCACAGTCTCAAGCGTTTTCCATCCCACCCAGCAGACTCTGCTGCTTCACATTTTTCTAGCAGACAGAAGAGACCCTGGCCTGCTGCCCCAATCCCACTCCACGGCGGTGCTGGGAACGGATGCAAAATCCCAGTTAGCAGCACACACAGCCCAAGCCCCTGCACAGAGGAGGATCGCAGAAGCACCTTTTAAAGGAGCTGAGAGAGAGCCAAGAGCCCCAGCATGTTGCCCCACATCCTGCCACCTGCCTGCCATGAGGGTCATGAGCAGAAAGGGCTGGAGGGAGCAAGCAGGCATGGCAAGGACAAGCCTGTCCTTCTGGCATTTCTGTGCATTAGAAAACACAGGGCCAGACATGAGGCAGTTGGTTTGAGAGGCTCCAGAGGAACAAGGGGGCACACACAGGGGGAATGGAATGCTCTGCCTGCTGCTGTGCCACAGCTGGGGCTCACCAGCATGGAGCAGCAAAGCAGTGGGGAGCCAGCCAAATACCCCCACACCAGTGGGGTATCCTGGCAGTGGAGAGGGGATGGCCACAGGAAACCAATGCACAGCTCTGCTCTCTGCATCAGTTCAGCGGCCCCACTGTCACACCCCATCCCTGTCTTCTCCATCCCCCCTCCCCACACAGGCACAAGCACCCCTGGACTAACCTGGGGTTGTGCAAACCCCCCTGGCAGCACACAGCCCATCCACCCCAGCTGGGACCAAGGTCCACGGCTGGGACACCAGCTCAGTTTCCCAGCCAGAGCAGATAAGCCGCTTCAAAAGGCAGTGGAGGAGGAGGAGAGCCTCTCTCTCTCCTCCCTCTCCTTATCGTCCATCTCTGACTCAGCCCAGGATAACCTCTGAGAGGATCCCCAGCAGGGAGTGGCACAGGTAGGATATATGGCCCGCGGTGACTGGCAGCTCCGCCAGATCCCAGTCCGGGCAAGGCAGGGTGTCAGAGGGCAGCCAGCTGCCGTATCAGCAGGGCTGTGTGGGGCTGAACGCTGCCCCAGCCTCAGCACCCTGCTCCTGGCAGGGCTGTGGGACCCACCAGCTAGGCCACGTGCAAACCTTGGGGGGCTGCATCATCACTGAGCCAGCAGTGAGCCAAACGGGTACCCCAACATTCCACACGGCATCCTTCGCTTCTGCTGCTCCCCTCCCAAGCCACAGAGCCAGACTGGGAGAGGTCTAAGGAAAGGGAGAAACTTTTTTCCCCTTCTCCAACTCCCAAAAAGACCTCCCCTCTCCTTTTGCAGGGCAAGCCCAGCCCTACCCACCCCTGCAGCCCTGCCAGCTCCACTGGGCCCCAGCTACATTGGGAAAAGCTTCTGCACCACTTCCAAACCCTCTCTGCAGATCTGCCTCTGCCCACATGCTCTGCACCCTGCTCTCTCTGACTTCCCAACACATCCACCTCCAAGGTAACAGTCTCAAGGGATATTTGGACAACAGCACATAAGCAACACTGAGACCAAATCCAGGTGCCACAAAGCTCCATGGGTGTGGAGACAACCAAAGCACCAGCCCTGGAAATCATCCCTATGGTCTCAATCACCCATTCCTAACACCTTTTCAACACTGGGAGCCACTCAGCAAGGAGTAGGTAGCCACAACACTGTCAGAGCAAGAGCACTCCCAGAAGACACTGACACTGCCCAGAATCTTCATTTTTCTGAGCTTGTTGGTAAGACAATAACCACGAGCACCCCGGATCAGAGCTTATTAGCCCCAAACCACATTGATGGGGGACCGAGTGGCGCTGTCAGCACAAACCCACTGGTTAGCCCAGAAAGCCACAGCCCAGCAGCTGCAGACACTGGGGTTTCCTGACAGAAACCAGAAAGTGGTTTCCCACCCCAAGAAACTGGCACAGTTGTCACCAAGCCACTGCTCCCATGCAGCTGAGCCCCTCAGGAACAGCATAGTGGCTGCCTGGCAAGGAGACCAGCACCGACACCAAATTCATGTGTCAGTGACATGCCAAGGAGAGAAGGAATGGGGAAGATGGGGAAGGTGACAGTGGGAGATTGGTGCAGCGTGGGGATGCCAACCAGAGCATCTCCTGCCAGGACGAGAGAGCACGACAGGGAACATGCTTTCTTGGTGCATTTCTGTGATTCATTGCTTCTATTTCAGGAAGTGGGTGAGAGAACTAGAGGTCGAGCTGCTGCCACAAACCAGGGCTAGAAAGCCCAACAGGAGATTCCCAAATTAACGTAGGGAACTGCAAATCAGAAGTTGGAACGAGAGCAAAGTGAGGCAGAGCTGGGGCGAGCTGAGAGATGACACTCTGCAGAGCTCCTCAGAGACTTCTGCTCCTAAATATACTACAGCAGCAACATCTCGTCCTAGTGACCTGACACCAGTGGTGGTTTCGTCCAGTCCTGCTCAAAACCATCAGCAGCAATTAATAAAAATTAAACAGCACAAATAGCTAGTTTGTCTACTTTCTTCAGGATTCAGTGATACGGGTTCCTGAACTTTGGATTGAACTAAAGCAGGGCTCAAGCCCACCACAGTGCAGGCAGCTCTGCACTGGAATATGGGTGGTGGCACAGCCCCTGCTCCCTGCCCATGGGAGCAGCAGCCAAAGGGCATCTCCCTGCTGTCACAGAGCCTCCAAGTCCCATGGAGAGGTCACAGTGCAGCTAAGGCAGGGCAGCTCCTCTACTGGTACATTCTTTAAACCACAGGGCACCCAAATCCCCTGGGGCTGCAGTCAAGTAGCACCTTCCCCTGGGGGGACGCAGTCCAGGGCCACCATACGACTGCCACCACCGAGAAGCAAGACCTGCAGCACAAACACCTCCAGTGCAGTCCAAAGGCACGGAAAACCCCAGGCAGATACCCTGGAGCCGAGCCCTGCCCTGAAACAGGCAGCAATAAAATAATACACCCCAGCCCGGATGCATGTGTGCCAACTGGGAGAGTGGGACTGCAAACACGCCCTGCAGTGCTTCTGGGCAGCAAGTGATGCAGTGCAGAGCATCTGCAGCACTGAGCATCCCTAGGGCTCACCCCACAGTGGGGCCACACCACCAGCCAGACAGCACCACAGGCTCATGTTTTGATGTTTTGATTTCCACACACACACACACGTATATATATATATATATATATATATACACACATCTATTTATAGCAGGAAACCTGCCATCAGAAACAAAGCCAGCACAAGAGCCAAATCTGCCCCAACCCCTTTCATTCCCCACTGGAAAGGACATTTGCTCACGGTTTCACCTCAAACTGGCCACGTTGAGATGGTTGCAGCCGCTGCAAGACTTGGATGGGGGTCACCCACCTCAGCACAGCCAACACTCACACATCCCAGCTTCCAACAAGCCTTTCAGCAACAAGCCATGGACGTGCCCCACAGATGCCACTGCCCCAGTTGCTGGCTGCTGGAGAGGTGGCAAGGGGCAGCAGCACTCATCCCCCGAGGCTGAGAGCTCCCCGGTCCTGCAATATGCCCAAAAACCTGTGTTTGGGATGGGAGATCACACTTTGGGAAAACAATCATCACTTTTGATAGCACAAAGCAGGAGTACTGGGATGGAAAAACTAACCTTAAAAGGCAAAGACTGGACAGAGCATTAAGGACCAGCTCTCCACTCATCCGGGCAGCAAGTCCAAGAGTCAGCACTAGCCTACAAAGCAGCAGCTCTCATGGGAACACCCGCAGACAGGGTTTAAAACATGCAGACAAGCACAGAGGTGCATATCTGGCACTCACAGACCCGCCTGCCATCCCTGCCCTTCCATCAACAGGACCCCAGCAGGTTCACTCCCAGCAAAGCACACCAAGAGCTTTACAGCCTTGCACTTTTGCAAGAGAGGTTGGAGGAGAGAAAGCATGGGATTGAAAACCCCCAAGTAACCGACCCACAGAAGGGGAAATGGCATCTAATGGGCCTTTACCTGTAATTCCTCCAAGTCACTTACTGCTCTCAGCAATAAGAAAGAGTCGAGAAGGGACCAGCTCTGAGTTGCCAGTAATTAGCAAAGGGGAGAGAGGGGAGATTATCCAGGGAAGAGAAAAGCCTTTGGGCCACAGGAGAGGCAGCCTCACCATAGAGCTGGTGTATTTTTAGGTTCATCTGCCTGGGAAAAGCCTTGCAACAATGAGGAAAGCCTGGTGGTGGTACAAGTCAGAGCTGCTACATATGCAAGTGCTGTAACAGGGCTAAACTTTAACTCCTTCCTTCACTGCATACAGTCATTGAAAACTATTTGACTTCGGTCCCTCCCTAGCCTGTGAGTTAAATCATTAAAAACCTTATCCCTGGCTCAAACCACACCCTGATGAAATCAATGGCAGGCTCTGAAGCTGCCCCAGTGCCTCAATCTCCATTACTATCACCCAATCAAGAATATCTTCAGAATCTTCAGTTTCCTCCCAGGTTCCTGCCATTCCCCCAAGCAGGGGCTGAGGAGCCCATCCTGCCCTGCCATCTACCCCAGCTTCCATTCCTGCCCTGCAAGGATCTTCTGGGAAAAAAATTCAACCTCTTTTGTCCTGAGAAATGTGACAAGAAGAAGCAGCCATCTACTGCCCAAGGGCTCATGAAGCTTG
This sequence comes from Aphelocoma coerulescens, assembly GCF_041296385.1. Lineage (NCBI taxonomy): Eukaryota > Metazoa > Chordata > Aves > Passeriformes > Corvidae > Aphelocoma > Aphelocoma coerulescens. The sequence continues at coordinate 10,558,919 of NC_091026.1, read as the reverse complement.
ACCCTCAGCAAAAAGGGGCATCAAAGAACAAGCAGTGAGGAAATTAAATAGCATTTCTCAAGTGCGCAATTCCCCTTCTCTGGTCCTCTGCAAGAAGTCATGTCACGCCAAGAACAGCTTGAACTCCAGAACAGCTCTGGAGCCACTACGTGCTCTCACCACCAAGAGACTGCAGGCTGCCCTGCAGAGAGCCCTTCCAAAAAGGGCTCACAAGCATTTCCGATATGGAAACCCAGGCTCCCCGCAACCACAACATCCCGAGGCAGAGAGGCACACGAGGGCAGTCTCAGCAGGTCCTGCCAGCACTGCTTATCCCTGCCACAGAAACCGGGCATGGACCAAGGCCCTACACATATTTCCCAGCTCTGTCCAGCTACACCAGAAGTGAGGGTCAGTGGCTGTCTTTTGCCTTATTCCCACAACTCACCTGGGTATCACAGTCCATACAGGGACCCTACAAGGGCTGCCGAGGGCCCTTCTGTTTGCAGCCCACATGCTGGATCTGGACTTCCCAGGAGGAGAGTGCACCCCACCTTCCCTTGTGCTCCCTGCAGCCAAGAGAGGAGTACACAGACCTGGACTGACTGACCCTGATCCAAGGCACCAGGACACCAGCCATGGCACTGTGGCTTCCTACTATCAACACCCAGGTCAGCTCAAGGCTTCAAACACCAGACTGATGTGAACTTTGTCACCTCAATCAGGACCAATTAATAACATCTCACCCCAGCTCAAGAGCAAAGAAATACAGACCACATTCCCTGAAGGCCACCTTCTCCTTTGGCTTTGGCCCATGCACTCCCAGACTCTGATTCTGACATCTCATCAGTCCACTGCCCCACATAAATATCCCAAAAACCTGCCCTGCTGGCAGAGATCACCTTGGTCCAGCTGGACCTGCAGAGACCAGAAGATCACCCACAAGCAAGGTCTCTCAACAGCAGAGAAGTCCAGCGAGAGATCTTTTGGCCATCAGCATCCTTCCCTTGTCTGATCTCATTCCCTGGGGCATAATGCATCACTCCTCACTTCCCAGCCTGCTGCTCCACATCCCTCACTGGGCCAGGGCAGCCACAAACACAAGCCATGATCTTACCCTGCCCAGATCAATTCTGCTCTTCCAGCCCAGCTCTCCAAGCTGCATTTTCACCTCTCTGGCACCAGTGCTTCCCCCAAATCTCAGAGGGAATCCGCAGAGCTCCCTCTTTGCAATGCAGCACTGCCACAGGAGGATTCCTGGTTGCTGGACCCCCTCTACTCCAGCAAAGGGAGGTCATTCTGGGGTTGGTTTAATCCCAGCTAAACTGAAATTCCCATGCTTCCGCCTGGCCCCTTGCTGACACCAGAACTTGTGCTGTCCCGTGGCGAGCCAAGCACAACTGCCACCACATTAGCTCTGATTAAAACAACCACAAAACTTCTCCAAACGAGCTTTCCCAAGCCATGTGTGCCTTTTCTTCCCCTATCAACCTCCCATCCTTCCCCCTCTGCTGTTTCAGTTATGCTGCCCCAAGAACCACAGCTGGAAATGGCTCAGTCCCAGTTTTGCTTCCTCTGTGGAGTTCCCAGCTCAGCACAGCCCCATGTTTTATTTGCCCAAGGTGAAGCTGACCCAGGAGAAGTGAGACACCCAGAGAGATAGCAAAGCCTCACCTGGCAATGGGACAGGCAGAGAGCAGAAAAGGAAGAGCCCAAAAGTCCCCCCACAGCAACACCACCACAGGGGAACCTGTTCTGAGAGTCCGAAAGAGGCTTCATTCACAGCACTATGGGCAAAGAGCCTCTGATATTAACAGGCATCTCCATGGCCATGGAGGTGCAGTGCCCACACTCTGCTTTCCTATGGGCAGTGCCAACACAGCACATCCCATCCCAATTTCCCACAGCAAGGGGGTCTCACCCACCAGACCTGGGCAGAGCACACATCAAAGCATGGGTGCAGCCCAAGAGCTGCTAGCTGGCAGGGAGGGCAGAGCAAGGCTGCTTCTTTTCCTGCAGATCTCAGCTGCAGCCCCAAGCCATGTTGGACACAGGCATCAGCCTTGCTACTATGGCCTGTCACCATGCACGAGGGGCTGAGATTCCAACAGGCATCAGCATAATGGATCGTCTCCTTCAGTGCAAAACCGAGAGGAGGCGGTTGCTCACCCCTGCTGGGAGGGCTGTCCAAGCATCTCTGCCAAAAACCCACTTTCTGCTAATCAAAGTGGCTGGATGGCAGCTCCAGCAAGTGCCATCACCCCACGGAGGGCCAGGGAGCCATACAAGGCACAGCCAGCAGGCCAAGAGATATCCTGCTCTGCTGGGAGCTGACACACTCCCCTGGCACAGTCGCATCCCTCCCTCCCAGCTCTCTCCCACGCAGGCACGAGGCTATGCAGAGCAGGACCTGTCCCGCATGTGCCAGCAGCCCCACGGGCACCTCGGCCATGCTGATAAGGAATAACAGTGGGAGCCGTGGAAGCCGGGGCTGCTGGCAGCGTCATGGGGCTCGGCAGCAGCTCTCCTTCGGAAACGGCGCTGCCTTCCTGCCTTCCTCCTCCCCCATTTCTTCCCGATGACATCAGCCTGAAAAACAGGTTCTTGACTTCAGCAGGGCTCATCGGGCCGACTCTGGTCCCGCCAGAGACGGGAGAGCCCCCCCTTGACTCTAGAAAGGAAGCAGCCATCCAGGAGCCGGACATGGAGATAAGCAGCAGTGGGCAGGCAGGGACCCTGCCAGCATGCCAACACTTCTAGGAATAAAAACCATGGAGAAGCAGATGGGGGTGGAGGGAATGCAACGCTGGGGAACAGATTTCAATGTTTTACAGAGGCCGTGGCAGCTGTAAGCTGGGGCTCGCGCCCCGGCTCCGACACTGCTCTGCTACAGGGCAGCCAGACCTACCCAGTGCAAAAGTCAAATCCCAGGGCAGACTCCCATCTCACTCCAGCTCCCAGAGCCCAGCAGCAAGCCCTCAGGCTAGCCAAAATGACAAGACAGGACTTAACACCATCCAGCAAAGCCTTCCGAGGGCCACAAAGCTGGACACGGACCAACAGGGAACACGGTCCTGTGAAATATCCTGCCCACCAGCCAAGCTCCAAGATTATTTTTAAACTCCTCTTAAAATATTTTTGGGTTTTCCTCTTCCCCTGTTGAAACTAACAGTCTGCACAGGAAGAGCGAAGCAAACAGCCGTACACAAAGCCTGACCACATGCACAAAGCAAACAACTTACTGCCATTATAATTACCTGCGATGTTATCAGCAGCTCTGACGGGGTCGGCATTTGCAGAAGGAAATGTGGTTTTCACATCGTGTCACTTGAAACGAGCGCGACCATCCTTCTTCCCCCCCCCACCCCCCAGCAGCACCCCCTCATGCCAACACCATGGTAAAGTGGGGGGACAGCCCTTGCATGTGGGGCTACATCACACGGGAAATTTCTCCCCCTAATACAGGAATCTGCCTCTTCTCTTGCCAAGAATTTGCTTCTGCAAGAGAGCCTGAATATTTTGACACACAAACAGTTGTTTAACTAAGCACATAAAGCAAAAGGACTCACAGAGCTCCTACAATGACACCAAGACTTGCCTGGATGGGGGTAGCATCAGATGTGGATCCACAAAGGATTGGGCCCCCAACACTGATGTTGCCCCAGAGGTGCTCAGAGCATCCAAGCTTCCCAACGATTTTGGGAAACCAGCCCTGCTCCCAACCCCTCACATGCCAGACTGCATCTCTGCTCCTCCAAACTCCCAAGAAAACATGAAGAATCACTCAACATTTATCAGTTCAAAACACACGTGCAATTAGCAGGAATTTTTTTTCCTCCCTCCAGTATAATTATATATGTTTTAATGCAATTACCACCCCTGTATTTTGTACATTAAACAGTAGGCAACCCAATGAAGAGAGAGGCTTTTATTTTTCTTGGCTTTGCCTTTCTGAAAATACTATGTTGCAAAATAACTCCGGAAGAAAGGCTTATCTTTACCAGAAAAAGAGGGAGAGAAGGTGAAAAATGGGAAGAGGGAAGGAGAAATCTCCCAAAGAGAAAACGGGGATTGCAGTGTCCCTCCACGCTGCCCTCACCCTCTGGTCATTACACGTACCTACACCTGGAAACTGTCCCTGACACCACGGACAGGACTCGGAAACAGCCTCAGCCCCTGTTCTCCATCGCCGACAGCAAGGAAAACTGCATCAAGCAAATGGTTGTGGTTGCTGAAGCCGGGGTCATTAGCTGGATTAAAGCTCCCGAGCTCCGGCCAGCAGCACGGAGAGCAAAGTGCAGCTAAACTGCCCAAATTGGATTACCAGTGCTCCCGGGTCTCTGTGCCAAGTTGGCCGGCAGATTGCGGGATGCTCGGGATGGGGAGGTGGGCAGCGAGCCCCAGGGCCGATCTGCAGGCTGCCAGTGAGGAGGAGGAGAGAGGAGGAAGAGACGGTCCCTGCATAGCATATCCCCCAGAGCCAAGCAGCCTGTCCCTGGCACCCCTGGCATGTTCTCACCTCAGGCACTTTCTCTAGTAAAATCCCTCACAATCTCAGCTCAAGGAGCAAAGAGGATATCACACCCTGGCTCGCACCAGGCCCTGAGTTGACCCCAGCAATACAAAAATCTCTGTGCTTCAGGCAGCTCACGAGGGTCTCTGCCCCGGGGCACAGACCAGCACACAGCAGCCCACAGGGCAGGGGTGGATTTGGCCCTCATTACACCAAGACACCATAGGGACAAAGAAGTGACCCAAAATAGTCCATCTGGCACCATCCAAGGCAACTTCAGAGCAGAAAGAAGCAAAAACACTTGTGGAGTGTGAGCCTGACGATCTGGATGTGTAGTTTTCTTCCAGACTCAAACATCTCGGCATACCAGCAACAAAGAGAAGGTGTGCCAAGCCTAAAGGGAAAATAAACTTTGAAATGTTTTTCATTCAGGTTTTTAAATGGTGGTTTCCACACAGAACAAGGGCTGGAGGCAGCCGCAGAGTGCTCAGGGAAGCAAGGCAAACAAGGACACCTTTCTGTGCCTGGCCACGCTCTGACAAACCCAAGGGAAGGTGTGTGTTTGGCTACACCACAGGCCGAGTGCAGGGCAGAAGAGCCAGGACTGCCCATGTCTGGCACTGAAACCATCAAAACTTATTTACTGGCTGGAGCTTTTCTCCTCCATGATGGACAAGAGGTTTGCTCAAATGGGACTTCCAAGCATAGCAGGAAGACCATATTGGGGTATCTACATGGCTTCCATGCTGCACCCTGGGGAAGACTAAGAGGGCATGGATGAGGCTGTGGATCAGGGGCGGTGTCAGAGCACACGTGTTCTCACCAAGTACCACATATCTGTAGTGGGATGTTCCCCACAGCATCGCATGGGACACTTCCCAGGCTACAGCCAGAGAAGAAGCTGGTTGTCTCCAGTTTAAAGCCAAACCAGCCACCTCACTACTGGATGGTGGCAAACACTTGCTCCTTCTCATTTTGCATGAAGCCATGGTACGCAGCACCTTGATGGGAAAAGGGGCCCCAATCCAAACTCAGGAAAGATAAGGAGTCATGGTCCATGCTGAACCAAGCTCCACATCACCCATAATTCCCGGCCTTTGGGCCTTCCTCTACACACAAGATACCTCACCAAGCCATTCCCCGGTCAAACCCTGGCCAGGAACTCTCTACTCACTAGTTTCATCCATATAGCACACAACTACTTAAGAACATAACTTGAAGGAGACATTCACAGATCAGAGACAACAACCCAGGTTCTCAATACATACATTCCACCTGCTCAGATCAATGAAAAATCCAAGCTTGCAGGCAGTGAGGATGGCATCTGGGCATTGGAGTGACCCACGCCCACCCTCCCATCGCTGCACAGAGACATGGCTGCACCTCTGCTATGCTGGCTCTTTCAAGGCTCCCCTTCCATTGAGTCAGAGGTGCCAAAAACCATGACTGACTTGTCACTGAAGACCAAGGCACCAAAACACCCTACACAGAAAGGCAATTACAACAAAGCCCAGTGGGACTTAGCAGAAGCCCGATACAGGTAATGCTCCCCCGGTTTGCAGGGAGCCGGTGTCGCCAGCACGGCAGCACCAGTCTCCGCTGCTCGGAAATTCCCAGCTCAGGGCCGGGTCCGGCTCTCGGCGCAGCGAGCGCTGCAGCCAGGAGCAAGGCAGGCAGCAACAAAGGCCCTGACCCACACTCAGCCTAGAGAATAAACACATCCGAGCTCCCTTCATTTAAGTCCGATCCCAGGGCCAGATCCTTCGCTTTGTTCAGCACAAGTCAAACGCAGCGAATCCACGGAAATAACCGGCCTGGCGTGACACTGACACGCAGGGAGCAGGGCAGGGGCCAGCCTCGGCTGCCGCCGCCATGGAGGAGGGGAGGCAGCCCTGCCAGCACGCAGCAGCGCCGCTTTATTACCCTCTTCCATTTCGGCTGCGCAAAGCCCCGGTGAAACAGCACTCCCCGGGAGCCGCCGGCATGGCCCTCGGCCCCGTCTCCAGCGGAGTTCGGAGGAGTTTGTTTATCTCTCGCAGGGCACTGCCTCGCTCAGGGAAAGGGCTTTGTGTGACGGAGCACAAGGACTCCGCTCCGCAGCTCCGTGCGCAACCCGAGCCTGCACGGAGGCGGATGCCTGCGCTCTGCTCCAAATCCGATGCTTCTATTAAAAAAAAATAAGCCAAGAGGGGAAAAGTCTCCCCGACGCCGCTATCACCACGCTAACAAAAGCAACGTCGCCAAAACTTTAATCTTCAGGATAGCAGCTGCAGAAAAGCCCAGCCATCCAACGGAGCAGGAGCCAGCCAGCCCCCGGCGCTGCCTCCCCGCAGCCCCTCGGGAGCAGCGAGCGCATCCAGGCTTGCCTCTCTCGGAGGAGCGGCACAGGCAGCCAAAGCCGCAGGCGGATGGGGAGCACCAGATCACACGTATGATCGGGTATTTTGAATCCAAACTTCCTTACCAGCCTTCCTTACGGCCCCGTGTCGCCACGCCGCTGCCGGCACCGGCATCCACCGGCACCAGCGGATCACTCGGCGGCGAGCGGGAAGAAGAAAAAAAAAACCTTTCCTCCTTGCAGCCACTTAAGAAATTATCCATGCATCCTCCCAGAGGCATCTGCCCCACTGCTTTTCCTTGGCTTCTCCACCTTTCCGCCCTGTTCGGTCACCAGTGTCTTGAGAGAGAGACATCGAGTCACTCATTTTACCCACTGAGTATATACAAAAGACCCTGGGATTGTTCAGGAAGCAATTAGCCGCTGTTCAGAGGAAAATGGTGTTTTCAAATGGATAACCTTTGATGTAGTCAATAGCCTCGGCTCCTCTTTTTTTTCTCCTTTTTTTTTACTTCTTGAAGCCGCACACGAAAGAAAAGAAAAAAATAAAAAATGAAAAAAAAGAAATCCAGCAAAAGGCTGGTAATTCCCCCCGACACAGCTCTCGCTCAGCAAAAAGGGATTTTCTCGGAAGCTGGAGGAAAAGCAGCTTCGGGAGGCAGCTCATCTGCCCAACTTTTCTCCCCTCCGTGTCCCGGAGCATACGAGAAGGATCATGAATATTCATCCCCCCGTTAGCAGGTTCTGCTTTTGTTTTGTCCTCCCCAAGCAGGAGCCAGGGGGGAGCTAACAAGTGAGGTTAATGCCTGTCTTTTCTCTCCCATCCGTCTCCTCTTTAACCAGTGACCTTCATGTTAAGCCCTGTTTACACACCAGTCCCCCTCCCCTGGCTCCCCCTACCCCGGCGCTCGGCCAGAGGCAGAAGGAAGAATTTTCCCGCAAGGAAGACAAGGGAGGAGAAGGGATTGCGGGATTTCGGGATTTATTTCAGCATGCCCCAGAGATTTTGCAAATCCCTCCCCGATCGCACGCCGAAGCTGCCGTGTGTGTTCGCTGGGCAAGAATGGGAAGGGGCTAAGGGACACCGAGCGCGCAGCCGGCTTTATTCGCCACCTTCCACGTTCATATCGGCGGCGGGAGGCGCGCACCGGCGCAGCCCCGCACACAGGTACCGCAGCCTCCCACGCCTCGCTCGGAGGTGCCCAGCGCTGGCGCTGCCAAACTACAGCGCGATCACAATAGTAGCGATCATAACGAGGGCGACGGCAGCCATCCCACCCTATCCCATCCCACCCTATCCCATCCCATCCCGCAGGGCACCCTCGGCACCTCCCCGCCGGCAGCTGGGGAACGGGGAACGCGGAGGGAACGGCGGCGCTGTGGGCTTCGGGACGAGCCCAGCCCGGATGCCGCTCACCGCGCCCCGGCGGGATGCGGAGATGTAAAGCAGCGAGAACGCGTGAATGGATATGGGATAGCACAATGCGGGGATGGCAGCGGGGATACGGGGCAGCGCGGACACAGGGATGACAGCGAGGATGTGGGGCAGCACAATGCGGGGATGGCAGCGAGGATGCAGGGCAGGGCGGATGCGTGATCCAAGGCGGCGAGCACGGGAAAGGCTGAACCCCGTTCACGTCCCCAGCAGTGCCGGACCCGGGTGGGCGGCGGGGCTGGGGCAGCGAACGCCGCCGAGAGCCGGGGCGGGCGGGTGCAGCGGGGAGGGAGGGAAGGAGGGAAGGAGGGAGGCGGCCAAGCCCCGCCGCTACACCGGACAGGGAGGCACCGCTGGCACCGGCTCCCCGCGGGAGCGCCCCGGCCCGAGCAGCTCCAAGCGGGGAGGCGGCCCTCAGCCCGTCCAGCCCGTACCTGCCCGGTCCCGGGCACACGCCGCTACGAGACCCATGCGGGGCTTGCGGTGGATAAAGAAAGAGGCTCGGTCCCGGCGCGGTTTTGTCCCCCCGCGGGAGGCGGCTCCCGGAGCCGCCGGGCGCAATGCGGGCTGGTCCCGGCGGCAGCAGCGCGGCGCCGGCCCTGCCCGGCCCAGCCCTGCCCGGCCGCCGCGGCCCCTCCGCGCCCCCCGACGGGGCCGCCGTGCCCTGCCCGGGCCAGCCCCGCGCCGTCGCCGCGGTGGCAATAAAGCCAAATTTTTTAGGGGGGCAATAAAGCCAAATCCGCGTTATTTTTAACGAACCGACCCATCGGGCACGCCGCGCCGCGCCCGAAAGTTGCAACCGGGTTACTCACGGCTCCGGTCCCCGCTCGCCTCCGCCGTGCCAGCCATAATTGCATTCCACACCAAGCCGCCCGCCGGGCCGCCGCCGCCGCCTTCTCCGCCGCCACCGCCTCCTTCTCCTCCGTCCCCTCCTCCTCCTCCGCGCCCGCCTCCCCCCGCCGCCGCCGCCGCCGCCGCCGCCGCCCGGGGCTCCGCGCCCGCCTCGCTCGCGCCGCCGCCGCCGCCGCTGCCCCGCATGAATGGGACGGGGCGCGGGGCCCCGACGGAACGCCGCCCGCCGCGCGCGCCCCCGCCGCGCGCACGCGCGCACGCCCCGCACCGGCGGCGCCAGGGAAAGGAGGGGAGGGGAGGCGGGGGCGCGCCCGCGAGCGCCGCCTCCAGGGGGCGCCCGAGGTGGGGAAAGGGGGCGGGGAGAGGCGCGGGAGGCCCCGCCCCCCGGCCGCCCTTAAAGGGGCGATGCCGCCAGGGAGGGACCGGGGGGCTCTCACCGCGCTCACCGAGCGGAGGCGACCGCCAGGGGCTTCGGGGCGAGGAGGGGCTCGCACCCACCTGGGCGTCCTCGCCCACCGCTCCCCTGCACCCCACGGCGGGACTTCGTTCCCCGGAGGTGTCCATTCAGCATCTTCCCCCTGGCACCGCATCCGCTCCGCCTAAAAGTAGAATTGCAAAGGGAAGAAAAATAATAATAAAAAACGTATAAAAATATTAATTACAGGCTAGAAGTGGTCGTTTGTCTTTTTTAAGCGCACTCAGTATTATCCACTCTTGTAACCTTCCCGTACTTTTCCCTCTCACCATGCCAGCCACAGAGTCCCTTCCCGGAGACAGTAGTGCCACCGGGGCACCCTGCCTCTCCCCTGGCCTGTGTTTGGGTAGGCCCTAAGGAAATGCTCCATCATCTCCCCGTCAGGGAGGGACCTTTGTAAAAATCAGCAGGAATAAATACAGTGTCCGTCATCGGGACATCCACAGATTGCAGAAGAGACCTTTGGGATGGAAACGACAAGGAGTGGATCTATCCAGACCTCCCCATTAGGAGAAGGAGCTCTAAGTGGTTCTGGTCCACCGGGACCCCACCGTGTGCTGCCACACGGGGGCAATCGGTGCCAGATGGTTTGCCCAGCCAGGTTCGCCTGGGTGCAGCCAGCCAGACCTTTAGCCCCACCAGCTCTCAACACGGGGATACTTTGTCCTTTAGACAGGGACACACCGTGGGAGTCTGGGAGTTGCCCCATCTGTGAAGGGAGGTGTGCGGTCACCTTGTGCAGGCACACATGTAGGCCTCCTCTGCAAGATCCCAGCAGGTGTGTGTGCCTACAAACACACAGGAGCTCCTTGCCCTGTCTGACAGGAGGAACTGAATCCCAAGGCTGTGGAGAGCAGCACAGGACACTTTGGGAGAGGACATGGAAGGAGAGCATGAGGCACAGGCGAGTCTCAAGCACCAAAATAGAGAAGAAAATGGACCTTCAGAGGCTCCAGTGAGAGTAGGGAGGAAAATGGAGAAGGAAAAGGGTGATTTGGTTGGGTTCAACAGCAGAGCTGCACTCCCCTCAGCACCCTCAGCATCTCAATGCTCGCACCTCACTCAGAGCCCACCTGAGAGCAGAGATGATGTCCCTGCAACTTGGACAGCAAGGTTTTCTTCTCACTTATCTCCCCATCCAGACCTCACCAGCCTCCATTTCCAGGAGCTGAGAACAGGCCTGTTCCCCCAGGGCACAGCATCAGTGCCTGCCATTCTCCCACCTCTTGTTTGTGCAGGGACACACATGGGGCCAGACTTAAAAGCTTTCAGGACAGAGAAGACATCAAGCTCTGCCGGCAGGGAAGTGGCTGGGATTTGGATAGCTTCCCCCAGACTGAAAGAAACACTTCTCCTTTTCTTTTTTTCCCTTCTTCCAAGAGACTAAATGTAGTGAATTCCTTTCACATTAAAAACTTGTCAGGTATTCACATCCAAAGAGGCTGCTGCTGCTGTCTCTCACGGGAGTTACCGAGACAGCAAAACCTCTTAAAGGAATAAAAAAGAAGGGAGAGATATTCAGGCTGTATCTCCCACCACTGCTTTTAAATCCACTCTCTCCCAAGGCTGGTGCCCGGGCACCTTGGTCCCATGGCTGCTGTCTCCTGCTGCAGAGGCAAAAAGAGAGGGATGAATTCTCCCTCCCCAGAGCAGGACTGAGTGACGCAGCAGCAGCGACCCCTGGGCCGGTGCTACCATTCCCGTGTGCCTCTGGGGTAGGAAACTGGAGCGATTTATTTTTGCTGGAAGATGGATTTGTCCACATACATCCAGTGGCAAGGGGAACCAAGGTGGTGGAGCTGAGAAAAGAACGGGCTGAGAGTGCACTGCCAGCCCCCTCCGGATTCAGCAAGGAGGGTCCAGCCCTGAGAGAAGACAGAAAGAAAATCCAAGACCCCCCCCATGGCAGGGCCCAGCACAGGGTCGGGAGGGAGCTGGCAGGGGAGATCCCGGGTTTGTATTGGGTGGGAAACAGCCTCAGGCTCCCAGTGACCCGCAGAGCTCCCGTGGCTGCTCCGATGGCTCATTCGACACCACGCCCAGCGGGCACTGGGACACGCTTGTCACTCACATGGCTTTCCCCCATGTCTGGGCACCTCACCCCCGCAGAGAGACCCTCGTTATCTCAGGAAGCTTGGCCTTTTATCCTGCCTCCCATGGGGCTTCGATTGCTCGGTTCATCCCCAGCCTCCCTGCGCATCCTCACCCCCTCCCCGCCAGCCCCCGCGGGCTGACAGCCTGCCCGTGCCCCGAGGACAGCGGCTTGAGTGGCACCTCAAAAGCACTCCCGAGCTCCGAGCTCCGCAGGGTGCTGGGAGGAAGGGCTGGAGGCAGAGGATGGCTCCGGAGGCAGCTGGAGCCAAATCCCAGCAGTGAGGGCAGAGAGGTTCGTCCGGCTCCTTCTCCTGGCGCTAAACGCTGGCTCGGCGCTTCTTACCCAACTCCGACCAAAATTACATTGGGAGACAAACTGTTCCTGGGGTGCTGGGGCACTTTGCCTGTGTTACCAGAGAGATTGAGGGGCATCCTGTCCTCTAAAAGCAGCCTGATAACTACTTTGTCAAAACCAGAAGCTAACTGGGAGAGGATTAGGTCACTGCAGAGAGCCTGAAGAGGTGGGGAGGCTCTTCTGCTCTGCTCTGCCAGTCTGAGTGGTGAGGGACAAAAACCAATCCGAAATATTCACGATTTTTCAACACTTTGCAACTTTTGGTTGCTAAAAAACTCTGCTAAAAGGTAGAGTTCTGCACAGTGCAGGAGTCAAGCCCCGTCACCTCCCTTGGTTATCACCCACAGGTGGAAAAATTTTTAGAAAAGGAACCCCCCAGAACCTGCAACCCCACTTTAAACCCCTTGCACTGAACACGCAGGGATGAGAGAAACCCAGTAGCCTCAGCCCAAAGGTTTTTAGGCAGTGAAATTTGACTGGCCCAGAAAACAGCCTGGAATCCAAGTACAGGCTTTGGGGACCCTCACAGCCAAACTGCAGCTCTGCTCTGCCCAGACAGTCCCAGGATATCCCCCTGACGGGCATGGGCAGCAGGAGGGATCCGCTCTGTCCAGATGGCAGCAATGGGGTTTTTTCCCTCCTCCCATCCTCATAGACATCTTTGCTAATCCAGCCTCAGGAGCAGAAAGGCTGAGCAGCCGGGCTGGGGAGCAGCACTGGGTCTGACCAGAGGGTTTGTCAAAGTTTTCCAGGAGGCATCAGCAGCTCTTTAAGCTTCTTGACAGCCAGGATAACAAACTGTGTCTGCAGAGCTCTGGGGATCCAGGGTGGAATTAAAATGGGTAATGAATAGAGCCATTTTTCAAGGGATCGCAGCTGCAGAGGCACGAAGGGCAGCAGCAAAATGTGCTGGAGAGGAACACGGGGAAGGGACACAGGGTGGCACAGGGGCCATCATCCGGGTGGCAGCCTTCCTTCACTCCCAGTTCTGCCCAGAAAGAAAGGCACTTTGCTGTCTACCAGGACAGCTTTTACCCTCTGCCTGCTGCTACCGGCCCACTCTGGATCACCAGTGTCCACAAAGGGGCAAGCAGCCCCTTCCTCCACCCCACCATGCTCATGTTCCTGGGAATTTTCTGGCAGAGGCCTCACTGGGCTGGCAGCACCACTGCTCATTTCAGTAAGAAGAGGATCTTCTTGAAGGGGATCAGGAGAGAGACAAGTCTGGGGATGCCCTCATTTCCTCAGCCTGTCACACTGGCAGTGATGCACACCTTGATTTGGGAGGAGGTTTGATGGGATGGGTGCTGGGAGCTATGTGTGTGGGAGATGCTCTGGGGGACCCTGCCAGGTCGGTGACAGGAGATTGGTCTGGACATCAGTGCCAGCACATGGGAGCCAGGGAAGGACACACAGCCACAATGGGGGAGGACAGACACCCGGTGGGACGGCTTGCTCTGCTCTTCTCAAAGCTGATCCCCAGCTCCCAAATGACCCACCCGCCCCATGACTGTGTATCCACCAGCCGGCAAATCATGCATGCACCAGTCCACCCCCGGCGGGCAGGGAGGTCCTGCAGAGATCCCCTCTGGCCATACCTGCTCCGGCTGAGCTCCTTCCCAGCTCCTTCATCCCTCAGCCCTGTGACTCATGACGGTGCTTAATTAGCAGGATGCCTGATGCAGACACCTGTCAACTCCTCCGAGACAACCAGCATTTCACGTTAGCTGCCCCGGGGCTGTTCGGCAGGAACAGCTCGCTCTCCGTATTGATATTCCTTCATCTCAGCCTATTTTCCAAGCCGTCAAGCTGCCATCTCAACCCTCTCAGGCCCGGCAGTGCTGGGGAAAGCAGCCTCGTGTCCGTCAGCTCCTAGACTTTGATCCCACCTTTGCAGCCACTCAGGAGCGCTGGAACCACTTTTGTGCTTCCCCTGGCAGCCCGACGTCCCTGCGCAGGGTGCCCCAAGCACAGACTTGGAGCCAGGGCAATGTTGAAGGTAGGAAAAAAGTCATTGCCTGGTTTCTCAGGTCCACAAAGTCTCCAAGATGCACTACCACGGACGTGGCATCACTGCCACACAGTGCAGGGACACCCGTCCCACTGGGAGCCATGGGAACAGCCAGAAGAGACACGGGGAAACTTTGTGTTCTTTGGAGCACTCCTCCGCCTCTGCTCTGCCACTGTAATGCTGTATATTCCTACCTGCTCCATTTCCTCCCTTGCCAGGGTCAGCTGAGGACCATTTTCACAGAGCAGATTCCTCCTGCCTCAGGATCATGTGTCACTGTCCACTTCCCAAAGGTTTTCTGGACCCCACCAGTGCCAGGAGCAGCGATTCGGTGCTGAGCATGGGTAGGGACAAGGGGAGGCTGCAGTGGCCTAAGAGCATCCCCCCTGCACTTCATCCATGGGGAGAAGGCAGAAAATGGCACAATCAAGACCCGATGATGCATCAGTCAGATGAAACTTCAGGCTATAGGTGCCAGGCTCCACTCCTGGGATGGCTGTTTTCCCCATGACTCAAGTCAGTGGAAAGATCAACACCAAATCCTTTGGTGGGTCAAAAATTCACCTCTGTCACATGGAACAAGTGGGTAGCCATGAGACACCAAGGAATCCCTTCCCTTTCTCCAGTACCCATGTAAAATTAAAACGGACAAGGAAGAAGCTGCTGTAAATAATGCATTCGTGGTGCACTACACAGCTTCGGGAGCACATATTCATTGTCTAGTCTTATTTAAAGAAACCCAGCCTTGCCTGAGTCATTAAAAATGTATCCTGGTTTCAGCTTCATCCCATATACACTCACCACTGTGAAGCAGGTGGTGCAGTGGCTATTTTCATGCCTTCCCTCTCTCAGCTGGTCCTGGACAGCCCCATGCTGTTACAAGTGAGGCCTCTGGGCCACATGAAAAATTCACATGCTTGGCACCAGGCGTTTTCCATCCCTGTGCTCCTGCTCCTCCCTTGCACCTGGGCCCGGAGACCCACTCCCTGCTGCTGCCTCCCAGACCCCAGCAGCATCCTCCAAGCTGATAAAGGATGCTAACAAGAACTGCTAAGCCCTGGTCTGGCCACTGCATCCATCCCACCACTTTTGCATCCTACTGCCTTGTCCCCACCTCCCTCTGGCTGGTCTGAGTTCCCCATCACATATTCCCCTTGCTCGCACCCTGCATCTCCTGCTCACAAGTATCTGCACCCCCCCCTGCAAGGACAGACGGGCACTCTCACCAGACAGGGGTGTTCTCATCAGACCAAAGGCAGAGCCATCAAACCACACCCAGCCCATCTCCCTGTGGGAGGGAGCTTGTGGGCGGCCACGAGTGTGTGTATGACCACAGCAAAGCCTGGGGCAGAGGCATTATCCACAGCTTGTAGCCGTCTCCTCCTCCTCCTCTGGGAAGCACCGAGAGCAATCCACAGGGTGGGATGAGCCAGCAGCATCGCTCGGGCACACGGACACCCACCCATGTGCACACAGCAGCACCCACCCAGGCACCAGCCTGAATCCTCTGCATCTCCTCTGCATCTCCCCCACTGTGGAAGAGCTCCTCCAGAGATACTGCAGGAAAACCTGGGAGATAACACACGCCTGCGACATCAGCAATTAAGGAACATTAATTATAATAATAATAATTATCACAAAATAGCATTTTTATGGCACAATATTATGCTGAAAGATTTACAACATACCGAATCATGAAGTTCGTAATTAAAGTTATTTTAGTTTCTAATTTTGCTATAATTCCATTCCAATAAAAGATAGGATAAATATACCTTAAAAAAATCTGCAGAAACCATTACTTAAGACAATTTCCCTATACAGGGATGTTATATTGCAGCACAGAGATCCCTTGAGGAGCATCACAAACCTCAGTGAGGAAGAAATGTGAAATACCAAGCGCCACAAGCCTTGCCCCAGGGCAGCAGGACACTGCAGCCTGAGGGTACCTGTGGTCTCCTGGTCTCTTCCTGGCCCTCCTGAGGTGGGTCTGTAAGTCATTGTGTTTCTTCTGTTTCTGGGGTGGGAGGAACTGGAGAGCCTGGTGCCCCCAAGGCAGCCAGGGGAAGAGCTGAGCTGGGTCTGTTCCTCAGGCCGCTGTCAGAGGAGTCCTGGCATCACCACTGTGAGCACAACGGTGCTGGGATGGAGCAGGGATGTTCCACTCTGGCTCTGGCTTCAGTCTGGGCACCTGTAACAGTCGGTAGGAGAGAGGGTACAAAGAGAGGACCCAAATCCCAGACTTCCATGGAAAAAAATTATTATTGACTAAAGTGGTTTTTACAGAATTGAAACCCAATCTGCAATTGTTTTGATGAAAGTTCATCACAACAGTAAAAAAAGGGGGGGGAAACGACAAAAGGGAAATTCTTTTAAACATGGTCAAAGGTCTACGTCTTGGAAGAGAGATTACCATTGTAAAAGGATTTTTCAGTTCCATTTTGTGAACAAACCCCATAACATTAACAAAGTCAGAACCAGAATACAAAGCCTAATGCTTACCACAGCGGCCCGCTCTGACTGCCGCCTCTCTTGCAGCACAGGAATCTGAGTAACAACTGTATCCCTCTACCACCTGAGACACATTTTGGAATCTCAGGTTCTGCACCCAAACAAACAAGTCCAGAACTCTGCTTTGCTGAACCTGCACCGTTGTAGGCCTGCTGGACCTGCACCAGCAGCTGCACTCATGTGGGTTCAGCCATCCCCATCTTGATGTCTCTCTGTGTTAGGAGACCTGGGGCCACCACCAGCTGGTCCCAGACCCCCTCGCCCGGGAGGTGCCCCCTGCTCTCCCTGCCAGCACCAAATGGCACAATAGGAGAGAAGGGAAATGGATGAGCTGATGGCTTTGGGACACCATTTACCTCCAACACCATCTCCATGTACCAGGCAGCCCTGGCTGTCCCCCATAAAAAGCCATCGTGGGGTACAGGCATCACATCCAGCCCTCAGGAGCCAGCACGGACCAGCTGGCACGTCACTGTCCCACGGTGCCCATACTCATTCGGCCTGAAAGCCAGAGGACATGCCACATCCCCTTGCCCACAATGCCAGCCCCACTTGCTGCCTTTAAGGAGCCCCCTCCTCCTGACCCCAGCTGTGGACTAACGCTGGGGGCAACTCCTCACAGTGACAGAGCAGCCGCAGGGCAGGCGAGGGACCGTCCGGCCCCTGCCCAAAGCAGTCAGCACGGCCGACTGCCCCCGAGCCCAGCCTGAGCCCCGCTCCCCCAGGAGCCCCCCTGGGACTTAACTCCTCCATAATTAATTTAAGTGCCTCTGTGCTGCCCACCGGGCCTCCCGAGCACAGATTACTCACCTCGCTGCGGACACGGGGAACATTAAGAATGTGTCCGGAAGATGAGAGGTCTTGGCTCCCTGACAGCCCATAACTGATGGCTGGTTTGGGAGGCAGCTGAGGCAACACCGGTTCTCAGAAAAGCAGCAGGTCTGCCAGAGGGTGATCCCAGCACCAACACTCCCAGATAGCTGGGAGGGAGACAAGAACTCCCCAAAAGCTGAGCAGGAATGGTGGGGTGTGCATTTGAGGGAAGGGTGAAGGCTTTAACTAGAAGAGGTGCCTATGTTGCCAGTAAGGTCTTTAATTGATTCTGGGAGAGTGATTTCTAAATTACATCCTGACGTGTTCACTGCAATCGATAAATGCATTAAGGAAGGAGCCTGTGTGCCCTGGGTTGTGCTGCTCCACGCCATTCCCACAGCCCAGACCCTGCTCCCTGCCCCTCTGGCCGCAGAGGAATCCCTGTGAGCAGCAGGGCTGGGTGCTGCAGCACCAGGGGATGTGCCCCACAGAGCATCCCTCTCCAGGCATGTTCCCCACACCCGGGAGGGATGCAGGCATCCCGAAATACTGAGTTTTCCAAGGATTAGTGCCATGGTTTGGCAGCAGAGACAGAAATAAGCTTCCCTCTGCCATACCAGGATGATGCTTCCACTGCAGCCTTGAGCTCCTGCTCTTACCATGCTCTCTATCTCCTGGGTACCTCTTGCAAACCAATTCGATCTGGAAAACCAAGAGCAAGGCAGAGTGGTCCTTTCCATAAGGATGTGTCAAAAGTCCTGAAGAGCTTGGCTGCCTGCCTATTTTAGGATGACAGATTTAGGAAGGGGTTTACCATCTTTAGGAAGGGTTTAGTGATTTGAAGAAGCTGCCTGGAAGTTCCTGCTCTGCCTGCACACTCCCCTGGCACATCCCTGCTGCCTGAAGAGAGAGATGGAAGCTAGGAAAACAAAAGCAAATACAAACACTGCAGCCTACTTATTAAAAAAGTTTACAAAATGAAGAGTGAAAGACAGCTAATGATGCATCGTATAGTTAGTGCCAGGGAAAATGTTCTAAATTAAAGTCCTCAAATATGAAAAGAATCAACGTTTAATAAGACAGTTAATGTATGTTATTTAAATGTCACTTCATTATTAAAAGTGTATATTTTTTGAGGTTTAATAACCATGTAATTGAGGCATCTTTTCTATAGTTAAACCTTGGCAAATATGTTTTTCATAATTAGCCAGTATTTATTTAACATGCAATAACCATCCCATTAAATTTAATGACTTCAATTAATAGGTACAAAAGGGCCTTTTTTAATGTCAATATGTATTCCTAAATCCAGTTCCCAGAGCGGTGCCACGAGGAAGCTCAGCCACCTGGGGGTGACCAGGGAGGGCAGGCCCCTGAGCCAGGCCACAGGGCTTTGCTGGTGCCTCACTGCAGGAATGGGGACGTGCAGGTGGGGAGGGGGTGCTGCATGTCCCAGCCAGGGCTTGGGGGGCACAAAGAAAGGGATGCCAGCAGAAACCCCATGGGGACCCCAGCCCATCCTTGCTGTCACCTCCTCACCCCACAAGCCCTGCTGCTGGGAGTGAGGCTGAAGGGAAATGTCTTTGGGCAGTGAGGCAGCAGAGGCTCAGCCTGACACGGCCACAGCTGAGCCTTGTAGCCGACATTAGAGAACAGCCCAGGGTAAATTAACTCCTTTAACGAACCATCCAGTCCAGAGTTATTAACTGGCTCATAATAAACCCCAGCACAACACTGTGCCTGCTGCAATCCCACTGGGCTCCAGGCTATAGAACCCCACTCCATCAGCAAGGAAACCCCCATCCTGCAGGCATGAACCACCTCTCGAGCCCCCACATCTCCCTGGCCCTTGGCAGGGGCTTTGCTGTCACCTCTCAAGCTCCCTGCATCCCGTGGGCTCTCCCTCTTCCCTCAGCCCTGGAGGACCTCCAGATGCCTCTTCCCCATCCTTTGGGCTCCTGCCTTCCCCGTGAACCTCAGCCCACATGACAGGGACTTGGATTTGTCTGGCGGCAGAAGCGCCTGAGGAGCAGAGCAGGGAAGAACACATGTTGCTGCATGAGGCAAATGGGGAAGCAAACTCAGGAACACCGAGGCAACCCCTTGGAAAGCAAAATCACTGCTTATGGGAAGGAGCACACCAGAAACACATTACCTCTGTCAAAAGTGTTGGAGTACAGAGCCACGGCAGCTAGCCCCAGGGCAGGCTGCACATGAGGTGCTCCCCCAGGGCCCCCGGAATGCCAGTGGCCAAGGCCAGCAGCCATCATAGCCCCCTGACTTGCCCTGGGTGCAGCTGGGGGAACCCTTGTGCTCCCCTGTGCCCCAGTGGCCACCTCACCTGGGGAAGTGATGAGGCACTGTGTCAGGTCACATCCTCCTGGCTTGCAAACCAGTGAGATTATGCTGGCAGTGTGTGATCACAGCAGCCAGGGGACTCTGGGGAGGTGGTTGCAAGCTTTGCTTTGCTTTTCCAGTTGTTTTGAGCCAGGACAAGGCTTAAGAGACACTAAACCCTTGAAGGAAAAGGTTTATAGACTGGGTTATACCTCTGGCTGTGCTGGCCTAGGCTCAGGGTGATTTGGATCACCCTAGGATGGAGATCCAACTCTAGAAGAGCTAGCGTCCCCAAAATATCCAGCACATGGCCCCAGGGCTTTTCTTGCACCTCGAGCTATTCCCTCCCCTTCCAGCCTTTTCCATCGTGATATGACACGGCTGTGGGGCAGCCACCATCTCACTGCCTCAGTGTCCCCAGCACCTCCTTCCCCAGCTAAAACCCACTGAGGCCGTTTACAAGGAATGGTCAAAATGCACCAAGGCTCGAGCAGATTGGGGAAGCATATGTCTCCACACATATCCCAGGGCACGGAGAGAGATGTCGGCAGCGCCTCCAGCCTCCGCTGGGCACCGCTCCGGCTGCCGGCACTCGCCTGCCCCATGTGCAGCGAGGCAGCAAGATTCAGCAGTGATCAGTGAATCCCAATTAATTGTGGTATCGGTATTTAAGGGACCCCATTGTGACAAGGCTGCCACGAGCTAGCTGCAGCCATCTGCTCCCCTGGCCTGGGGACCCTGATGCCTGTGGGGATGGACCAGTGATTTCTGACTCCCACCCTCTCCTCCCTGCAGCTTGGCTGGGTAGCCTGGCCAGGATGGTTTGCAGAGCCGATGGGGTTATTTAGAGCCTCAAACCAAGCACCGGCTCCCAGCGGCGCTGCTGCCAACCTGCGAACAGCTGCCTGCACCGATGCGGCCATAAATTACCCACGCAGCCATTGGGGACCCGCACCGGAGGGCAGGAGGCAGCGGCTGCAGCCCCGCACAGGAGCCCGGAACAGGCAATTAATCCTCGTTAGCAGCTTGACAGGGAGATGGGCTTGCTGGGCGTGCGGCGCGGGGTGGCTGCGCCTGCAGCGGGGCTCTCTCCTGCCTTTGTACCCCTCCTTCCCCAGTGTCCTCCTCTCTCTGCGCAACTTCGGCTGTCCCACCCCCTCCCCTCTCCTTCCTCCTCTAGTTATCCTTGTTTCCTCCTGCCTCTCCACCCTTTCCTCCCACCCACCCCGCCAGCATCGCCCTCCAAAGCTGCTCCGTGGCACTGCTGCCATCCCCAAAGCAAGGGTGAGGCTGGTCCCTGCCTGCCACGCTCGGCTCCCAGCCGGTGCCCAAGAGCCCGTGCAAGGGCCACTGGGACTTGGGCATCCTGCGCCACAGTCTCAGGGACCAACCTCCTGGCTTTCCAGGGAGTGAGACAAAACCACGACAAACCACAAGGCCACCCTCAGGGCCCAGACCCACACTGCTGCAGCCCAGCCCTGGGGGACACGAGGCTCGCCGGGCATAGGCAGAGTGCAGCCCAGCCAGGACAGCCCAGCAATGCTGAGAAGGGATGTGTCATCCCCAGTGTGACATCCCTGAAGCGAGCAAATGCCGCTTCTCACACAGCAGATGGCAAATCCTACAGCAGGGAGGGGAAGAGGGGTGCCCATTAGCACCCCCAGCTATCGCCTTAACTCTGCAGCTCCCTTTTCAGGGCTGGGAGCCAGCACCAGGCTCCCAGGCTCTCCCCTCCACCACTCTCCTCCTGCCAGCTTCAGATATCCCCAAGGACACCCCACACAACCAGGGACCAACCTCTGACTCGTGTCCCCAGCCCTTGGCACCCAGGTCCATCAGTCATTGCTCCAAGAGGAACCACAAAGCTGCAGCAAAAAAGCACCCTGATTTTAAAGAAAATAACAATTCTAGAATAAATAAATAAATAACAAGCCCAAGCACAAGTCTGCTTTTAAATTCAAATGTGCAATATGGCCCAGAGCCTCAGAGCCAGAAGGAAACTACAGATTTGGGCAAGGAAATAGGGAATATTTCACTTCAGCTCAGTCCAAGCCGTCATGATTTACCCAGCAGTGAGGGAGGTGGGGAGAGGGCTGCTCCCTGAGGGCTCTGCAGCTCCAGCAGTCATCCCCATGCCCACCATGCCCAGGCTGCTGCCCCTGGACTTAAAAGGTTTCTCCAGACTCTCACATCCTGCCTCAGCTCCCCGTCATGTCCACTTCAGGGTCACGGCTGTGCCAGGATGGGGAGTTCTCCCTGGGGCTCCTGTTGGAACTCCCAGGTCCATTGACACCATGGTCCTGCCCTGCTGGGACCCAAGATCCTCCTGCCCCAGCGTGCCACCAAACAGGACCCAACACCCAGCCCTGTGCAGAGGCTCTCTGGGGTCACAGACTCACCAGTGACCGCAGTGGTGGCTGTCCAGCTCAGGCTGGGCACTTCTGGGGCAGCAACACCAGCACCTTGTCTCTCTCTACACCTACCTGAAAGGAGGTTGTAGCCAGGCGGGGGTCAGCCTCTTCTCCCAGGCAAAAAGGGACAGAACAAGAGGAAACAGCCTCAAGTTGTGCCAAGGGAGGTTTAGATTGGATATGAAATTTTTTTCACTGACAGCGCTGTCAAGCACTGGAATAGGCTGCCCAGGGAGTCTCTCGGGCAAGGAAACGGAATATTTCACTTCAGCTCAGTCCAAGCCATCATGGGCATCACCCAGACCATGTCGGGGGCCCGTTCTACCCCCTCGGCACACTCGGGGAGCCGCTACTTGTCCCGCACCGGGCGGGCAGCGCCCGGCTCGGCCGGGACCGTCCCCGAGACGCGCCTCGGGCAGCGCAGCCCCGCAGCCGGGGGCCCGCCCGGCCTCGGCCGCAGCCCCGCCGGCGGCCCCGGGCGATGGAGCGGCGGCAGCGCGGGCCGACAGTGCCACCTGCTGCTGCTGCTGCCGGCACCGAGGGACGGACCGAGGGACGGACCGAGGGACGGACCGAGGGACGCGGGTCCCCGGCCCACGCTGCGGGCTCGGGGCGCTCCGCATGCCCCGGCAGTGCGGGGTGCCGGGCCCCGGCGCGGGATGTCCCGTGCGGGGGACGCGACAGGAGGTGACAGCGAGCCCGGAGCAGGGAAAAAGTCACCACAAACCCCCAGACCTGTTTTCACACCGACAGCAGATGCCCGAAGCTCAGCACCACACACCCCGCACTAGGTGAGAGGACAAGGTGGGGAAGGGCGCAAGGGGCACGGCTGCGCCCAGGGCCACGTCTGGGACGGAGGAGCTGCAGGACCCCGGGTTCCCCGGATCCAACCCGGTGTGGATGCGTTACCCAGGCCAGCGCATTCCCACAGCCGCAGCCTGAGAATGACCCTTCGTGCTCTGCACAGGGAGGCCGAGGGCAGCTGCTCCCAGTCCTGCTGGCACCGGGGATACTCCTGGAGCTGGAAACAGGAGCTCTCCTGAAAACAACACAGTCCAGCTTCCCCTAAAAGCATGGGGACAATATGATAGGGTATCATCCCTGAGCAAAAAGAGCAAAGTGGGGGTGCAGGGTCGGCACCTGAGGGGTGTGAAGGCACATGGGAGGTGTCAGACACAGCATGTCACCATGCCACCCATCCCCACACGCTGCTGCCAGGGCATTATGGCCCTGACACAGTAATCCAGGGATATAAAGGCTGCAAAATGCTGTGACATCCCCACGCCCCCATGGCACACGCGCATCATCCACAGCAAACATGGAGAGAAAGGTGGGGACCAACCACGGGGTGTGGGGAAATCTGCTTCACAAATTACCGTTAGTACCAAATGTCCCTTCTTATCAAGACTGGACGGGTATTCAATTTTCTCTTCAAACGCCTGCCTTCTGAAATGGTAATAGAATTTCAAATCTAGGGGAAAAGGGAGGAGAAAAACTGAATATGCAAGGATTAACAATGGGAGAGACAAAGAAAGAAATTATACCAAAAAAATATAGTCAGAGCCTTTGCAGGAATTAATTAAATACAAATATAAAGAGAAAATTAAGTCTCACGCTTAGGAGGGGGGAGAAAAGGGATATTTTCTGAGTTTAATTAACCTTTTTTTGCCAAGAACAGTGAAGAGGAAGGGGGAAGGGAGGGAAGGGAGAGCAGAAACTCCTAATTGTTTTGCCTTGCAGGAGATAATTACGGGAGCCGGCTGGGTCGGGGTCTGTCCACACGGGTTTGGGGTGTGTGAGTCTAGCTCGTGCACATGCTGGGATTGCATGCACGTAATAGATCATTTGTTGGCTCTGATTGGGATGCAGATTGGGAGGAGCAAAGGCAGAGATGGGGAGAGCCATGGTCCCCCAGATACCACGGAGCTCAAGGAGGGGCCATCTCCTCCCAGCAGGGCCACAGGGAAGGGGAGAGTGTTGAGCATCAGGGGGAGGTGGCTGGTGGCCACGGTGGCTGCCAGGGCTATGAGACAACCTCCATCCACACACGCCTAAGTATCTTGTTTGCAGGTTTGATATCTGTGGTGCTTGGTATCAGGGTGACAGGCTGGGAGTCTGATGGGGTTTTGAAGCAGCTGATGCAAAATTAATAGTCTGTGTCACCACTGGCCCCTCCTGGGAAAAGTGGAGGAGCCAGGAAGTGGCAGCAGGATGAAAAACAGGACAAGGAAAGGAAAGATGACACTGGTGATTGCATGAGCATCTGCCTCCAGGTCCTTGCCCCGGTGCCTCGCTTCTCTACTGTTGGCCATGTGGGAGCTGTTTGGCCACAGCCTGGACTCCAAAAGATGGGGAGTGACAGATTTGGAGAGCAGGAGCTCTGGCAACATTACCAGCAGGTCAACACAGTGCCCAGCTGCAAGGAGTAGCATTGGCTCTGGGGTCTGGGCACTGCCAGACCCCCAGGCTCACACCTGCCAGCCCCACAATGACATTCATGGCCACTCACAGAACCCAGCAACCAGGAGCGATGGAAATGGGCCCACAGGCCTCTCGAACAAGGGGTGATAAACAGCACCATCCTCCTCCTCTGGGTCCCAGGGCTGGGGCTGCTTGCCAGGAGCTGCTCCTGGAGGATACCACAGAGATTTGGGGCCAAGGTGCTGCCTGCAAGATGCCTGGAGGCACTGTCACGAATAGGCTGCACGATGCTTTTCACTTCTTCTTTTTGACACCTTGGTGCCACAAGGTCTGGAGTAGGACCTGTTTAACACCAGCTGGGTGAAGCAGAAACTTCCCAAGGACTTGTCACATGTAACATCTTTGGGCCACCCCCCATGGATGTGTCCTCTACCCCTGCACCACAACCTCTCCCAGATCAACGCAAAGCCCCCTCCTCACCTCCAGCCCCACCTCACCATGGTCATGACCACACCCATCAGGTATGTGCCCGGGTGGGTGATGGAGAAGCCAGGGTTCTGCACCCCTGGACAAGCCTGTAGCCAGCAGAGATGGTTTTCCAGCAAGGACCACCTGCATTGAAGTTTCAGCTGCATGACAGAGGGAGAAATTCATCATTCCAAGGCAAGCAGCTCCTGAAAGGCAGAAGCTGAAGACATGGACCTCTGCAGAGGTCTGGCCTTGCCAGCAGAGCATCACCCAGGACAGGCCACAGATTATCTGGGAAGCAGGACAGGGTGATTAATAAGTTAAAATAAACACTAGGAAGTGTTTATTTAACAAACACGACTCCTTATCTGTCCTGGAATAGATTGCAAAATTATTCAAGAGTCTTCAGTGTAAATTATTCTCAGTATAAAGATTGTTTAAATTGCAAGCTGGGAATATTACTGTGAAGTGTACAAGGTATGTGGTAAATTATGTAACCTATTTATGTAATTTATAAATTGGGTTACATAAATTAGCTACACCAGGTAAGCATGAATGTCAAATTGTATTGTGACTCAATTGTCACAATAATGGCTCAGCATCAGATTAGCTCGAGGATTAATCCAGACAGTACAAAGTCTGGATGTTACAAATAAATAAATATAAATATCAAACTGTACACTAACAGCTCAAACTAGAAAGTCATTAGCATTAATAAAGTGCAGCCACTCAATTACTTGTCAGGGGAAGTAAAATGAGGCAGAGTCAGCAGGATCAGTTTGCTTTTCAGTTTGCACAGATGTCCCCACAGTCAGCGCCCTGCAGAGTGCTTTAGGGAAGGCAGAAAGTACCTAAGGCTTCTCCAGAAGTCCCTGTCACTCCTGGGGTAGGGAGTACCTCTGTTAACAGTAAGGGGCTACAAAATCACTGATGACTTTGCATAAGGAAGTTTGGACTAAGGGCACCGTTACACTACTTCATACCCTGCACACAGTTCCATGGAAAAGTCCATTAATTTATGGTACAGCTCTGAGACTCACCTGCCATACTAACTAACCCAAATTTTCAGTGCTTGGAGAATCCTTAGAAAACCTGAACCAAGGCTATTAAGTTTTTCCCAAGTTAACAGACAAAGGTACATTTTCAACCACTCCTTTTCCCTGAGCACCTCCCCTTCACTCCCACAAACTGCTCAGTTTCCAGGTTTGACATGAGAGGGAAAACCCTGGGCCAGGCACAGCCTCCTGGGACATACAGATACCATGAGAGGGAAGGTGCTTCTTCTGCAGTCTGCAGGTAGAGATGTGATACAACTTTAAAAACCTGGAAAGGACTTTCAGGAGAATATGTCAGGATATACAGCAACAAGAAGAAATATTGCAGACTGGTTTATAAATCACTTAACCCACAAATCTAAGGCTGGATGGAAGGGATCTAATTCCTGTGGACCAGATGGAGCAAGGAGAGCAAGGACAGCCAGGAGCTCTCCCCAGGGAGCCTTGTTCACAGGGTAGCCCCGTGGGCAGGAGCAGGGCTGAGCCACCTTTCATGCTTTTTGCTCCATGGTCCACATTCTCAAAGGATGGTGAAAGGCGTCCAAGTTTCAGAAGTTTTCACCTTGTACTCCTCATTAAAATCCAATTTTCTTTTAAGTTGAGAATGGCAGAATTCTGGCCTCCTGAGAACAGCTGTGATTATGTTGTCATCTGCATGCTCGGGAGTGCTGCAAGGTCTGTAGCAGTGTTAGAGCTCCCAGTCTCAGGGGTGACTGCAAAGAGATCTGGAGCACAATTCTCTTGAGTACAACTTAATGAAACCTTCCTGTAATGGGTGTGCTTGGCTTTTCCAGAGAACTGAGCTTGGACCTCCCAAGCAATCCCATGAGGTAAGCACTGGTTGGCAGTGACCAAGTTCACAGTCACAAGAATTATATAGATCACCTTAAATTTATAGTGTGCACGTGGGTCTCATTTTTCTGTGCAATTCCCTGCAGTGTTGAATGAAGTTCTTTCACCCAGAAGAACCACAGGTGGAAACATCTGCCCATCAGTCACAAGGAAGCAAATATATCTCTTTCTCCTGATGCCATACTTGGATACTGTTACCTCAACACTGGATTACTATAACCTAGAGAGATCTAATCACATTCATTGAGTCAAAGTAGCCTCAAATAAAACTCCCTGAGTTTTGTATCAGCAGTGAGCAATACAGGACCACCTGCGGCCTCAGAAGAGGACATCTGCTTTGTTTTCTGAGAAGCTGACGAGCCAGACCCTGCTGGATGAGGGTACTTTCATGAAGATAATCAGCTTAGACTCTGAAGCATGAATCCTCTTCTTTATCTGTTTGGCCACAGACTAAATGGCAACCCTTTCCTTCAGACAGCAGAGTTCCTTTTTCCTGGCACAGGGGAATGCAGCGACTGGGTGGAACCAACAGCTGGCACTGAGGCTTCACAGCTGGATTTCCTTAGCAGGTTAGGGAAAGAAGCCATGAAGTATATTAGATACATTACTGTGGATATTCCATTTTGTAAACCACCCTCCAGTTTGGGAATGTAAACTTCAGGATACCAGACGGCACTACATAAAAATCCTAGAATGAAGTCTCCAAACAAACGGATGAGTAGTTTCTCTTTTTGTAACCTCTTTAACTTGAAGACCCCACAGCATTGCACAAGCACCTGGTTTAAGTCTGGAAGAAGCCCATCACACAGATAATTCTATTGCTTTCAGCTTGCACTCTGTTTGGACACCTGTGTGCCTCTGTGAGCCCTGAGATGCAGTGACAGAACTGTGCTTGGGAGCAGTCACCCAGTCTAAGTGGCCACCACAGATCCACAGTGTGAACCATTTAATCCAGTAAACTCCAACCCAAGGGAGCTGCCATTAGTTAGAACAGCACTCTGCAAGGTAAAGAGTAGAGGGAAAAAAGTCCCAACACAAAACTTACTTATTCTTCTTTGCAAAAGAAAGTAAGTAAGGATTGAAGGGACTACGAAGGCTGTTTCAGTGAGGCAGTCCACAAACAACAATTCCTCTGCCTTTTGTAAGTTTTTATTTTGGCTGATACGATTTAAATTAAGTCCTGAACTGGCTTTTCCCCTCTGTCTCATTAAGAGCCACAAAGCTCCGTTGCAGTCACTGGCCAGGCTTCTCCAGCAGTTGAAAGGCTACTAAAGGAAAAGTAAAGAATTAATTTTTAAAAAGCCACGTTCGCACGTGGCTTTATCAAATGGCAAGAGTTCAAATCTCTCCCTTGGTTCAGCCACTTGGAGGAGGACTGCAGGCAGTACTGGCAGAGTTCCTGTTTACTTGTTTTATGATGGTTGTAACAAGGAACCCATTAAATTAATAGCCGTGCTTTATTTTTAATGTTATGTTTAGCTAATCCTGACTTACAGTGGCACTCCCCATTCATGGAAAATAAAAATCAAACTCACTATGATGATGGGCTCCATCACCAAGAAAATGGGTACAGTGGGATGTTCAAGAGGTTGCAGGAGGGAAAAAATAACATCCTTTTACTCCTCCTGAGGGAGTGTCCCTCATATCCTCCACTGCTGGCCATTAGAGAGATTAGCTCAGACAGTTCAAGGACTAAATAAAGAAAAGCTCTGCCCCATTGGCAAGGAGGAGATGCCCACCCAGAGACTCCAGCAGAGCTGCTCATCCACAGACACATAGACAGAAGTCACAGCTGGAGTGTCTGGATGACTCCAAACTGTTTTCTGGTCTCAAACACTGAAGGTAACTTTTTTTTTTAATTCTGTAGAGCAGGCAGTAGGAAGTGTATGGGACTGAGCTGCACGCACCAGTTTGCCAAAAATGTTAGCAGTAGACGGGAATGAAAACAACTTACCCTGCAGCTGTCACCCCAATATCAATTCAGCATTCAAAAATAATTTTTAAACTAAGCTTTTAGGGATCCATAAGGAGGCAAACAGATTCTAACTCCTCAAAAAGATCCAAGTGAGCCAAAGGGCTTTGTTTCAACTCATGTCAATTAGCAAATCTGCTCCAAAGATACCAGAAATTATTTTTAAACATACTTTCTGAAGACAAAGGAGGATGCAAAGTAGGAATCAAAATGAGATTCCAGGTTCCTACTGCCTCTTCCACACTCCCTGGGACAGCAGGCCTTCCATGCAATAGCTCCCACAGAGAATAACACAGGGCAGCAGGAACCAGACAAATGCTATCAACATCTCCTAGCAAATGGCACAAATGGAATGGCTGGATAAAGCACAAGCTATTCCAATGAGGGCAACCAGGGAGAGCATCTAATTTAGGCCATTCACAAGGGGAAACCAGCTTCAGGAGCAGTTTGTTACATAGCCCTGAGGGAACAATTGATTTCAGCTTGGAAGGAAAAGTTTGTGGGCTGCTCTCCCCAGGAAGAAGACAGAGGAAAGTTTCCTGCCATGCTCTGACCTCTATAAAAAGTCTGAAAGAGCACACGTGTCATTAAATCCAAGACACACTTTTGACAGGGAGCTCTCCTGAGACCAGTGGCTGCTCCATTTGCTTCCTCTGGCTTTGCCCCAGGCTGCAGAACCACCACTCTGCCAGCACAATTACACACCAGCGTGGGAGATGGAGGGGCAGCGCTACTGGCCTGAACAGCCTCAGCACAAAGGTGATACAGCCCAATCACTTCAGTCCACATCAGCCTCCACTCCCCCAAGGAATCAAGAACAGGCAAAGTGAGGAGAATCCAACACACACCAAGAGCGGAGTGATAGGGCTGACAAGGCAGGTGAGTCAGTTCAGGAGTATCATCACATCCACCTTTGTCCGAGGATAAAACCCACATGAATGGGAGCAGGTGTGGGGCTACAGGTTGCAGGACACAGAACAGCCCTTCAGGCTCCCTTGGGTTTCCAAAAAAGGGCTGATAATGTTCAGTGCTGGATGCAACAGCCCACTGGGGGGGCACAAGACCAGAGAAGAAAAAGGTGGTCCTGAGACATGTCTAAGACTGGTAGTGAAGCACCTTAGGGAGTCAGACATAAACAATTTATCAACAAGTTAGAGACAAACACTTTAAACCAGTTTGGAAATAAAAAATAACAACAACTTGAAAGACAAATTGAAAAATTCTGCTTGGGAAAGGAGCACACAGCATGAGATCACAGGATTCAGCAGACTATAAAATAGGAAATGAGACTTACTCTTCTCCCCCTACAGCTACACAAAACCCTCCTACATAGATTACAGACACACTTGGCAATTGCCTTCCTCCTCCCACCTCTCCTGTTATGGACAAGGCAGAGAAGGTAGCTGCCTAATTGCAGAGAGGATGTTAGATAAAGCATCTTGCAAAGTCAACTGTGAAATATTAACAACAGGAGGCAACGGGTTGAGTTTTTATGCAAGATCACAAATTTGGTGCTTAAAGCACCAGTGATGTTCTTACACACTCGCATCTCAAAGTGCTGCTTGTTGAATGTTTCATTTACAAAGCTATTGAGGCCTACTCGAAAATTTTTATCAGTTCTATCCTGTATCTTCTGCAACTTCTATGGTTTTGTTCTTTTTCCTCCCTGCAATGCTAAGAAATTATGCATGAATAAAAAGGTTGTTCTTTTCACTCATTTGGCAAGTTTTAAGACAATTCACACTCTTAAAGCAGGCACTCTGCAAGCTGTATTTTCACATGAAATTACCACAATTGTGCACATTGCATCCGAATCACCAGATGCATTTGTACACAAAATTACCCAGTTTGCAGAGAACTGCAATAACCAGGCAGGCAAAACGGACATGCACTGCTCAGCTGCACCTGGCCATGGGCAGGTTTGGTTTTAATCAGTGAAACAGCTCACAGATACTCCTGGTCACAAAAGAGCTGCTTTTTATCCAGCACATGCAGCACAGACAGCAGTGTGGCTGGCTGCCTCTACCCCACCTCAAAGTTGCCTTTGGAGGAAACTGCCTCTAATTCAGCTTGCACAATAGATTCAGACCTTGTTTATCCTGCTGTCCTAGTTGCCCATTAATGCCAGCTGTGGTGGTAGCCATGTGGAAAGGACATCTATTCAACACTGGACACCAGGCTCCAGGAATAATGATCTCTGCCACTCTGGAGCACAACTGACACCTGCTGTCATAATTTTGCACAGAAAAAAATTGCTCTGAATATCCAACAAGCAGTCAAGGAGAAACATAAGGAGAGGGAGCTTAGGAGAAGATGCAGGGTTTCTTCCTTCTTTGCAAGGGCCTTGGTAATACAGGAGGCAGCAAAGACGAAGGGGAACAGAAAACATTCACTCGAGAAGCTCTGTTACCTGCACATTTTTTACTTAGATAGCAGCTGAGACTCTACAACTGAACTTCAACAGTTTCCTGTTGACATTTCTGGTGATGATATTTTCCCCCAGGCTCAGGTATCTGAGCTGGTGATCAGGGCAACAACAGCAACAAAACTGCTCCTAGGAAACACCAAAGGAAAGGGACTGCCTGAAAGGCAGATGGGACCACAGTCCCCACGGACATGAACACCAAGAAGTTCATAGACATTCAGCACAGAGTAAGCTAAAATCAAACCCAACACGGTGGGACAGAGGAGTTTCTCACTTCAAGGCTGCACCACAAACAAATGTCTGTCCTCAGAAAGTTTCGGAGACAGAGTTAGGCAAGCCAGTACTGAAGTGCAGTGACAGGCAAGAGGTGCATTTTCAGCTAACAATCAAGCAGTCCCTCATCTGGAAGTACTGGATGGCCTTCGAGTGCCACTTTGTCCTTGTTGGGCTGCAAACAGCCGCAATGCACCTGGCCAACATTAGCTGTAGCTGTTATATTTATG
Source organism: Aphelocoma coerulescens (assembly GCF_041296385.1). Classification (NCBI taxonomy): domain Eukaryota; kingdom Metazoa; phylum Chordata; class Aves; order Passeriformes; family Corvidae; genus Aphelocoma; species Aphelocoma coerulescens. The sequence continues at coordinate 10,527,102 of NC_091026.1, read as the reverse complement.
ATTTTATGGCTGATTTTTCCCCCCTACCCTCTATCTACAGTTCACTGTCTGAATGATCACATCTGTTTATGTTCCACAGACACCTGCGTATCTTGAGATGACAGCAACTCCGTGAATGCTGTAATCAGTTATTTCTCAACAGAGGAATTGCCAATTTGGTAAATAAAGCTCATTATAAAAGAACATGAAAATGTATTACAGTTGCCTAACAGAGAAAATTGCCCAGTGTCGCCAAATAATCAGCCCTGGCATCACAGTCCCCCCCAGTTTAGGGCAGCTGAAATAATGACATGCAAATTACTCATGCCAAGGCAATGCTGGATAGGAGCAAGAGGAAAATGAGGAAGAGACAATGCTGGATAGGGGCAAGAGGAAAATGAGGAAGAGACAAAATACATACTTTTCTCTTCAGACCAGTAATAATTTCAAACCTAGTCAGGGATAGACCTGGGTGCTCTAAATCTCTGCCTGCAGTCAGAAGTTCTGTGGCTATCCCAAGCAGATCCAAAAGCTGGCATGGCAGCAGCAGCAAAAGCCCAACCAGATCTGAGGGCACTAAGTGTCCTAATTAGTTTCGGAAAACTTGCTCTTCCTCCTTGGGGACAGCAAGTTTGACCTACACAAAGATGCAGAGCTGGAATGTTTGCAAGATCTGAGACTAACAGAGATAAGCCATGGGTAAGCAAACATCACTTCTGAGGATGAAAAGTGTTGTGGCATCAGCTCTCAATAAGAAGGAAAGGCATTTTGTTGCTTTAATGAAGATGTAAAGCACTAAGTTGCTGTCTAAAGAAAAAAGAGACGAAGCAGAATATAACACAGAAAACAATTCTCAGCCCCCCTCATCCATTTTCATAAACACTGCATTAAACTCTGACATGACCTCCAAAAATCCATGTTCACATTCTTCAAAACCTGTCAGATACAGTCAGAGAGGACAGAGGCAGCTAATGCTGCCAGAGAAGCTCTACCCAGTGAAAATGAATCAAGTTACCAAAGTAGACCTGCTCCCCTGGTTTGCTGACAGGCCTTTTGCAACTCTGCCACACCTACCTCTAGGAGAATAAGATTCCAGATGCACCCAGCTTCCTCCATGCCTCAGGAAGCACGGAGAGGGATCAACATAGAGCACAAGGGTGAAAGGGACGATGGTTTATGACAGACACTGCAGGAACTGCACACAAGAGCTGGTGAAAAGAAAGATAACTTGGGCTCTGCATCCAGCAGGCAAAGGTTTTTCCAGTATGATTCCCCACCACCAGTTCTCTTCAGCCAGGACTTTGCACCAAGTACTTTTAAATAAGCCAGTCATCCTGGGACCAAAACGAACAAGTTTTGTGATTTATAAACTGTGACTTGAAATATTGCTATTCCTCACACTCATTTGGAGTTTTTGTTGGCATCGGCAATGGGCAGAAAAAAGCAGTTTACAAGCTCATGGGACTGAAAGCATCTCACAGCACACAGTGACTGTTAAACACTTTATTGTTTAGGAGAGAACCTTGGAGGGAAGGAATGCGCCTGCTGGTGTAACCAATGGCAGCATGCTAGGAACAGTTAATCCTAACAAGCTACTCAGGGTTACTTCCAAATACTTCGGACCCCTTTCTCCAGAGCAAACAAACAGAGGCAACAGCTCTTGAAACTCAGATGTAGATTGGTGAAACAAAAGTTAGAACTGGGTAAACCAGGCTCATGTCGGGCAAGACCCCAAGCTACAAGCTGTGCTGGAAGCACCTGGGGTCAACACAATTCTTTACATTGCAAAACAATAAAAAGAAACTATAGCATCCCCTTCTCCTGGGACCCTTCTCTCAACTCCAGGAATGTCCACCGAGACTGATACATGCAGGCAGGTAGAAGAGGAATCATGATGTATTGGCTTGGGTCACGGAGGGCAGAAGGCACCGGTTTTGGTCAGTGTCTGTCCAGAAGGATGCTGGGGCTTCCAAGGGCATCTGTGGTCCCTGTCCTCTGTTCTTTGGCGGATGACATTTATCCAGAATTAACAAACAGCTCCTGGAGAAAGAAGGAGACAAAAGAAAAAGGCAGCAAGCTAGTTATGCAGCTGTTGACATGGGATTGTTTCCATCAGAAATGAAAGAGTAGCATTGGCAGGGTGAAAATCCCACAGAAAAATCATCAGGTTTCACCTACTGTAAAACACAAGATACTCAAGGGGAGAGGACTGTAGAAACAAGAAAGCCACTCATGATACCAAAGGCAAGGCTGATTCTGTGATGAAGAACATACAGTCAGTTGCAACAATCAGGATTGTAAATCCATTGGCCTACAGTGGGAAAGAACAGCTGTGGTTCCAGGTAAGCACTGGAGCAGCGAGGTCACAAGAGAAAGTGCAGCCTCACACTAAGTCCTGCCTCAGCAGGACACAGGAGCACTTTGATTAGCTGCCATCAAACACATACACACACAGAGTCCTCTCATCCTGGAACAGGATCAACATAAGAGCACCAGAGAAGTGAGAAGAAGAAAGATGGGGACTCAGAGACCACCCTAACTCCTGACATATCTGACAGCCTTTATCCTGCTAAGATCCAAGACCTCCTTAAATTCAAAGCAAAATCATGTCTGCTTTGTCCCCATAGAAACCTACTAAATGGTACCTTCTCAGATCCTGCAGGTATCTGCATATGAGTTGTGAACTTCAGAGGGTTATTATAAGTCAGAAAGCTTCCAACATTTTTAGGATGGAGATTGCAAAGTCTGCTCAGGTCTCTCCCTATTTTTATCTTATTGCATCTATAAAGTCAAAGAAATCAAACCAACAATGCCATCACCACTGGATGAGAACACACATGACACCAGCTGTAGCACCTTTCCCTTTGAGGACCTGAGATACCAGTGTTGGATCCCACTTCACAACGTGGGCAATCAGCTCTCCTGCACCAGCAGTGGCATCATTGTGCCAGTGCTACAGGAAGAGCAGAATCACAGAGGTAAGCCCATCAACAGGCTACCTTTCTCCTCACGCTCTGCATCCATGCAGGTCCCTTTTGCAGAGCAGACAGGACTGATCCATGTTAAAAGGACCTAGCTAAAGCCAACTAGAGAGAGACAACTGAATACAGTCTCATTGCCCACTTTTATTAGGGCTGTATTTGAGCCCAGTTCTACTCTCCAGATATTTGCCTTTCTGAGGAGAGGAGCTGTGCTTTGTTCGGTGTGAATCAGAATGGAAAACATCACAAAATAATGACGCTAGCACACTTGGCACTGTCTGTCAGAAGGTGAGGATGTCATTTTGGCTACTTCTGCACAGCAGGCTGGTACTGGCTGATACATGATCAATGTAGACTGAATATGCTGGCCTTGAATCTCCAAAGACAGCCCCATCTCTGACAACAATGAACTGGAAAAGCTTCAAAGGACTCCAGAATAAAGAGAAAATTGTTCACCGAATTATTTAGACAAAGGTTATGCAGAAATCTGACAAATGAACCATCAATAATACTCCGCTGACTCTAATTTCCCAGCTAATTTTTCTCATCATTAGTGACTTAAAAGTTATGCACAGAGCAATATATTTTAAAAACACCAATAGCACTCACCAAAATTGCAATGAGTGAAGCAGTAACAACTCACGATCAATTTTGCAATGAAGTAATTTGCTGTATTCACATTGTAACACTTCAGTAAAGGGTCCAGGAATGCTACATTTTGTGAAAAAAGCAAAATCACTTCTGTGGCTACTCTGTGGTTAAGCCTTCTGGAAGACAGTAGAAACCTCTTTTTAAAAACAATTTTAAAGAATATCATAGTTCCACAATTTCATGTTCAAAATCATAACTACCTATTTCAACCTCATCTAGTTGCAAGTGTCTCTACCCATGGCAGGGGGGCTGGAACCAGATGATCTTCAAGATCCCTTCCAGCCTAAACCATTATATGACTGTGATATTTTTACCTATTTCAGGAGAAAATGAGAACAGCCCCAATGAATTCTTTCCAGTCTAACCTACCCACATACCAGGTAAGCATTGAGCTGGAGGCTCACAAACATTCCTTGTGCAAAAACATCAGGTTCCATCTCACTCTGGATGACTAAACTTCCTCAAAATGTTTTGCACAGTGAGCCTGGACCCAGAACAAATGGGCTGAAGGACACCTTATCTCTGAGACTAAACTCACCCTTTGCCCACATTTTAACTCCACCTACCACTGCAACCAGCGCAGACTTTGCACCCCTTCATTTTCTTCCAACCTGGAATCCTCCCTGCAAGATGCTACCAGGCTGCTACAGCACTTACCTTGAGCACAAGGAGCCAGCAGAGGGAAGGAGAAGCTTTACCTCTTCTCCATGCCCCTACCATTGCACATGCACCAGACAAGGCAAATATGCAACAAGTCCAGGCAGTTCGAAAACGCTGTTCTCATATGACAGGATACTCCCAGTTAATGGAGTTGAGGCTCAGACTGAAAAGTTTTGGTGCCTCCTCATAAAATGACTGCCCCACAGATGGCATTAGCTGGTCTCTGCTGCAGTCTTAGCAGAACAAGAAGTCAGGAGATGAGCAGCCTTGGAGAGTGCACGACGCACACAGTCTGATGAGAGGGAACGGTGCCCCTCTTGCATAGGGAGGACAGGTTATTTTGAACGCCACTGCCAACACAATCCAGGTAGAGACCAGGTTCCAGTCTTGATGAGCTCCAGCCCAGTGCCTCTACATATGAAAACTGTCCATACAAAGGCAAATTCCTCATCAGCACAAACAGGAATAGCAATCTGTTCAGTCCTGACAGCAAGCCCAGCTGGAGAGCATACAGCACTTGTTTTCTTCCATGCCTCTCACAGCAAATGGGACCTTCAAGCCACTAACTCATGTTCTTCCACCACTATGGAACCCTGCTCAGGAGCTAACTGCAGTCCAAATGGGCTGCTCAGCTGACACAGCCTGCCACTTTGCAGCCCCCTGTGGGAAAGCCAGCAGCTTTCCAGCTGAGTGAGGAGAAAGGGCTGAGCTCTGCAAGTAGATCTGCTCCACAAATCTCACCCCTGCTGAGAAGGAAGTCCAGTCAATGCCCAACATGGTCCTGGTCCTCTAACAGAGCTGAGGCCTTGGTACCCAGCACTGGGGTGAGCAAGTTTCAGCAAGGTTTTCTAATGCACCTGTTCCTCTGTCCTGTTCCTTCTTTCTCAGTCTGCATCCCAGTACAGAAGCTTGGGGCTGCCTGGCGAAATCTGCAGCATCCTCTTCACCTCCCCCAGTCGCCACCCAGCTCTGTGCCTCAGCTCTTGGCCTCTCTGGAGGCTCTCAGCCAGCAGAGGAATCTCCCTCCTTGAAAAGCCAGACCCTGAAGAACTTCCTCCCTCAGTGTTTGCCAGAGATGCTGTTTGCCAAGCCCCAGCGGTGTTAAGACATATTTATTTAACCAGCCTTTAGTCTCACAGGGTAAACCCTGCAAGTTTCCTCCAGCATGTGCCTTGCCTTTGTTCTAACATCCCTTTAAGCAGTCGCACCACGGCACTCACACATATGGGCACTGTGTAGCTATGAAGAAATCAGAAAGCAGATCCTCATGATAAATGACTCGGTGCATTTGGAGTGTCAGTGACAAAGTAGAAATTAATCTCCATAGTTCCTAGTTCCCTGCCGTGTGCAGGCAGCTCTCAACACCAAAATACCTGTTGGCACACAGCAGACCTCAGCAACGTGACCACACAACTTTTTCATCTCAGTTATTGTAGAAAGAGGCACAAACAAAATACAAAAAATCCTGACCTGCCCTAAGATGGGTGTTCAAGGCCTTTACACTGGATGAGGCATTTTTTGCAGGGCTATTAGCACCCCAAAGCGCTGGAAGGGACATTTGAGTCACTTTGGTTTGATGTATGCTGTAGGTATTTTTTGGTTATGTGCAATTTGTTCTGTTACACTCAGGGTATTGGCTATTTTGTGGAGCAGCTGTGCTGACTAATGGATCACAGCACTTCTGTGCCATATAGTTATTGCACAGAAAAGCCTCTCTGTCTCTCTCATCCTTCAGGAGTCCAACAGTTGCTGTCCTTGGGACTGGAATAAGGAGGGGCAGGAGCATGCCTGGCAGCAACAAAAAACATTAATTCAAAAAGCTATGAAGACAGTTTTGTTTTCCCTCTTCTCTGTACTGGTGTTAATGGCTTTGCAAAGCAGAGAAGTTCACCCAATGACTTCTTGGCTACTTCCCCAGATGGTGTCTTCAAAGCTGGCTTGACAGCAGAAAAGATGCTTTTCAAAAAACTCACCAGACCCATTGTCAGAACACCCCGGAAAGTGCTTTCACGTGGAAGTCTCCTGGTCTACATACCCCACCAACAGAGTGCAAGGAACAGAAACAGTCTTTCTGGTTTCCTCCTCCCTCTCCGGCTCACACACTGCTTGCTTTGCTCTGCCTTGACACCTCCCCACTGCTCTGCATCACCCAAATATGAAGTTATTTACCAGCACAACTAATCTCCAGCTGTTCTGAGACTCACCTGTTTGTTCATGCATTATAACATTGATTTCCTCCAGACAATTGTTCTGATCATTGTTCTAACTTGCAGAGAGCTCCCGTCATTAGCCTTGCTTAACAGGAAATATTTTGCCACTGACTGAGCAGCTCTGCAGTCAGCAGACTGCACAAAAAATCATCCCGGTTGGGGGGCTGCATCTCCCTGCTGAGCCAGTAACCCCAGACATCACAGTGGGGAACAAGCTCAGTGCTTTTGATTTTGGACATGTGCTAGAAAACACCAGGGCCAGGAGGAACAAACACGGCTCTGGCAAAGGGCTACTGCTGAAAGGATGGCTGTTAATTAATCCACATACAAACCGAGGGCAGTTTTTGCTCAATCGATGTTAATTGCATTTAATCTCATTCTTGCCATTAAGAAAAGCCACCGGGCCAGGCTGATGTCGCTAGTGCCTGACATGTAGATTCCACCCACGTTTGGGAGGCAAGGAGAGGCAGGAGGAGAAAAGTAATGGAAAGAAAGGAAATAACCCTTCTTCAACCCCTTCTGCATCACTGCACAATTTCATCAGGCCTGTTCCATTATTTAAACAATTTTTGTTTTCCAATAACATTACAGAGGAGCTCAAAGTATGAAAATCAGATATAGAGCATTTTACTACTAGTTATTCTTGCTCTCCCAGGTACCAGCTTACAGCTTTGCTAACCTGCACAGCTTGGGCTATTGTGCTTCTGTAAAGGACTGAAATACAGAAAATCGCTTATGTGAAGTGGTGTTTGTTTTTTAGTCCCGGGCTGATCCCAGCAGACCTGCCAGAGCCCTTCAATATGACCTACAGCTGTTGACTGCCACCTTCCATCAGCTCTGCTGAAATCTTTCTCCTCACCTTGCAACCGAGCACAACCTCAGCACACACCAAAGCACGCCGAAGCCTGTCTTTCTCTAACATCTTATAACACAAAGTAGTATTTGCTATTAAACAACCTCTGACCAAATTTGCCTTGTAAGACAGAACATTTTTGAAGCCTGAACTTCCCAGGTAAACTGACAGTGCATCCGCCAATGATCTGGCTCTGATCTGCAGACTGTGTCACTATCTGCCCAGATACCTGCTTGGGAAATGGGAACAATCCTCTTGCCTCTGCAGGAATCAAGCCTGGGGACAGAGGGGCAGCTCTTGTAGCACAGGCAGCCCAAGGCAGCAGATTTCATGACTACTGGCTTATTGCTTCTGTGAGAGCCTTGCGTTTTTCCAAATCAGTACCAAGAACAATAATAATCAAGCCCGGGCTCTGTCGGTGCTTTTCCCCCATGGCAGCACACAACGCCTGCCCAAAGCCAATGCTGCAGTTTATCGTGGATTTTCTTTATCCCTCAACAAGTGTTAGTCCCAATGCCTCTCGCTGCATGAAGTGGACATATCACAAGTGCCATGAAGGACTGGCTGAGTTTTAAGTGCTCTGAAATGGCTCCACTAGACTTGGTCAAGATTGCTTTAAAATCATTTCCCATTAGGACTGTGACCCTCTCTCTTTACAGCCAGGATAATGACTGTATCTCAGAGGAAGGTAATTACATCCCACTATCTGTACACATCAAAAAGTGCTCCAAACACTACTGTGCCTTTCTGGACTGAGTGGTAGAAGGCAGTGCAGGAGGAAAAGGAGATAACACTGGACGCCCCTCCATCCTGCAACTGGAGTCACCCCAAGTGTTTTGCAAGCTTGTGGATTAGCCCCTGGGAGGGATAAAGGGATCCAGAAGGCACAGAGTGTTTCTAAAGCAGAACAATGACAACTTGTATAAATCCAGCTCTGGTTTTGTGAGGATTAAAATGAACTTCACCCAACTGTGAATATCCGCTTCCAGAGCCAGAAGGAATGGAAAACCACTTACTGATGCAACAGTATTTCATTATTTCAAACCCTAAGCCCAACACTTCCAAAAATTAAGGAGAGGCAACAGTAACATTATTGCTGGGGGACACTGGCTGCAGGGGTTTAACTGCTGAACTGCCAAGCCATGCTCTGGGCACAAAGTAATGAAACAACAGACACAAATATTGTCAACTTCTCCACGCTGTCTTTCCTGCTCCTACTATCAGCCTCCAGAATAATCAGTGGGAAAATAAAAGGAAAAAATAACCCCAGAAGCCAAGAGACTTTGGATTAAGTTGTATAAATGACCTGTTACCTCCTTACACGAGGAAGAAAGAAACGCAATAAATACCTGCAAAGCCATCTCAGTATCTTGGATTAAATGGATTACAGAAATGGAAAGTACATGATGCAAGATGTTATAAAACAAGATGCCAGGGAAGTGCAGGAATTTGAATCAGGCTGGCAAATGATCCCTGCAGACTATTGAGGAAAATTAATAGAGAGAAGGGGTAGAGAAAGGACATGGTAAGAAGACTGACTGATGAACACTGTTGTTAGGACGTGTAAATTCAGGATGTCAGACTTCCTTTTAAATCTACTTCAGTCCTGGAACAAAAATAGCAAATCCTAGAGTGCTGAAAAGCACTGGAAGTAGAAAAATCAGATATGCCAAGCCTCATTTCAGGATAGGTTTCCCCTGTGCATCCCTCAAGATTGAAGTTTGTGACTTTAATTATTCCTGGAACATTGTGTATATAGGGATTCAATGCAGGGATTACTAGCAGGATCCTTGTTATAAGTGCCACTTCTCAAACAAATTACACTTCACTGGATGTCAGTAACATACACAAGAAAACAAATTAGATAAAGGCAGCAGGACAGCAAGATACAGGTCTGGTGCAAGGAAATTTCACAGAAAAATAAAGGCGCTTAGAATTTAAACTCTTAGAACATTTCTAATTCCCCAGTGCATTAAAGCTCTGCGTGACCCAGACACAAAACCTTCAATACACCAGTGACTCCACACAACCTAAGACGAAGCCTAGCTGAGACGTGCTTTATTTGTGCAGAAATGCCGTCAGGGAGCAGGTGGAGGAAGAGAGAGGCAGGAGATAGAAGGAGCAACCCCAGTTGTCCTCCCAAATCCTACGGATCATCCCATCCCATTCACTGACTGTTCACAGCCACGCACAGACAGATGGGAGAAGCAAGGGAGAGAGCATGTACTTTTGTTTGGAGGCAAATATAGCAGCTCCTTGGCTGCAGGGCTTCTTCAGAAGCTGATCCCAGATTCACATACTGCATTCTGCCTTTCCAGATCTCATCCCAGAATATATTACTAACCTGTGCTAGTTCTAATGAGCATGTCTTTTAACTCCAGAAATTCTCATGAAGATGGAAGCACAGGAAACTCCAGCCCTTGGGCAGAGTGCAAAGGACAGCTGAAAACACTTCACCTTAGGTATGGCACTGTGCCTCTGAGATGGGACCTCAATGCTGGTTGCTAAAGTCTCATACTGGAGATTTCACCAGGTGCTTGCCAGTGTTACTAACCCTGCAGTTTTCCTGTGCACTCCAGGAGGGTCAGCACTGCCTGGAGGGCATAAGCCAGTTCTAGGCTCTATTGTCAGTCACCTCCCAACTTCTTCCAGCAGCTGAAATAAATCCCCATCTCAGTTTCCCTTTCTGTACCTAAGAGTAATGCCACTTACCAACCACACAGAGGTATGATAATTATTCACCAAGATGCTAAAGAAATGCAAAAATTCAGTTCTCAAGGGATCCATTCCTCTGTACAATTTGCATTTAGGCTTCAGAGGAAATCTGGTACTTTATGTTGTTCCTCTCTGCCTTGCTTTAGCAGGCTCCTGCTCTAGATAAAGAGAATTCCTCTTTGGGTCAGGGTATCATGTCCACATTTAAGGTATGGCTCAATCCTGTCTAGTCCGGCTTCATACACCAAGACCAGAGGCAGGCAGAGACTTCTCCAGATATCCTTTTTCTATTCCTAATTCTATTTTTGTTCACTGATACAGTGAAATTCCACGCAGAACTATTATGAGCTTGACTGGCTTTATTTGTTTAACAGTTCACATTTTCATTAAGCTGTTGCTACTCGGCAGCCAGTAATTTTATTTGTGTGATAGCTGTATTCATCTCACCCACATGGGTGTAGATGTCGCTCTCCTTTTCTTCTGGCTGAAGAGGCAAAAATCAACAATGATAGAGTCAAGAGAAAACTGGGAATTCTCAGGTCTGTTTGCAGATAGATGTGGGATATGACTTCTACCTGTTTTTGTGAAACACATCCCAAAGACGTGTTTACCTGTAGGGGCACCTACAGGTAAAATTAAAAAAAGGAAAAAAAAAATTGTTTTGGAAGACTACCCTCTCCTACCCAGGTACAAACCAGAACCTGAAATTATTTCAGCAGAATCAGCCCGTTTGACTCAGCACTGAACTCTTCTACACCAGAAGCTTATTGCTGACTGCACATTTACAGTATCTGAGTATCAGATCGTAAAGAATTAATTATATGTCTAACTCCTGCCAATCTTCAAGTATCTTGAAATATCTGGTCCCAAGAGCTGCAAGATCTGATTAGATCTCAGGGAAGAAAAGTCTGGTTGGCTGGCCCTCACCAAGCCCCAATTAGACAATCTTCTACCAAGTTCAGGCAACCAGACAGAGAATTAACAGCCCTTTTGAAATGTTAATGACCTGAACCGAGACAGTCAAATGACTGAGCCACGCCTCTTGGACAGAGGTTTCAGAAGACACTCAAGAAACACTAAACATTTCACTGTGCCACTCCCCTTTGACGGGATCAAGGAGCCACGGAGCAGGGAAGCAATGGGTAGGGAATCTGCATTCCGGGTTGGAGAGCACTGGGTGTTCCCGCCGGGCCTGACATATGGATCGGAACGGAGAGGTTGGGCCAGACTGGGAGGCCACTGGGAGACGTTCGGTTGTGAGATGAGATGGAGATGCCCAGCCACAGGCACACCCAGGCAGCACCTGTGGGAAGCTGCAAGCTCTGCTGCCCTGAGCATGGCACTGTCACAGTCAGTCCCGGGGCAAGAGGGATCTGCTCTGAGCAGCTGCCCACTGGCACCCAGCACAACCAGTGCAATTAAGAGACCAGCAGATAAAATGTCCTACAACCTGAACCATGGATCTGAGCAAACGAAGGGAGAATGATGAACACTGGGAGATGCATCTTGATTTCTCAGTGTCTCCTCCCGTGTAAATTCCAAATCTTTCTTTCAAGATCAAAAACCTTTACCAAGTGAAAAACAAGCTCAGCATTTCTCTAGCTCCATCCTGTCCCTATCCCTCTTCAGAGGACACCCTGGTAGAATACCAGATGCTGGAATAAGCCACAAAAGCCTTCTAAATAATTATCTCCTATCACCTTCTCTGCAAATTTATAGTCCTGCATCTGTGTCAAGACAGAGACCTGCCTTCATCTGTCTAAAACACATTCTTTACAGAGGACCTAAAGGTGGAATGTTTAACATTAGCATTTGAAAATGTATTCAGAGACTGGAAACGAAAGTAGTTTTTAAGTGTGCTGTTCAACTGTCTTGTGGACACCGCTCAAGTGGGGGGAGCTTTGTATTTTTTTATAATATGACAAATGATGCCGGTTCCATCTTGTAATTTTCCTCACTGTGCAGCATGTCTGTTCATGACAGATACCAGTGCAGGTGCTTAGGTGTCCGTTTATCTGCTTGAAAAGTATTGTCTATTTGGAACCAACTCATCCTAAAACAGCAGCCCCAGAGGGTGAGACAGAAAGAAAGGGAGGGGGGGAAGAGACAAGGGAGTTGTGGACTGGGAACACATTCATGCTTCTCCTGTAAAGGTTCTGGAAAAAAGCAAGCATCATATTTAGTTTTAGCTACATCCTCTCTTCCCTCCTCCTAGACCGTTCTTTTCTACTGTCACTCAACACCTCTTGACACTCCCTTCCCACAAAGACCTTTCCACTAACATACATTTAATCTCACACTTGCAACCTGTGGAAACAAAGCAAGCCCTCAGCTGCCTTCTGCAAATCTGTGCCAGCACAGAGGAGCCTTCAGGTCACAACCTGAACAGTTTGCAGTTTAAGACAGGCAACACTTAAAATAAAAACAAAACACATAAAGGAAGGAAAGAGAGAGAAAGAAAAAAAAAAAAAAAGAAAGAGGAACAAAAAAAAAAAAAATCAAAGAGTACTGCTACTTTGTGTTTAAAGAGACTTTAAACAGGAATTTGCCAATTTTCTGTAACCAGGATTAGAAGAGAATAAACCCAAATACTTTGTCCTTCTGCAGAGCCCTCTGAGCTGAATTTCACTCTCTGCAAAATGGCCAATATAGAAAAAAGCTCATAAATCCGTCTGACGTAAGTTACTTCACATTACTCTTGGGGAAACAGAGGCAGAGACAGATTCATTAATCCAAGTAAATGAATCCATGAAGCAGTCTGAATTTCTGAATCCCCATAGTGTCCCACACTAGAAACAGCATCCAGGGCCCAGCAATTTCCATGCCATGTTGCCTGGCACAAGCAAAGCAAGATACCTGAACAGATGAGAATGTTTTTAGAAAGGAAAAGTACAGTTATTAAACCACACCTTGCCCTAGGCATGCAGCAAAACCCACATTTTGTTACATTAAAGTACCTCCCACCATTTCACTCATTGCATCATTAATGCCAAAGAGACCAAGGTCACATCTGTAAGATGCTGCCTCAGAAACCTGCTGAGTAGCAGAGAGCTACACAACCTGTCTGAACAGGTGGGTACAAATTCCTGTGGCTCAGCACTGTCAGGGTTAGCCTGCTGATAATACTCAAGGCTAGCAAGGTTAGGGCTGGTTTGATCTGCCATCATTATTTGCAGCATGGCATATCTTGAGAGGATCTTGCTACAAGCTGATACTCTGTCTCTGGCTTACCAAGTACAACTTCCATGTGTGCACAGGGGAAACTGGGCCGTACAAAGCTGTTTAGCTAGTTACAGGTACACAAAGAACTTTGTAAGACGTTTGTGTTAAAGAATTGTTAAAGCCAGCACTGAATTAAAGACTTGATTTTTAAGATAAGGAACTGTTCCTTTAAAATCATGGGGTTTTTTTCTTGGGGTTTTTTTGTTTGTTTTGTTTGGTGGTGGGGTTTTTTGTTTGTTTTTTTTTTTTTTTTGTGGAGTGGGGTTTCTTTGTTTTGAAAATAATAAAATTCCACACGTAAGATGGTGTCAGATGATTTTGAATTGTGTAAGGTAGTTGTCATTACTGTGACTTAGAACTGGAACTTGCATTCAGGAAGCTCCATATTTACTGTCTCCCTAAATTTAAGTTGACAGAAAGAGTGTCTGCTCCTGCAGGCAGAAAGCTAATTCCACCACCTCTTTTCCATAGTCAGTCTCTTTCTCACAGGTAAATTCTCCTGAGTGGACCTGCTAACAACTACCAAAGCACCAGCCTGGGTGATGCTGACCAAAGACCTCCAAGCACGAGGCTCTGAACTGTGCAAACCAACCCTGGTCCCACTGATGCCTGCCTGGGAAGGAAACACAGTGTGCTTGCACACATACACCCCCCAGCTCAGCCAGCACAGGGAGGGACAGGCTGGTCACTTGATTTGTAGTTTTCCCATTACTTACTGCAGCGTTCGAACAGCCAACCTGCTCCCCCTTCGTCTGCTCTGTGGTGGCCATTTCTCCAGAGCTGCCCATCATTTCCTTATCAAGCAGTAAAAACGTAGGATCACTAGAGACACAGCTCAGCCTTGCTGAGATTTCATTCTCTCAGCGGGTTGTAAATGCCCCTATAATGTTGGCTTTTTTAATCTTGTGTTATTATTACCCGCGGCTGCCATTCAGTCTGCAGAGAATAAAGCGCCCAGGCTTTCAGGACCCACACAATGGCTCTGTGCATTTGCCAGTGGTTGAACAAACAATACCTCTGTGTTTCAGCTTTATTGGAAACCTTTCTGTTGTGGGAGCTTGGCTGCATGTGTCCCTCCGCTCAGGCGATGCAGAGGTGAGAGCGGGTGCCTCTGAATTCATCGGTGATTTCAGGAGCACGTGCCTTGGCGCCAGCCTATAGAACCGACATGAAAGTGCACAGGCAGCTGCATGTTCTGTGAGCCCCATGGAAGACAGACACAGACCTGCAGAGCCAGTTGGTCTCTAGACCAGCCAGGGAGTCCGAAGCTCTAACAGGGCCCCTCTGGGAATAATTACGTTCACCTCTGTGTAAACGGTGCTGCTGGCTCACGGGGAGGTGTGATGATATATGACATAACTGCGAAAATGTCAAAACACCGCTATCCTGAACCACATTCTTACAAGAAATCTTGGCTTCCGCTTGAAATTAAAGATCCTGCTGCTTGCAAGAAAGGCTGGAAAGCTGGAACAACTGAAAAAAGCACAAATTAGAATGCAAAGAGAATTTGAAAAATGCAGGGCTCTTCTAATTCAGGGAGACTGATTGTTTTGGTCAGCTCATTATTGCTTGCAGGGGACACTGCAGATGTGTGAACTCTTACAGAGCTGCAAATATCCCTTCACTCAAGAAAACAAGCCCTGCTGCAGACTCCTCACATATTGAAAACCCAAGAGGAAAGTCAGAAACTCCCACAAAACCACAAGGTTTACTTGTGAAACTGTTTAGAAATACACCAGGGTTATTTCATTTGTCTTCTGGTTTTAAGCAATTGAGTCACATTCTCACACCACTTCTGTCTAGGCAGGAGGGTTAGATCATTGTATTTTATTTATTCCTTCCTTTTTCTTTTTTTCAGTAAAAACACAGAACTAAAATTCTCATGTACTTGTAAAACTTCAGGTACAACTCCACAAAACTAGGGCAATAGAAAACATGCCAAATATTTCAAGGCTTGGCAACAGTGAGCCTGTCTCTCTGTGGCAGGAGGAATGTCTGTCTGTCTCAGCCAATGTTTCTGAGTAGGAATGTCTCATCCCGATAGCCCATGTACATATAAAACACCTATGCTGTCAGCTCTCCAGGAAGAGACCTTGACATTTTGCAGAATACCACATCCCAACCCCCATCTCCCCTGAATAGCAGCAGAAGGCAGAAAAACCTGGTAGATCTGAAAATATAAGAATCAGGTACTGCCTTCAGCAAGGATTAAAGTTAAAATGGAAGAGGCAGTGGTGAAATGAGCACAGCCAAGTCACTGGAATTGATGTACCAAGGCTTCCCAAACCCATGGTCACAGCTGGCCTGTCCCAATCCCTCTCCTGTGGGCCAAGAGAAGAGAGATTTTTAAGGTGAGGAAATCAAGGCTTTGCTGTCTTAAATAGAATAAATAAAAGGTGAATGGTTTCAGTAAATATTGTATTATTGTTGTGATATTATGTGCTTCATGTACGTGGGGAGAGAAACTGCAACCCTCATTCTGAGCTCTCAGAGTAACCGGGCTGGCACAGGCAGGTGAGCTCCGCTCTCTGCGGACGCAGTAACGGGATTGCAAGGCTCTCTTCCTGAAAAGAGTAATGAGGTGCCCAGAGAGCCTGCTGAGGTGTCAGAGAAACTGATGCTGATGGACCCTTTCCAGGCCAAAGGCAGATTAAGAATAACACAATACCAGCATAACAGCACCTTATCAACAGCCCTGCGAGTGCTAAGAAGTGAATCTGAGTGAAGGCTGTGACACCTGTCTGCATCACAGCCCTGCTATTACTGCCTTCCGACTTCCTGCACAATCCAAGTGTCCAAATGGCTTTGAAGCAAGAAACAGCAAGACAGGAAGGTGAATCTGAACTCTGATCAGCTGTCTGAAGAGAAGGTATGAATACCTTACATTTCAGTAACACTTTTCATCCATAACGAATCCGAGACATCCATTCAACCTCCACACTCCAAACCACAGAACTAATATCTGCCCAGGTAGAGATGGGCAAATAAACACAAGTTAAATGACTGTTGAAGGTCGTCCAAGGACTACAAGAGACACACACATCTAGCAAGTAGATTACTTTTCCCTTTTGAAAGGCACACAGACACACGCACGCACGCACGGAGGATTGAAACTGCTTAGCCAGGTGTGCAGCCTGCTGTGATCAACACAGCTTCACTGAGCAGCAACTCCTCTCGATGCTGTTTCACTAGTGCTAAAATGTAAAAAAGCAAACCTTTATAACAGAATTCTTTCAAACAGATGCAAATAGGTGTGGGGATTTTGCATCTGGGCTAAGTTGCTACAATCTACACATCTTATTTGTTTGCAAGTTATTAAATTACCCACAAGCCATCAACAATTCAAGTCTCTCTGTGAGAGGCAGAGATTAACTAGGAATTGCTATGCAGAAATGCTGCTCATCTCTCTCTCTAGCGCGATCAGCCTCATGATGAGTTGCGGACATTTGGGAACAAAGGTGAGCTTTTCTGCAAGAAATGAGAGGCACAGAAAGATGGGAAAATGATGCTATAGGGAGAAGAGGATTTATTTGCAAGGCAAGAATCTATCAGAAATGGTTTCACACACGCACTGCAAGCCACAGACTGTGACCGAACACACTCGTGTATCTGGAGCACAGGAAGCTGTACTTCTGTCCAAGCACTAACGCAAATGAGATTTTCAGTGAAAGACAATGAGGCCAGTATGTAAATACTAATTTAACAATCTAGTTGACAAAGCCTCAGCTGATCTATAAATAGCTGGTTTATTAGCAGGTGATGCTGAAGGCAGCCAGCCTAGCTCCATTTCCCACAATTCCCTGTGCCATCTTGTTTTTACTGACCCCGGAGACACAAGGACTCTTAACTGTATGCCGCTCACTCCTCCACCACTACCTGCAGAGTAGCTACAAACACTTGACAACACAATACATATTTATCAATGCCCTTACACAACAAGGATCCTGCAGCACCACACACACAATGGCTCCCAGTGCTCAATTAAAGAGAGCAAATGGTTTAGAAAAATAGAAGAATCACACAGCCTTGCTTTTAAACAGGAGGAGCTGGTCACTCAGGTGCCAACAGGCATTTAAGGAATGATTGACACCGAGCCAGAGCCAAGCACTGTCCATCCACATTTACACTGTGTACTGGCACACTGAGAATCTAGGACAGCAACACCTTTAGTAACTCTAGGCCACTAAAGAAGCATTTTACCATCTCAAAACAAGATGTCAAAATCCTGATCTTTTTATGCAGTTTCACTTCATAAGGAATTATTATTTTATAGTACATAATAAATCTTACAACTCTTTACCACCTCCTCAAGCTGCACATGCAGGAATCCCTTCTTTCACACAGGCACAAGAGACAGCAACACCACCAGAGTCTAGGGCCAGCAGGCAAGAATACTGCATCCTGGTAAAATTGCTGTGGCATTTGGAGCAACACACCAGAACTGCCCTAACTGCAGCATGGCCGGCATCCATGGAAACCACACGAATTATGATGTTTTAGGCTATTCACATGGATTTGTAGATATTCTCCAGAAGTGTTCTAAGGCTTCTGTCCTGGGGTGATGTTATGAAGCCACTTTATTCCTTAACTGTTGCTCAATGCCCAAGGGTGCTGTTTCTTTAGGATGGACCCGAGTGCGGGGCAGTTCAATGGCCGGGCCCAGCAGCTCAGGGGCTCTGGGGCTTGGGAGGGAGTGTGCCAGGAGTGCTGTGCTGTTTTTCTGGGTTTCCTTTGTGTTCCAGATAGCTGGGAAAAGGTTCTGTAGGCTTTTTTTTCTTGTTCTTTTTTCCCTTTCCTTCCCCTTGCCTCACTGCCTCCCTTCCTTCCTCACCGGTCCAGGGACCCTACGAGGGTGGCCCCGGCTGGTCGGAGCCGTGTGTCTGTTCCCTCTGTCTGTCCCCTTTGAGGTCTTTTTATCCTGTTCTACCCCATTTTGTTAGTGTGTTAATAAGCAGTTTGGTTTCTTTTTCCCACTTTCACTTCTTGTGACCCACTTGTCTCACCGACGGAGGAAAAAGGGAGGCCCTTTTCCCTTCGGAGGAGATACTCACTCCGGAGTGTTTCCTCCTGAAGCTTTGTCTCAAAAACTGAGACAGCTTCAGTCTTCCTCTTGCTGCAAAGAACAGTGACAACATACTTGACGAGTTGGGCTTGTAAATAGGCAGATTGAATTAGAGGAACAGAATAGACTTTGTTATCCCTTCCTCCCACTTGCTTCTGATTTCTAAAGAAACCTTCCAAACACAAGAAGTTGCTGTGTCTCTCACAGCCATATGATAAGCAGAAATAAAAAATTAAAAAACACACAATCCACACTTATTTTTCCATAAGGTCTATCATATTCTTACAGCTTGTACAGGGCAGGCTCCAGAGTTTATCCTGACAGGGAACCTACTGTGCCGGGCCCTGCACCAACCCCGACACGGGCAGAAGCTGCTCGTGACTGGGAGGCCCACGCTGCAGCTGGAGTGTGCACGGAGGCGTGCTGGAGCAAAGAGCCCCGGCACATTCCCTGCCCTGCTGCTGCACCCTCACTTCTCACTGCTGCCCACTCAATGAGGTGACAAGAGTTTCCAGAACACCGATTTGCTCTGCCACAGCTCAGCAGATCCGTTCCAAACGATCACAGCTCACAGTGGTCTGTGCCAAAGGCAGTACGGTTCCCTACAGAGCAGGCTGTGGACAAAGGACTGCTCCTTCATTTGTCCTAACAACACACATTTACAATTTGTTTTTTTTAAAAGTTTTAAACACAAGGGTTAAACTGGTATTTATATGATCGCAAACCTGTGATGGTCTTACAGGCTGTTTTTAAGACCACCAGGGACTGTGAAAAATAAACTTTTCTAATGAAGTTCACTTACTAAATTGCCTATTGTGAGTGAGCATACTTCTGTTTTCCAGTATTTATAGAAATAAGATAGAGAAGCTTGACTTAGCAGAATAGAAACTTAAAATAAAGCTGCTCTCAGAAAACCTGTGGAATTCAGCAAATCACAAATAAAGGAATCAGTAGTTCTCATTAATCAATTAGGAAAAAAACCCAGTATACTAGATTTGCAATGGTCTTGACTATTTAATACATCTGTCATAAATCTAACGGCAACAGACACAAGCACCAAGGAAGAACTGAAACATTTTACATAGTTCAGTAAATGCAAGATGCTGCAACAAGGTGTCAAAACAGCCTTCCCAGGAGAAATCCACACAGTTGCTGTTTTCTTTGCCTTTGATGTAAAGCTACATGTAAACCTGCAGTGCCAAACAACTCAAAAGAAGCTTGTTCTGTCCCCCAAATCTCTGCATTTCCTGTAGCTCTGGCAAAGTTCCCGCTTCCTTTGGCTGTTGTTTCCTTTCCTGATCAGCATATCCATTGCCCAGATCCTTGATTTCACAGCCCAGCCAGTTGTATTCCAGGAGCAGTTACCAGCCAGCACCCAAAGAAAAGTTTAACTAAGTTTGGCTCTGTCTGAAGTAAATTTTGAGCAACTAGAGCACAGATGAAATCCAACTTATCCAGAGTAATTCATTCTTCACAGTTGTTTAAGCATGGTCACTCACCGAGGACAGACTGGCAGCCTTCTCCGTGGGCTGTGGATTCCACTGCACTGCCAGGAGCTGCGCTGAGACAAGTGCACATCACACGTCAGTGAAGATGGACTGCACCCTTCAGCTCTGGGATGGAAAAATCAAACTGCTAGATAGGCTCTCTTCCTTGCCGGATACACTGATTTTTATCAACGGGAAAAGCCAATTAAAGTTGATAAAGACACATTCTCTGCTGATTTTTCCTTACTGCCCACTGCTCAGTGCTAGTATAATGGATAATGTTCTGCCTGTGGGTGTATTTTCTAAGATCTGTCAGTTCTGACAGCATTTTGGCACCTGGATAACTCAAGATCTATACTGAGGGTCCAGGAATGCACCATTTCTCAGTAGCTGATGGGTACATTTTTCAGCAAGGCTTTCCTAATTAAAGGGCTGGAAAGAGATGGGATCAGATTGATAGGCTTTGCAGTCAGATGTTTTATGCTTAGTTTGATGAATTATAAATCACCTTTTGCAACTTTCAGAACACGTGAGAAGAACATGCAAGAGAAACTACAGCAATATGTCCAGAATATCACAATGTAATTACTTATTTTCAAATTTCACCTCTGTCCCTATTAAAGACCGTTAAAGACATACTCAAAGAAAAGCAATGCTCATTGAAAATAAAAATAAATATATATACCAAAAAGAAAAGTGAAGCTATGAAATGAGACACTGCTGCTCTGGAGGTACTCCCACATGGAAGTGTTTTGCCCCAGGTGGGACAGAACATGCATCACTCCTCCTTCAAGCATCACCCTGGGCTGGGAACACCGCCCTGGAACTGAGTGCTCAGCTCAGTCAGCCACCTCCTCTGCCACACCAGTGGGAAGCTATGCCTTGTCCTCGGCTGTTACAGCCTTGTGTCAGGGCTAGAGAAACCACTGTCATATTAAATGCTTTGACTTTACTACCTGTAAAACTGCATGAAGACAATGTATTCTGTGCTGGCTTCGTTGTCTCTGTCAAAGCCCCTTCCCTCTATACAGTGAAATGCAGCTCCGGAGAGGCCACTGCCAAGACCTTTCAGAGTAACCAGTTTGCTCTGGTTTTAATGGGATCTTTAAGTACTGAAGTTCTTTTTTTGGTGGGCAAGGGGAGTGAGGGGAGAGCAACAACAAAAAAGCCCAAACCCCAAAACAGGTGTGAGAGCCCAGTATCCCAGAGTGAAAGTTCACAAGTGCCTTGCAGTCAGTGGTGTTCAGAACAGTGCAGACTCCAAAGCTATAGAGAAGAAAGTCACAGAGTAACCATGTGGAATAGGGAGGAAACTGTTGGTAATTTAAACCATGAAGCCAAAGAAATACAATGCAAAACCATCAGGATGTGAAAAGCACTTCCAGGCACTGAGAGGTTAAAACAATTATTTGAACAGCTGGGAAAATTAAAATGGTAAAATAATAGCTACCCTTCAAAATTCTACAGATGCAAAGAGACTCTTCAATGAATAACTGATAAAGGGGAAAACACATTTTAAAAGAGAAACTGTTTCACGCATGAAGGTCATACAAGTAACAGCTCCTCTTAAGAACCCGGATTTCCAGACTTGGCAAGAGATGAAGAGCTGGGGTTAACACAGCAGCCTTTTACCTTGAGGGACCTAGGGTAAAATCCTGAATACTTTAAGTTACACATGAAAGTGACTTTGGGCAGATTCTTTCTATGTCTTTCTACAGTACGAAACTGTTCCCCACCGTAGCAAAAGCAAGGTCACACAGGAGCATGCCAGAATTGTTGTAGCAGTTTGTTTGCTTTCCCAAGGAATCCTCCCAGCCCCAATGATTCCAGCAAATGCTGCAATCAGAGCAGCCAGTTCAGGTAGTTTTATTGCTGTTATCCAGGGCTCTCCCATACACATAACCTTGCTCTGGTAAGAATGTGGTGATATGTGATTTTTCAGGAAAAAAAGACAGTCTGTGATGAGTAGCTTTACTATGCAAGAAAGGTCTAACTGGAAGAATAATGCCAGTCAGGATTGCAGCGTGTAAGCCATGGTGCACACAATGCTGCTCATCAGGTATGGGTACACAGAGAGACATATCCAGGGGACCCACAACTCCAGCAGAGCCATCTCCAGGGCAGGGAGGAGCTGAAAGAACACAGCCAGGGAAGATTTATCTGCCACTTGGCTCCAGCCATCCTTGTAGGCAATGGATTCCCTCTCTCTCCTAGCTATTTAAAACAAGAAACCAAAAATTTTCAGCAAGTAGAGAAAAATTGACAACTGAATATGCAGCACTGTAGAGAAGAAATCAGCTGTACAGTGCCAGTGCTCTTGTTTCCATTCCTCACCCACTTCAAATGCACAACCTCTTCCCCATAAACACTGTGCAAACAGTTAAAAGGACGGCAACTGAACACAGATCATCAGAGTCCAAAAACATGGATCTTTTGGCAAAAAAAGGCAGAATCAGAACAGAAGGCCAAATCCATCCACCCCAGCAGTCAACTCTTCTATCATTCACACATATAATTTCACCAGTCTGCATCTGGAAAGTCTTAACTCTTAGTTTTTTTTCTTTCTGAAGAAAGAAATTAGACAGTATAAACACTGAGAACCTCCTGCAAGAAGACTTTTCCTCCAATCAAAAGCATTTGTTTTTCCAGGACGATTAGAGCACTTCTGAAGGACTAAGATATAGCCTCCTCAGCCTTCTCTCAGAGTAGAGCCTACTTCACTCTACTCTGAACACGGTCAACACACTTCAGTTGACAATCATCTGGTATTGAGTCCTGATGCTTTCAGGTATCTCCTCTGATGGGTTAGGCTGCTCACTAGGCAAGGATACTAAAAGAAAATATGAAGATGAGCCTGCAGCCTCCCCCATACAACTTGCTGCAATCACCTTGAACCTTTAGCTACTCAGACCAGGTTTGACCACTTTAAGGATCAGAAGTGTCCAACATGTTGCAGAAAGGAGTGGTTGTGTCTATGTCAAACCGAAGTAGCCTGTGCCACGGAAAGTAACACGGCTGACAGAAGGTTTTCAATAAAGGTCTTGGTCTTCCTAAGGTCCTGAAGGACCCTGTGACACATTTTTACAAGAGTCAGTGCCCTGGTACTCTGCCAAGCTGCATACATTTTGTCTTAACTGAAATTATGATTCCAGCTTAAATTCAATATGCTCTCCTTCACTTCTGATCCTAATCTGCTGGCAGGAGCTGCTGGACCAGTAAGCACCTGCCTTTTTTTGCCCTTTAGGTGACTACATCACTGTGCTGCCTGAACAGATGCCAGCAGCTAGAGCTGCACAGCAAAACCACTTAGGAAATTCACCAGCTGGGTACAAAACCTGCCTTAGCAGAGCTCCTACTGGGAAACCTGCAGATCCATCTCTGGTACCTTGTCATGGCACTGGTTGTGGTAAGAACATAGATTTGGAATCTCTCAGCTTGTCCCCTCACTGTACCAGCATGATGACCAGCCATCAGCCTTTTAGTTGCCCAAGGTAAACAGCATCCTGCAAAGCTGGTGTATAGCTGGGTAATGTACTCTGGGATCCTTCAGGGTTAAAAAGAGGGCATAAACCTGACTGAATGAAAAAACACTTGAAGCAGAAAATGAAGGTGCGAGGCTTGCAAAGCACCCACACCTTTCTATCCTTCTTCCATGGGGTCTCTGATTCTTACCCATCCTTCCTGCAGTCAAACTCCCCTGTGCCAAGCAGCTTTCATGTTCAGTGAGGAGTGCAGGGGGAGCAGGGTGATGCAGAGGATTGCACTACATCCTTATGAGCTTCCAGCACTCAGAACCCAAAGATTTCTTTTGCTCCTCTGATCAGCCATGTTCAGATGCATATTTAAAAATAAGACAGACACTGAACTGTCTTGCCCCCTGAGGGAATTGCAGCCTCCTCTTTCCAAACCGCCAGTTCAGTGCTGCAGGGAATAGGCAGCCTGGTGTCAGCTCCGATATAGGTTTTGAAATGAAAGGAATGCAAACCAAGGGGACACAAGAGAGGAGAGGAGGGAGGGAGAAGGTGCAGAGACACTGGAAGGAAGCAGGTGAAAAAATGAAGACAGAGGGGAAAGGAAAAATCTGACAACAGACTAGAAAGAGCTGAGTAAAGAGATGGAAGGAGGAGGAGGAAGAGGAGGTAGCAAACCCAGGCAATAGCATATCTCTAACTCACTCATTCAGACTACAAAAAAAATCCTACACATGGCCAGAACTGCTTGTGCTAAGTGGTCAGGAGATCAGTGAGCCACACATAAAATATATGTAAAATACCCACAGTCTGAGTTTTAATTACAGAACACCACAGAAATGTTCTAGAACAATTTACCTTTGCTCCTAGCTTGAACATTTACTATGCACTTTCCTGACCTCATGGGGACCAACCCCAGTGCTAACCTGGCACTGCAACAATCTGGAACTCAGCACACCACAAAAAAATTCAACCAAACCAAAAATACAATGGAGAAAATAACTTGGCAGTGCTCTACAGCACTTGATTCTGGTGCCAGTGAGACAAAACAGGGATTCCTCAACCTTCATGTTTCCACATCCTGCCCAAGAGGATTGGCAATTGCTAAGTGTTTTTAAGCTTAGGAGAAGGATTCCAGGCAATAACCTCAGGGAAACAGGTTTAAAAACCATAAAAAGATACTGTTGCTCTATTGAAAAAAAACCCAAACACATAATCAAGTGCATACCTACATGTAAACTTGCAAGCAAGAAATGCCAAGTCGGGAATCAGGAGGGCAAGTTCTTACAGCCCTACAACATGCACTTCCAGAAGCTCATCAGAACTTCAGTCATACTCGAGAAATTTGTGCCAAGATCAAGAAACGCTTCCAACTGTTGACACTGAAGCAATTATCTGGAAGAACACAAGCTTGCCTGAGGTGAAACACAGTACGGTGTGAACTTACCATCCTGCTGTCAGGACAGACCAAGTACCATGGTAAGCACAAATCAAAATAGATGAGGAAAGCACCAACAGAGAGAGCAAAGCAAGAACCAAGGACCACAAGGAAGAGCAGGCAGGACTCAGATGAACAATTGCATCCCTAGAGGCTTGTGGAGCAGTTCAGAGCCACTGAAGAAATTCTCTTGCATACCTGGCTGGTGGGTCCAAACATCAGTTGGATCCAAGCCTGCTGGGAAGATTAACAGCTACAGATTAACACATAATCCTTATAACCTTTTATCCACATGACAGTGCACCAGACGTCTGTGCTTTAGAAGACTCTTCTCAAGGGAAGATGCCTACTTCAGCCTTCAAGCATCACAACATTCCTGCTTTATGTTGTCCCTTAAGGAAAGCTTTTCATAGCAGCAATGAAAGCTCTTTGCACCGAACAGCTGGAACCAAAGTCAAAGCACAACCTGGCAGTTTTCTTGGCTGAGCAGGGATGCCATTGAAGCTGAGCTTCACAGGAAAAAAGTCTGTACTGACAAAGGTCTGAGACAGTGGTTCAAGAGTTGAAGGGAGTCAGAATTGCAATTTGCAGGATTTTCAAGAATATTTTGAACCTTATCCTTCTGCTACAGCTGGCATCCAGAAATTATCTCCCTTATTTCTCTCCTTTAAATATTTTTTTCCCATAACACTTACCAAAGCCACCACCTTCTCAGCAGGAATAGTCAGGACTTGTCAGGTCTCCCCAGATGCTCAGATTAGCTGGCTCTCTTCTCCGTGTGGGAACTCTCAGATCCCACAGCTTAGTGAGGTAAGGATTTGGACCTAGGATTCAAGTTTTCATGAGGAAATTTCTGTTATTATAGCAGACCTAGTTCCAAACACAGCCACTGTGAACCATGTGACAGGATATGAATCCTGTTCTGTATATTCCTTCTGTGTGATCTCCCTCTTTGTTTCTTCACACCCCCCCTTTTCTCTACAGTATTGCAGCACTTCATTGATTCAACACAATCAACAAGAGAGCATGAAGGCAGAGGCAGCTCTCAGATTGGAACAGCTGGTTTTCTTGATGGCATCATGTCCCAAAGAGAGGTAAGGAATCACAAGAAAAGAGACTGCTTATTCTCAACTGCAAACAACTCCAGACTGGAGAAGAAAGCACAGCCCTGCTGACTGAGAAAAAGGCAGCAGTGGGATTTTGAATATATTTCACACTCCTTGATGGATCGTGCCTGAAGATTTTGTGGGGAAGCAGAGCTCAGAGGAAACCATGCTTCAAAGCCTATCACTGTACTCAAGGGGCCTATGAAAACTTTATAAATACGAACCCCTGCTATCTTGTCCAAAGGCCATCTGCAGACCTGCTGACACAACCAGCTCCTCAACGGCCACATTCCATAACTACACCTTGCTTCCATCAGGCTTTGGAATAAGCTCCTGCCAGCCGTGCCAAAGTGGGCTTAATAGTAGATGGACAAGCATGACCAGTGGGGACTGAAAAAAAAACAGTCAAAAGTCATTGACCCTGTGACCAACCTCAGAACAAGCCGTGACAGCACAGCCACATCACAGCCAACAACCACACTGAGCACCCAGCTGTGAGCTGGCAGACCTTAGGCTGTTTCATTCACACAGTCAGCTGTCACACGAGTCCTTGGATGTAGGACCACAACACTGCAAAGTTTCCTCTTCCCTCATCTCAGTTGCTCTCCTGCCTCAACACACAGCAGCAAAAAAAAACTACTGAGGAGCTGACAACTGCCTGCTCATCAGCATCAGAAGGTGCTGAGGCCAGCAAGGATCTGCAATTGCTCTGATCCCCAGAGCTCAAATTTTCCAAGCATGAAACATTTGCCTGAACAACACAAAAAGAGGTGCAGGAAGCAAGACCACAGGCTGCCTTAAATCCACAAGCCCTTTTCTTTTTCCAGGCTGCTCATACCCAATACTCTACCTTTTATCTCATCCTAAAATAAGAGAACAGGCCTTAGAGGATCAAGCTATAAACTTCTGAAAGCTTTCTTGCAACAAGGGGTTTGTTTCCATTTCTCAAAAGCAAAGAAGGAAATCAATACTTGGACAGAGAAGGCATATTCCAAGGACAATCTTCTTAGTTGCTGCAGTGTCACCCTTGTTGAGTCTCTCCAGTGAAGGTGATCACAGTGGTAGGCAGAAGCCCCTCAAACATTCAAGCCAGAGTCTTCAAGTGGAAATAGGTTGTTCATGAGCAGCAGAAATGAAGTCATTTGGATTCCTCCAGATTCATGTCTCAAAGTTATGTTTCTCTGTGACCAAACTCACGTCTAATAAAGACTGAGTCAATATCCTTCCCCCTTGCACAAGCACCACTGGGGTCCCTTCCCTCCACCTAATTGCCTGTTTTCACAAGGTATACAGGAACTTATTACTTCAGAGCCTTTGTGCCTTCTGAGGAACACCACTGCAACTCACCAGCATGTTTAGAGTAAGCAGAGAGTGGGACATAAACCAGGCTCACGGATGCACAACCTGCTTACCTGAGTCCCAATTCCTTAACCAGGGTAAAGCCCCAGACATGGCTCGGGGGGAGCCCCACATTCAGGGGGAGTGCTGGCACACTGAACCCAGGACAGTGTCACTCGTGTCACCTGCACAGGCTGTACCCTGCTCTCCAGGGTCTGCTCTGTATATGGCAAAGCTCCTGACCTACCAACATCTGTTCAGTTTTTCTACAAAGCAAGCCAGGGCTCTGCAAGGCAGTACAACATCTTTGTTGACATTTCAGACCCTCAGAGAGAAGCTCTCCTTTGGCTTCATGTCAGCCACCTTTGGCTGTGTCAGAAAATAGTGCACAGCCTGTTCTCTCAAGCAAAGCCGACTGCCTGTGCAAAGGCTCCCAGCAAACAGACAGGAGGCGGCAGCTGGAGAAAGGAGACCAGGGATCACTGCACACAATCTCACCTTTTATTATCTAGCCACATTTACTGAACACAGCCTGGCTCTAATCCATCAGTGCAAGAAACCTGCTAATACACCCACCTGATTGGGGAGTTTTTCCTGAGTTTTATGGGGTTCTATTGTAGCAAATATCAAGGCTCAGCAAAACAAGAAGGCACTAAGAAGTGTCTCACACAGCCCAGGCTCTTTCCTAACCAGCACTCATTTGATACTGGATTAAACAAGGAACTTGAGAGTAATTCAGTTGTCTCAAGCTCACAACATAGCTTTGTGTCCACAAAAGCCACCCATCAGCAGCTGCAAGAACAAAGTATGAATTTCACATTTAATGGCTTCCAAAATGCTTGTTGTTTTTGAACCAAATAGCAGTCCATGAGCCTCAAGATATTTGCTGAAGACTGGAAAGAGGGGAATGCATTAAAACATTATACCCAGTCTACCTTCAGCAATGAATCTGCTTCAGCTCCAGAGGTCAATCTGGAGTCTATAGAAGCTTTAGAGCTTTAAGGCTGGCTTTTGCAGAACAATACAGTGATCACTGGTGCCATACAAGCTCTCCACAAAAATTTCTCTAGTGCACTCCAACTCTATCACAGTGCCTTCATCAGGTCAGCTCAAGGTACACACAGCAAGGAACACTCCTACCTGGATCACAGCATCCAATACATTTTTCAGTGGCTGTCTACTTTTACAAGATTTGAGAAGATTTCCTGGGCCTCAGAATACTCCTGAATGCACTTAGGCTTGGTACAAAAAGATTAAATACAACCTTGATGTGCCACAGGAAGTTGAACAGTACTGACAATATCCTAGGGCCCAGAAATACTACAGAGCTTGTTAAATGATGGTAATCCTAAATAGGCCACATTTAGCACTACTGAAGACAAAAGTTTTCAATGGTTCCTGCTGATATGGCCTGAGGGGAACTCTTCTGTTCAAAGTTACCAACTGGTGTACACCTGAATCCATGAAGAGACAGTGTCAGAGAGCCCAGAGGACCATTAGAAGTATCCATATAACTTCCCATACACTATGTTTAGCTGCAGGCAGTGCTTCAAAATAAAGATATGTTTCCTCCCTTCTTCCACCCATGAAAAGGAATCAGCAGAAGTTCTCAGACATGTAATTAAGATGGTACTGAGATGCGACAAACAAACAGTAATTCAGTCTCCTTTTCAAATCTTTTGGAGAGATCAACAAGTCTCCGTATCGTATCTATAACCAGAAACTCTCCTACTCTCCAAAGAACTTATTTCATAAAGCTATCAAGTAGATAACTGAAACACAGTGTACTACTTGCCCTACTGCCTCAAATGGAAGATAAAACCTCAATTCTTTGATATTTAGAAACTTCGGGATTTTAAAAAAAATCTTATGCCAATATACTACTCTAAATTGCAAGGTTTACAGTCCTATCAGTAAAACGACTCTCATGTAAGAGTATTTTCTAAACAGCAGCTGAGCAGGGACCCATCACATACCTGGGCACTGCTTGTCTGAGCCTTACAGATAGCCAGAGAGAACCCACAAATCAGTTCAGTCCTGTATCACTCTCCTATTTCCACAATAGTCAGGAGAGTGCTACAGAGAAAAAAAACTTCAAGAACAGAAAGGAGGTGCTGTTAATATAACATCTAAAGAAGAAAGATGTGCCCTAGACAAAAACTGAACTGCTTATGTAGCTGTGTCAGGGCACTGCATGGTACTAAAAAGAGAATAAACTCAGAACAACCGCAAGTCATAAGTAGGAAACATCCTTCAGAAAATAAGATAAATGTAAAAGTTTCACAGCAGTTTGGTCTGAATGCAAGAAGAAAAAATGTTGCAGTTGCTATCATCTCCCTAAATTTTAAGCTTGCTTTTTGTCCAATTATCTGACTTCCTGAGGATATCTACTGTGAACAAAACTTCAAACGGGGAGAAAGAACATTTGAGGATCCAGGAGTCTGTACATGTACAAGTAACTGTAATGGGAAGGTACCATCTCACACCTGGCAGAACGACACTGCCACCTGCCAAAGGCTTGCATGACCTGGATATGTGGGTGCTCCCTTCAGTTTTTAAGACAGTGTCCACACTTTATAAGTCATTAGACATTTCAAATCACCCTCATCAGCAAAGAGGAATCCAGGGAACAAGCAAATTAATAAAAACATCCCCCATTTTCATATGAAACACTTGGATTAGGTCAGGATTGAAGTACACAGTCCACAGAGAGGAAACTGGAATAATCACTGTGCATGGTTCAACCAGCTCCTAAGTTTAAAAAAAAAAATTAAAATTGTAATCTTCTTTCACCAATGTTAAATTCATCCTGAGAAGGGAACTAGGTACCTGCTGGGACACAAAAAAGCTGCCAATGTAGTGGTGACTGTTGAGAGGTCCCAGTCCCCCAATAAAAGAACAGTGTAATGGTGCTTTATTAACAGTCCAAACCAAGGAATCCTGAGCTTTCTGTTCCACAGCTCAGAGAAACAACCCAACAGACGAGCTCCTCAGAAATATAAGCCAAGTCCTTGTGGGCAGCAAACATGGACTGATAAACCTAAGGGGAGAGAATGCAGAGGCAGATGGGCAGAGGTAATCAGAAATGACAGAAAGATGAGCAGGCAGAGGGCAAGCAGAGTGCTTGAAGGACAGAGGCAGAAGAGCTGAAATTCTATAGCATACAGGTATTTTAAAAATTAAATCAACAGCTTTCCAATACTGTTATTTTAAAAAATCATTCCCTCTAATATATGCAGGAAGCCAGCTGCTTGCAAAATGACCTTTAAACCCCACCTACCATGCCTTATTAGACTAATTCAGAGCTGGAGGTTGGCTGATCCTGAAATCCATTTATACAGGACAAACAGGCATTCAGCAGGGACAAAGAGCAAACACATTGTCAAAATAATTTTGTCTGCATTTCTGCATGCACACTCAGGCTCAACAGCACTTCTCCAGCTTCAGAAACAAGGTACACCAGACACTGCAGCACCATCCTAACTCAAGGCTTCTCTTCCTGCTCCCCTCGCATTACAAAGGTAACAAACTTTAATTATAACAAGTGTTGTCTTTCTGGACAGGTTCTGTGACTGCAGAGGTCTTTAAGAGCCTTTCACCAGCTCTTAAAGGCTCCCAATAGAGGCCTTTAACCAAAACAAACATTATAACCAAAAGAATGTTTCTTGCCAGATGGAAGTAGCAGCAGCAGAGCTAACTGTAACGTTGTATTCAGATCACTGTAACACACTGTCTTCAACATGTCTTGTTCCTGTATTTGAAGCACTGGTGTCCAGAAAGGTTTTTTCAATTGTCTTGCAAAGGTCCAGCTAGGACTGAAAGCTTTAAATTGTTTTGGAAGCATCACAAGTATGTCAGGAAATTTCTCCAGACAAGGAGGCCTGTTGGGCAGACAGACAGTGTCACAGAGGGGTGAAAACCACAAACAATTACTGCAGGCATGATGCAGAAAGAAACCTTCCCTTGAAGCTTGGATTTGGATGAATGCTCCACAGCCTTGGACAAGGAGGCTCTGTGGAGAGAACAAGCACTAGCAAGCAGCATCAGGGCAACTCCCGCAAACTTTCTCCTCCAGCACACCACAGTTCTGATGAGAAAAGGATTGGCTTCCCACTAATAGGAGGCCTCATCTGTCATTCACTAACTTCCAAAGGGCTAGTTAGAGCAGTCTTGCTTGCTTGGGAGCAACTCTTCCACTAGACTGGGACCACTGCTACAATAACCCCTGCACATGTTGCCTACACAGACACATTCAGCTGAGTGGTGAAGGCTTTAAATCCCACTAGTCCTCAAGGTATTCAGCCCTAAAACCTGCGACAAAAATACCTGATGGATGGTGTGTGGAGACTGCAAACTGCACACAGCAGGAAACCATCCTGTGCAGACTATGACCAACAAAGAGCATAACAAATCTTTGGTTTCCCCATTTTGTCATGAAGGCTTTGGCGTCACTGATAAAGTTTCCCAAGTTATAGCCAAGTTGTCAGAGAATGGATCTAACATTAGAACGGAAGTTATGGAAGTCAGGGCTACTTTGGAACTTCCTGGGAGTCTGAAAGCACTTGACCACTGACCTTGTGCTTCTAACCAGCAGTTGCTATCAACAGCAATTTTTGTGGATCTGTTTCAATCTAACTTCAGCAGCAAAACACATAGTTTAAAAATTGGAAATAAACTTCCTTCTGTCCAAGACTGCTTGGTCATCAGCCTCCTGGAATTAATCTGAGTAAGAATTTCCACTTCCCACTTGCCAACAGTGCTACAAATCTTTTGTGAAAGTATCTGGCATTAAAACAGCCAGATGTATCACAACACTCTCTCACCCCCAAGCAACTGTTTTCCATACCAGATAAGCCTGACTGAATACAGGCTACAGTACCCAGGAAAATGTTGCCTAACACACCATACAGAGAGCACAGAACTAAAGAAACCTTTGATCTGTGTAGTCCCACTAATTTAAGCCTAAAGAGAAATAATTTTTGAAAAGAAAGAGAGAGAATACAAAGAGTGAAATTTTGATACCAAAGTCTAATGAGGCTTTTCAGATACATCCATTCAAAGACCACATTAGAGCATCAGGTCAGCTAAGATGACTCATTCCTGACCCAGCTAACTCTTATAGCATTCTACTGTAAACAATTTTTAGACTGTTTTTAAACACTTTCAGGCAAACTAGGTTTTAAAACAAGAACTGTAGAAAGACCACATTTTAGAAGTAACAAAATGCCAAATAATTCAACTTCAGAAATTGTAATGGCATACTGACTTCTTTCCCTCTTTTACAGAAGTTGCTTTCAAAATCATCTGTAAAACATACATATTTAGATTAACTTTACCTGTAAGTGTGTCTGAAATCAGAACCATCAAGCGAGAAATTAAACTCAAAAGCAATTATGCCTCACTGTAACGATGTCAAACCCCCCAAACAAACAAAAACCAGGAAACAAAAAATAAATGCACAGAGCCTGGGCATTGAACTGTTAGACAACAGACTGTTTATGAGAAGAGAAATGTAGTCAGAAGCCCTCCTTCCAGACCAGGCAATGGATACAAGAACTCGAGAGGTAAAGGCAATGCAGAATAGGGACTAAATACCACTGAAAGAGGAGCCCTGAAGCCCAGCCATGCAAGTTTTGAGCTAATTTCTGCTCATTTTCTTCAAAAATTATAAATTTCAGGAGGTTTGTGCTTTACAGAGACTACAAAGAGCAGGCAGAGAGAGGAATTTGTTCATGTGGATTAATAAATGCTCACAACACACCAGGCTGTGGAGAACATCAGAGCTTCATGAAGTGCTGAGACACAGAGTAAATAAAGAACTTATGCCCCCAGTTTCATAAACACCAGGTACAGGCAGCAGACATTTCCATTTCAAGTAGGCCAGCATTTACTCTGGAACATGCCTCATATATTAAGATGAAGGTTTATGTCCTTTCAGGCAGCTCTATATTTTTAGTTTATCCACCAGTGAACTCTTGAGGATATGAAGAGTTATGTATAGACCCAAGATGTGCCAGAACCTACAACTGCTGCCTTGAAAATCAAAATAATAACTGTTTCCATCCTTCATAATTAGAAGCAAAATATGGATCCTCTTCACCTTTGCAAATACCAGGTCAGGGTATGCCTGGGTACAGTTAATCCGCTGCTCCTCTGTGTGTACGACTAAACAAACAGCAGCAGCCTGCAGCTTGCAACTCTCCCCTGACTCCCTTGTGGGGGCCATTTATTGAGTCATAAACTCCTCTGATAGTGTTATCACAGCATTTGCACAAATAAAGGTTGAAAGAGAGAAATATTAAAAAAAAAAAAAGAGAGAGAATTTCCTTTACAGAGAAGGCAAGACAAACCCTTTACAGACATGCTTGCTCTGAGTGAGGACAGACTGACAAAAGGTAGGCAGGACTGGCACATACCTGGCTGAGGATGGCTGGGCATAGCATCCTCCAAAAAGGAAACACACAGATTTATCTGAAACTACAAACCTGAATTCCAGAAAGCTCAAACAACCCTAAAACCTTCCAAGTTAGATATATTGTATTTCAATTAGCACACCATGTGATAGACCTCCTCAATGAGGCTTCAACAGCTAAGATCTACCTCTGCAGAATCCCAGGGG
The DNA here is from genome assembly GCF_041296385.1 of Aphelocoma coerulescens. NCBI lineage: Eukaryota > Metazoa > Chordata > Aves > Passeriformes > Corvidae > Aphelocoma > Aphelocoma coerulescens. Next base: position 10,493,311 of record NC_091026.1, on the reverse strand, counting down.
GAGGAGAAATCCTGGCACTTCTCAAGTACAGATACAGACCTCGCTGTACCTGGTCCAAACTTTCTTTCTCCAGCCACACACACTGACTGCTCCTCTCTAGCCCGATAAGTACACAACCTATCTATAAAGTACTCTGCAATCCCTTAGAATGGAAACAACACTTTAGCAAGAGTCTGCTGATCCAGAATGATCCAGTGCAGCCCATGGCATCCCAGTCATCCCAAAGCTGTTTCTCTTAAGCAGAGAGAGATCCAGGTTGCAGAAATGAAAGCTCCCAGCAGGCCACACTTCAGGAGAATCCAGAGTGCTCGAGCAAAACTGCTCCATCAGAATGGGACACTGCAGAAATACCTGCAGCATCCTTTCAGCAATCCAAGTTCCTGTCCACAGATTAGAGACAAACTTCCAGCAGAGTTGTAAATGCTTTCCTTTGCAAGCCAGAAGGGTACTGGGCTTTCACAGAGATCACTTGGAAATGTAAACGCAATAAATTGACCACATTCCTTTTTATTATAGTCAAGGGCAAAGCAGAAAACAGACTACTCAAGGTTATGTTAAAAGTCTTCCTTCACTGGAATTCAGTCAATCAGTATTTAGCAAGGGCTTGTTTGCACACAGCAGAGTGACTCACAGCAAATGTGTGTGAATTTTCCCTGCACTTTCATTACAAACCCTGAGCGTTCATATACAGAGAAACTCACTCGCCAGTTTATTGCGTTGTAATTTCCTCACGTAGACAAGCCCTAAAGCCTTGACAGAAGTAGGTTTACCTTTGTCTGTTATGAATAGCAGATTTGTGAGAAGAGGGACACAGAATAGGGAGAAAGAGTGCAGATTATGAATGGCTCCTAGCTCAATGTATACAGCTCCTATTGACAAGGGAATACACATGTCTGAGTACATAGCTCCTGATAGCTTGGTTTGGCCAGGAGCTAGAGCACAAAAATTTCACCTTGGTCCTTCTGTGAAAGACAGGCACCTAGAGACAGTAAGGAAAGCCCTGAAAAGAAGGGATACATGCTCTTCACTAACAGACATTTTTCTGCACACAGTTGCAGGAAGCAGGTTCTGTTTGAAATCTCAAATCACATTAATGTACGGTCACCGGAGGCTTCATTTTCCAAGTGGCAGCTGGTTGGAGATTCCCTGGTATAACCACCAATTACGTAACAAAGTAACCAACTAAAACTCGCCGTCAGCTCAGATTTGCCTATTGGTGTGAACAGAACGCAAGGGCAGCAGAATGGGTCACAAACACTCTGAAAAAGCTTGCATGTGAGTGCATATTTGCATGGAGGAGGGAAGCAATTCACTAATAGGACTCAGCCTTTTAAAACAAAATCATTTGTTTTCCCCTTCCATCTGGACCCAAACTAAGAAATTATGCAGATTTGCACTGCCCACTCTGCTTTTCCTTCCACACCCGCTTCTCACTGGCACAAGATAAAACCTTGGGGAAACAGCAGCAGCAATTTTCAATTCTCATTATCTAACGGCAGCAGTAGTTCTTGGGGAAACTTGTGGTCAATAAACTACAAGCAATTTTGAAAGACACAATGGGAACTGCCCCTCCTACAGCTGTCCCATTATCCCAGCTTTTATTAGATTTAAAGCCAGCGATTTTTATGCTGTAGCTCAAGTTCTGCAGAGCCATGGAAACAGACCACCAGAAAAGATAAAACAGTCCTAAATTGAACAGGAGCTATCGCAGTGACACCCTCTAAAGTCAGAGAACTTCCACATAAGCAAAGCATGGGATGCAGCAAGGAACCCAGCGCCTAAAGGGGCTGACACTGCTACAGTGAGTCAACAGTGACACGACCAAAACTCAACATTCAGGATTATATAAAGAGAAAAGCTCTTGAGCAGGTTAGGCAGGGCAAGTTGAAAGCATAGTGGCTACAAAGGCAGACAACCAGAGCAGGATCCTGCTCCCATAACCATGAGCCAGAACAGGCAGCAACTTTGTAGTCTATGCTCTGGACGTGCCTCCCAAGAGGCAGAGGGAAATACTTATCTCTGGTGGGTAATTCAGCTGGCCTGTTTCAGATGACTTTTTAGAATGAAATGCATCAGGCTCTACATGTGCCTATTTCTCTCTGTTGACTACAACAGATGGCCCAATAGCCAGAAAATATACAAAACAGGTAACAATAGCTATATCTCTACCATGCACTACAATAAAGTAACCTGTTCCAGGAAGAGGGGCTTTACAGGAAACCAGTAGAAAATAAATTTTAAAACTCATGGAGTGATTACCTGATCCATTTGTTCACGGGACAGAAATAACTGAGGGTGTACCTCAGCTCCTGGCTCAGAGATGTGCACAACAACAGGCAAAGGGAAATGGGCGTCCAAAGGAATTGTCTCAAACAACACAGGAAGGGGGAAGATGCAAAGAATTATTCTCATCCACTGTAAGCTGTAATTTTCAGTCTAGAAACCTAGAGCTTGCTTTCTCTGAGTCTAATGTATACCATGCCCTGGAGACACTTCTACCAGCCATCAAAAGGAACTTGCAGAGAACCAGATGCTTCATTAAAGAATATTCACCAAGCCTTATAAAATCTTTAGTAAAAAGCAGAAGAACAAATCACCAGCATGCAAGTGAGCTGAAGTCACACATCCAGCTTTGATTACATTTCCTCCTGCACTGGAAAACAAATTGTGGTTTTTTTTTTAAAAAAAAAAGGTAAAAAATACCCAAGAAATCAAGAGATTCTGGCCATTCTTTCCCACATTCCTCCGACCTGAATTTCCTGAATAAGGAATGCGTGAGACAAAGCCATTTGGTATAAGACGCTAATTTAAACTTAAAGAAAAATAACAGCTTAAAAAGGGGAAGGGAGGAGGGAGTTTTAATTCTACATGATAAAACAACAGCTTGTGATTGCTTCATGTATCTCAGGAGTCAGAAAAGTCAGTAAGAACAGTGAGGCAAATTGTCAGGGCTTGAGCTGTCCTGGGACAAAAGGAAACTACAGAAGACATATTGCCTTACAAAAGTTTTATCTAAATTTGTACTTACGGAACCCTCTAGTGCCTATCTCTAGCTACAAGGTGTTATTTACCTATTCCTTAGTCTCTCAAGCCCCTTCTTAAAACATAGCAAGATTTTCTGCCACATGGTCTTCATCCACAACAAATTAATGTCCTGTGCACTTCTCCTTCCAGGTAGCTTCTATTAACAGTGGGGAAGAAGTTCATTGAAGACTCTGGGAACAAAGACAACCCCCAGTTTTTGGCTTATAAAGAAAACCTACCAAAACCTCCACCAAATCCAAAAAAGATCCAAGTTATTAGGATCTTTCACTGCCCTCTGCTGTTACCAGTCATTTAGCTTCCAACTTACTCTTTAATAATGTTGAGCTGGGGCTCAGGGCTGGCAGCATCCCAGCCCCTTTCTCAGGCGGGTTGGAGCCACAGCTTGCAAATATGCTGAAGTTTAATGCAATCTGTCTTCTTTGGTAATCACATTCCGCCCGCACTGCATGCAATAAAGATGTATTGGTAAATGCATTTGCTAAAGATATACTCCACTGAAAAGGCTACAAGCCTGATTTAGAGGAGGCAAGGAGGATAACAGAGGCTGGCAATAGATGCACCAATGCTCTGCACACAGCAACCAGGGGCACAGATTGTGCAGCAGCAGCACAGGCACCACTTTACTTTAAAGCTGAGGAAGAAAAAGAAACCACATGTTTTGGGAGCTGGGGACTTTAGAGATATCAGAGAAAAGCCCTTTCCCTGGCAGCTTTAACCTTGCTGATTTGCAGACATACAAAGACCTTCTTTGTAAACAGGAAGGAAAAAAATTCCACTAGGACTAGCAACAACATTTGGTCTAATATATCCTGACAATTTTCCCATCTCCTTCTGTCGGGCTTCTTCTGGGAGCCGGCTGGCAGCTTGTTTCATGTTATACTTAAATCAGGCATACAGCTTCCCCTCACAATGCTAATGCAGAGAAAGACTGCTTCCATGGAATATCCACCTCTCCCCCACCTTGTGCTTTAGTAATCCCATGAGAGAAGTCTCGGTTTTCTATTACCATCCTTTCCCCCAAATCCACTTTACTATATTCTCAGCACCTTTTGGAGAATTTTCTACTGTCAAAAAAAAAAAAGGAAAAAACCAAAAAACAGAAAAGCCTGCCCTTGAGGGACACCTGACCCACTGAATTCTCACATGGCCCAGGACCATACCCTAGTTGTAATGTCCAAATACTTCATTTTCTTTTCCCCTTCACTTGTTTCAATAGCCAGAAATTCTTCCAAGGTACTGAGCAGCCACTGTCCTAAGGCATCAACAGAACCTACTGGGACTCTGCATCTCAGAAGGAAGAGCCGTAAGGCTTCCTGGCTTCCCACACAAGATGAACAGTTTTTAGGAATGTGCAATTTTCTTAACAGACAGCAGCTTTGCCCAGTACAGAACCTTTCCCCATGCAGCAATGAAAGGAAGCAAGACCTCCAACTGCAAAGTCCCATAACAGAAGGATGTTTAGAGACTGTTGAAAATGTTGCGGACATTGCCAAAATGGATTTACCCACTGTTTGCAGTATACAACATCCAAGAATGCAAAACTAGGGAAAATCATTGACTGACTTTGAAACCTGGAAGCATTGGTTCTACTGTTGTGGTGGCAGCTCAGTACAACAGGACCCACTGATGGGAATGAAGTGGGGACATACCACAGTGTGACTGAGTAATGTGGAATGAATGTGGGAAAATGGACCCCAAGGAAGATTTGTCTCCTAGGAAGATTGCAATTTCACTAACAGATACCACAGATCTCAAAAACATTTCTCAGAAGAAAACACCATGCAAAACAAGACAGCAAAGCCAGGCAGTACAACAGAGAAGCTTTTGTTACCTTCTGAGCTGCATTAACACAGCGCTGATATTCCTTCGCCAGTTCCGAGCATTTGAGCGCTTCACGTTTGTTTTCTTGGTAGCACTTCAGAATTTCAGACTGCAGGTTTGCACAGACAGGATCAGTGTTCCTCCTCCTGCAGGGAAAACAAGCACAGAATGATGTGTGAAGAGGAGTTTTCAACCACTTACTACCACTTTGCCAGTAACACACATACTAATTTTATGCTGGAGTCATGTAGTCCTAATAGAGAAACTGGTGGGAACAGCAATCACCAAAGTGGGTCAAATGACCAACAGTGTCTTTCAGTTGAAAAATCCAGGGTATTGAGCAGAAAGAAGGAACATGATCTTTCTCAGCTGGTCTGGAAGGCTGTTTTACCCTTATATAAAACATCATCTCTCCTCTGCAGTCAGGAGGAAAAAAAATCCCCAAGTCCAAGAGTTTCAATGATTTTCCCAACTCACACTGGAAATCTTTGGCAGAACTCAAGAATCCTGGCTGGGCCTGCACTAGATCTGTAACAGTCTGACAAGGAACTGAACAGACTTGTTGAATAAGCCACCCTGATCTATTGAATTCTCATCTATTTAAACACTACAAGAAATCCAGCATGGTTGGAAGCACTGCAATTCTCCTAGTGACTAGAAAAAAAAACAGAATAATAGCAAGACCAGATATCTGTTTCTTTGTATTTCTGCAGCAATTAGTACTCATACTCTGTAAATGGCATTGACAGCTACCCAAGAACAATTAAGGATGATGTTCTTTTACTCTAATGTGCATGTGTACATATGGCACATCATCAGCAACAGTACCAATAAAGGGGCAGGTCGTTGTAAAACAATCCCAGCAACAATGGCACAAACACAGTAACAACAGTGACATCAGCTGCACAGACAGGCAGACACAAATTGCAGGAATTCACAGCACCATGGCTATGGTATGTTTTACCAGAGAATAACAGAACATATGCTTAGGTGTAGCAATCCTCAGATGGCGTCTCCTAAACCATAAATCCATTTAATTCCTTGCTTTTCCTGCCCCAATATGCTTAGAGATCTGTGCCCAAATATCAAATACACCTCTTCCTTCCAAAGCACTTGATGCTACAGGCAGGCAATTATGCCACACTATGATGTATTCATTTCCACAGTAGCAACAGGTGCTCATTCAGCAAAAGGGCTTCATAGCAAGGCAGAGAGAGAGAAAACATGACCTATCCCTGGGCATGTCACAGTCTCTCAGGTGGAACAGATTTCTAAGAAACGGGAAATCTTAAACCAAGATCTTCTAAAAGCTTTTGGAGAGCTCAGATATGAGTTCCCAAATCATGCACATCTGTGTAAGGTGCTCAGGAAAGAAGCAGAAGGACCAAATGAACAATAATTTTGTCTTTTCCATATCAGTAACCTGGGTGCACTCTCAAAATAGTTTGGCTGAGATTTACTCTAATTAATACTTCAGCCCTCAGTCTTACTGCCAACATATATGGAAAGAGTAGGAATTTATCAGTATGACAGCCACACTCTACAACACTGAGATTTGGATCAGAAACCATCAAAGATGCTATACCGACTTCTTTTTCCACCTCTTTACTAATCTTACAGCTTTTAGAAGAAACTTATTCCATGCACAGTCTCTAAAGGCTAGTGTTCATTTCTAATTTCTATGTTATATAGCAAATCACCTTTAAAGCCTTGAAAATCCATATTCTAAAAAAAAAAAAAAAATCTTCAAATTTTGGGATAGAAAAGAACCCAGAGAGAGCTTCAGAAACTCATAATGTTGGCATTTTGCTTTGTCACTAACTTTAATATCACTCTAATCAAATCAGTGAGACTGTGGAAATGATACCAAACAATACCAGGTCAGGAAATACCACCAAATCCCTCAATTCATTGAAAAAGTTAAGACTTTTAAAATTAGGTTTTTTAAACTCAATGATGTTAAACTGAAGGGCATTTTGTAATTTTCGTACAGAAACCTGGAAGAGCTAAAAGGTACAGCATACCACAAACCACTTTGTATTCATCTGAGCTGAACAACACGGTATGAACATCTCAGAAATATTTAGAAATATGATTGAGGTTGTCATTGTCAGAAGTGAGAGCTACAGGAATTGTGCATTTTAGATCACTGTCCTTCCTATGGCAGAAGTCTCCACTGCCTAGAGTAAATATAAAGTTAGGACCCACCCGTGGGCTCAGACAGGGCTGCAAAGCTTGTGTCCCTCTTCCTTAGCTGACCCCTTGGTGCTCAGCCCACAGGGCTGTCTAAAAGCCACACAGTGGTGAGCAAGAAGCCACAAGAGAGAGTATTGTTGCCTAAAGCCTACCAGAGGCAGGGGATCAATCAGCACAGGCTGGTATGCATTGCTCAGCAAGTGTATAAATCAGCATTCCTACACACCACTTCCCACAACACAGGGAGGATTTATTTGGTACCGTGTACCCAAAATCATAACAAGATTATGCTCCTTTATTGCTTCAAAATAAAACCTCAACCTGTGGTTATGCATCAATTGCACCAGCTTCTCAAAACAGACTTAGATATGCTAATCAACAAATTGCAAAGTCAGTTTAGGTAATTATCAATGCAAGTTACTGCGGAGTCTGGGAGTACACAAGTTATCCATATCCAGCAGATTAGTTCTGGTACCCATCTGGACTGGGAAGAGGTATCTGAAGTGCTCTGGTGAACAGTTGCCTGAGGTGCTTTCTTCCTTACACAGCAAGCACAGCGCCTGCCCAGTCTGAATCAAAGGGATGCCACTCTCCTGCTCCCATTAAGTCTCAGCTTCAGGTTGCAGCATTTCCACACAGTGGGAACTGCAGCCCTACACACATACAATAGCTGCACCTCACAGGTGTCTGTCTTTCCTCGTACATACCTGAGACAAAAAGGAATTAAACAACCAGCATCCAACTACAAACACATCTGTAGAGTGCAATGACTGTGGATTGAGTTCCAAAGGAGGTGGACTTTCGTCAGCTATCTGCCTTCACCCTCAGTCCAGATCAAGGCTTTTGGCACTAACTAATCTTTAGAAAAATTCATCTTCTGGACACCCAACCACACTGCTCCTGATGTGTCGTTGTTTGAGGGGTTTTACCATTATTTCTCATATGAGAGGGAAGGAAAATGGTAGAGAAGGGATGAGGTTTGTATACACAGCTAACCAAAGACTTGTATGCCTTGACCTTTCTCCTAAAGTGGGTCACAGTTTAAAGCATAATATATCACCACCAAATGAGGTAGACAGTTGGCCTCTGTCTAAAATAAAATATGTTTCAACTGCTTCGACTACTATCAAAACAGGTGTAAGAGGCTCATTTACAGCAGCTAGGAAAAAGGCAGGAGAGAAGGGCTGGGCTGGGAAGCAATAGCACAATATCTGCAGACAGAAGTATGGAAGACAAGCTCTAACAATACCTTGGAAATAAATAAATGCAGGACATACAGAATATGAAAGATTAAACCAAAACACACACTCTCATCTATTTAAAGGAGGAGGAAAGGAGAAAGGATGACAGGTCGGAAAAAAGAAAAGATTAATTTAGAAATAAAACTCATTAGCAGTGCCTTCCCTATCACAGAGAGGAAAGAAACCTTTGCCTTGCTACTGTGCAGTGGGCAGGAAGGCTACATACACATGAAATCCATGATTTCAGAACTTCCTCTCCCCCTCCCATGGAGGGATTTAAATCAGGTCTTTGTCTGGAAAAGAACCGAGAGGTTTTCTTAAAATGAAACAAAGGGCATCCTTCTCCCTGCTATCCCTTGAGGTAAGACAGAATGAGCACAATCTTGCTGCATTTTGACACCGAGAGTTACCAAATCCTTTCTATCACTGCATATTCTCTTTATTTAATAAATGAAATCTCATCAACTTATCCTTCTTCTATTATCACTGCTGACATCAATCTGATAATATTGGCTTGGCGTGGAATCGTGCTATTATATGTCCTCTTGATATTTAATTTAAGAGAAACGTCTGCAGTAGGGTGAATATGTGAAGCAAGCTTTTTATTACTGGCAGCAGTAAGGACGCTGGGAGTGAATTAGACATTCATCTTAGTCAGGGCCAATCTAGTGGCTCAGAAGAGGTTTTCTCCTTAACCCTCTCCTAACTCTTCAATAGCGGCAGGTAACTGCTGCTTCAGTCAATAACTACATTCATTTGTCTGGGCAAATTCATTCCTACATGGATATAAACCCCATGAAGAAGTACAAAGTGCCTGGGAGGTTAAAGCAAGGTTCTTTGAGAATTTCTATCACAAGCACTGCACTAGTAGGAAATGTGCCGGCCTAAACGTCCATCAATTAATCAAGAAGCAACACAGTTTCCAAAGATAAATACCCAAACTCACTGCAAAAAGCAATTCAGGCTGTATCATCAGGATACAGACCCAGAGACAGAAGGTTTCAAACACAGCACAATGGCTCCTATTTAGGTGCTGCTGACAGGTTCTCTTTTTGAAAGAATTATGGACTCAGTATTGGAAAGCAAGGGAAAGCTGCAAGAGATCTGTGTATTTGCTGGTCCTTCCACCCAACTGAAAGATCAGACTACTCAAGCAGAGGTGCAACTTTAATGCTTTAGAACTTGGCAGCTCTTTAGACCAGCGCAAAATTAGTAACTCCACAGTGAATAGCACACCATCACTTGGCTTTACCAGGAAGAACAGCAATTCCAGATGGAGTTAAGAGCAAGATCTTCTTTTTACATTTTACTCTGGGAAACCATTCAAGCTGAACAAAAAACTCAAGACAGAAGCTGATGGTATCTAAACCCAGACACTTTGATACCCTGCTCAGAACATGATAACCAAAGACACGCAGGATCCCTCATACAAGCCAACTTAAAAGTAGCACACAGCTGCAAGCAGCAACCTAAATGGGGCAGCAACCTGGAATTTCTTGTGGGCTACAAAATCCAGTAACTGGATTAGCTGCTTTTTGCTGCATTATTAGACTAAAACCAGTGTCTGAACCAACTTGAGCAAACGACATTAGTCACCACTGTCACTACAGCACAGACAGCCCCAGACATCATCAATGAGATGCACAGGCAGCACTGCCAGCAAATCCCAGGGCACACAGCAGCAGTTTCTGCATGTTGGGAAGGAATCAGCCACGTCGTAGAGTTGGTTAGTATGTTTATATATCCAGGGTCCATTACACACGTCTCAGACTAAGCCCAGTGATGCTTTGGTCACATAAACGGGGTGTGCTGCCAGGCTGCACTGTACATATATAAAACTCAATAGGTGGTTAACTGACCTGTAAAACTGCATCCTCCCTTGGGTAGCAGTTGGCTCTGATGGCTTCTCTAACATGTCAGAAAAATGACTCCAGACAGATGCAATACACAGCACATAGAAAGGTTTCATTCTCTCTCATTATTGTATCCTTGACATTTACAGCAGAAAATTAAACACAATTGAAGCATTTCACTCACATATAACAAACTCATCAAGCACAGAACAAACAGGCAGGCAAGCTAACTTTCAGCATAGGCTGCAGGATGCTGCACTGTCACAAACCAAACACTGTGCCCTCACTACAAGCTATGGGATTCCATGATCCTGCACGTCAGCTTGATAACGTAGCTTGAATGAAAGAGGTAACAATCGTGTTGCAGCTGTTTGGCAGGAGAAATAAGAGATGGAAGAAGCTTAAAAGATTATCCAAATGCCTACTAAAAAATCAGTAATGTTTAAGCTACATAACCTAGCACAGTGTAAACAAACTGCATGTCTCATGAGCCTAAACTAACGTGATCAGGAAGGAAGTATTTCTGATCAGCCTCAAGTATTCAAAATACTGCTCATCAGACTTTGCCACTGATCCAGGTGGAATAGAAGGCTTGCAGAAGTAAGATACTGTTTAGAGCAAGAGGGGACAGACTAAAAGGTGAAACCTCGTGACAATTTTCACAAGAACAGGGGTGCTACCTCCAAATTTCAGCTGAAGCCACTGTACTCCTGTCTAAATCCTTCTCATATGCCTTGTCACACTGTCAGCAGCACACTCCTGCCCACCTGCAGTATTTCCCCTCTCTCTTTCTCCCCCTTGACAGCTGCATTTCAATAACAGGTCACCCGATTCTATTTTCCACACCTTGTTCATGGAGTGCCTAATGAATGAATATTTTAAAGTACTGTGAGCTTCTGGGTGACTCTGTGATCCTACAAAATTTGTCAATCAGGTACTTCCCAGTCTCAATTTCTGCTTTGACAGCTTGTTTGAAACTGCTACCAATTCCCCACTGTAGTTCATGCACTCACTGCACCTCTGCCCTTCCCAGGACAGATACAGATCACAGATACACAGAAGCAGGTCTGAAATTTTCCTCTGTGTAAGTAATTAGATTCTAGCACTGAGAACAAAAGTTACCACAAAAGTCCAAGTCTCAAGTGTCAGCCACTTGCTGTGTCACTGTACTGCATTCAGTAGAAACAGTCTGCCCAATCCATATTCCATTCACCAAACAACAACAACAACAAAAAAAAAAAAAAAACAAACCAAACCAAAAAAACCTCCAAACTCTAAAACATACAGATTCATGTCAAAAGTAACTAAAATCTAGCAGTTTTCTGTAACAACCTCTAATTTTGGAAATCAACAACTTCTTCATTTCAGTCATGAAATTGATGCAAAGAGATTGTGTGACCCATGCAATGCTGGTTCCAGCTCTCCATCTGACTTACTCCAGTGTATCACAAACTCCCCTGTCCTCCTACATGGTTTATCCTCACATACAAGTGGTCATTTCCCGTCTGACCAATGGGTCTCCTTGAAAGACTTTGACTTACACTTCACTGTGTTTTGTCAAGTGCAGTTTCAACCAAATTTGACTGGCTTCCTTAGACCCCATAAGCTGCAGGCACTGGGGTTGTGGTGGCGGGCTGTGGGTCTCTGGGGGAGCAGAAGGGCAGCAATATGCAAAAAACTGTACTAAACCATGTAAAATTAAATTATCCTTATCCTACTGAACCTGCAAATGCAATAACTAATCACCCCTATTAGCATTCTGCATGGCAGATGGCAAGTGGTTTAGAATAATGAGAGACTTCTCCCCACAAGTGGATAATTCCAATGTACATTTGGATGTAAATTCTTTACTGATTATGATGGTAGAACACTGAGCTATGAGAAACTGCCAGTTTGGAAGATGAAAGGAAAACTACTGCCTCTTCCTTCACTTGCCAAGAGATACAGAAGTTAACAGAACTGGATCTCCTGCCCACAAAGCCATGCACCATTTTTTCCCAAATATGCCAAGCTACTAAAAGTTGACTAGCAAAGATGAAGAGCCTAAAGTTAGCAGCAAAACGGTCTCTGGAAGCCAAGCAGGAATGAGTCAGAATCTTGTTGCTGGAAGGAGTTCTCTGAATCAGAAAGGAAGCTGGCTCAGCTCCCACAAGGCAGAAAAGCAATATAGCAAGCAATAACTGAATCTGAAAACAACACACAGCCCAACAAGTGACCCGAATAGGGATTTTCTTTCTTCAGATAAAAAACACAATCTAAAAACTGGTTAAGATCTCAGGTCAGGAAGGGAAGGCATGCAGTCTGTAGAAGATATGCAGCACAAGCCCTAAGAATATATGGGTTGTGACAGTGCTATAATGTTTGGGAATTAGTCAGGGAACTGTTGGTCTATTAAATACCTTCACAAAAAGTTTTCCGTTTTCTAAAGAAAGTAACTGAAGATGTGATATGCTGATTACATATAACCACAAGACATGAGGGACAGCAGGTTCAGTAAATTTCTCCTATGTGAGATGATCTTATAATAATGTCACACTGCAAATGAAATGTTCTTTTTTAAAAGAAAACCCTAACTACTCATTTGAACAGCAGTTACTTCTCTAAAATGCCCCTGAGCATTGCACTAGGTTCCTACAGTTTACTTCATGCTACACAAAGGGCTACCAGTGATGGACAAAAATATGAGTCCATTAATATATTCTGCACTGACAGAGTGGCATATCCTGCTAAAGATGCCAAAACAAATTTAGAGAGGAGATTGAAGCTGCCGGTGTTAAAGTTCAGGTGGGATCTGAAGCTAAACATTCACCTTATTAAAAATTCCCCTTCTGCCCACATTCTCTAATCTTCAAAACCACAGTGCCCCCTTTCACCAAGCTGTGCAATTCTGAGCACTGACTAAGCAAAGATCCCCATTAAGAAGCTACTTATCCCTCAGAGAACATCAGTAATGGTGCTTTCAAAGCAAACACACAGAAAAAGTCTTCAAAGTCTGGTTTTGGGGTGAGGTCGGGGGTTTTTGTTTGCCTGTTTTTGTTTATAAGTAAATACTGTAAATTCAAGAAGTCCTCAGAAAACTGAAAAAATCCTTACAGAAAACAATTTAGATAACATGGTTCTAAGTCTGGAGAAGAGCAGGTGAAACGTCTCAGGTGAAGCAAGTCTGTGCCTACTGAGGCTGCTCCAGTGTGCTGCTGGTGGCTCCTGCAGTCAGCACAACACTGACCAGTTCTCTCCAAGGAAACAATATTCATCCCTGAACAAGTGCTCCTGCCTTCCAAATGCCATTTTTTTTGGGTCAAATTAGTTTGAATTGTGGTTGGTAGGGTATGTATATGTCCCAGACATGCAAGCAAGAGACGCTGCCAGGACTAACAAGAAAAATACAAGTATAGAAAGAACCAAACCCAGCAGGGTTCTCTCACAATAAGCTGAATATCCTATAGCCTAGAAACCCGTTTTATCAGAGTAACTTCATGAACAGTCAAAATCACACCAAATAAATAAATAGTAAAATAAAGTCATTGAAGCCTGATTTGATGGCAGAGATGGTTTTTCTCTTCTTCTATAAGGAGAAAAGGACTTCAACCTCTCATCAGCTCAGCATATACCACCAACTTCCTCTGTGCAGATGAATCACCATGATGCAAGGTGTCCACAGCAGTCCTACAACAGTCCTTATTTCCTCAGAAGACAAAAATATAGAAGCTCTGACCTACAAAAGAAACTATTTCCTCGAATTTCCCCCACTGGTACTTGCCTTTGGTGTCTTCTACCATCCCTCCCTCACTCCAGGAGGAGTCTCTGACTCAACAGTAAGGACACAGCGTGTATAATCCAGAATCAGGAGTACAATTACTGTTCAAAATAGCAACACTGCCCTTGAAATCAGTTGCAACTGAATTAATGACCAGATTGTTAGTGTGTTACCTCAACTTTGCCTTAGGCTGCTAATTAGCAAACAAGTCATTAATTTGCTGGTAACAAGTGGTTTCTCAGGCATTATTGCTTCTGACATCTTTAATTTGCCACTCTTTCTGGAAAGCTTCCCCAGACAGCTTTAACCTCAGTCCTTTGCAGATCAACCCTATGCCCTTACCACCAACACACTACAGCACACACAAGTTGAAGACAGAGGCAGAAAAACACAGCAGGAATAGGCTAAGCTGGGTCATTAATTAATATTCATGATACCTTTCCCAACTCAAGCCAAGGGGAGGGAGGGGAAGACCAAAGGCACAAAAAGTTCTGGATTTTAGTGTGGATCTGCCATTATTTGTAAATACACACTAAAATACTATGAAACCTGGAGAAACCTTGCTTCCACCATAGTACACATTGGAATATGCAATTCCCAATGTGAGGGCATAGATCTGCTTTTATTTTCATTGTATTCTCCACGATAAAGAGCTGTGAACTGAAATATTTCATGTCCTCTGATGCACAAAGTATGACTGAGGTTTGTTTTAACAGCTGCACAAATATCCACGCTTTTGAAAACAATCTGGATTTGGCCTGCCAACAAATCCTGATCTAAGGGCTTTATAAAGGCAACATTACCACAGAAAACAAGTGCTTTCCATGTAAAAAAATCGAGAGCAACAGAAACATCCCTAACAGACTACATGGAGTCTTTGGCACCTCTTCCTTTGCTATTCCAATCCTTGCTATTCAGATCTTGTTTTATAAATGCCCAAGTTCTACCAACGTATTGGTGAAGAAATGCTCCTGCAATTTTGAAGAGACACCAGTTATTCAGTGCTAACAGAACTGCAATCTCAGTTCATTGGACTAATTTATCAGCCATCTCTCATCACGCATGAGAGGAAACACAATGCTGTGAACATTAGATCGGAACATCATTTTACTAACTGGGCAAAACAAAAATCTTATTTAGAAGCAGCATCTTAGTAATCCCCAAGAACTGAACTTCAGAAATGGATGGCTTGGATGAAGCACAGAACCTAATAAAAATTTTCAAGTTTTAAAATTTGGTTCAAAAAAGAATAATCTGGCCCAATTGGAAAATTTATGCAAATCCACTGCACATATTCAACTTCTATCTCCACATACCATATTCCTAAAGCAGTAGGGGAATGTATGTTGCTAGGAAATCAATGCACTGGTACAAGTAGTTGTTCAACAATAGGTCTTCCAGAATTCATAAGGAAAATGTTTACATGCTAAGGGAACGAATGAAAAACTTTGTGAAGCAGAACTGAAAATAATCAGAAACTTTTTCTTTCAGTAAAATGCACACCATGTAAAATGACACAAATTCAAAATTCACTCATATAGTTTTACCCTCTTCTGAAATAACTTTGAGGAAACTCATGCATTATAATCTCTTAGAGAATATTTCAATTTCCTACTAAGAGCAACTTTATAAAAGTGAGAAACAGAAAAGCTTTGACTAATAACCCATCTCTTTATTTAAAGATTATGAAACAGACTTAGTGCAGACAGAGAAGGAACAACTAGCATAAACCAAGCGCCAAGGGAAGAACAGGACTGGGACGGAGTCAAATCATTTTGGTGAAGGTATCATCATTGCAGAGCACAAAAGCACTATGCTGAGGTAAAGCCATGGATGAGCTTTCAGCAATAATCAATCTCTTATTCCTGAAAACTCTTAAATCCCTATTGGAGAGGCTCTTAATTTCAACACTAAATTAATCATTTATCTAATCTAATGATAGGAGAAATCCCAGAGCAATTTTGTTTGAAAACTGTGATGTCTTTACCTTTCTCCTTTGGCTTCACAACTGTCCATATAATAACTGTTTCAGACCTGTGTCTCCTGGGCACAGTCCTCTGTTGAAACACCCAAGGCCTCACAGTAGACTTCCAGATTAACAAACTCAAGTATCATCACATAACTAATTTATAAACTTTCCAGATCTACATAAACAAACAAAACAGGTAGTTTCTCTAGGTTCCAGTTAATCTTGCCATTCTAACTACGGGGCCATCAGCCTCATAAAATCTTGTGCAATTCAATAAAACCTTCATTTCCATGAGTACTGAAAGCAAGCCATAAATTCCGTGTTCCTAGCAGACAATCCATTCATGAACTTTCTTCCCCTACCCTCACTGAGTCAGTGTGGTTTCCTACTCCATGTTCAGCCAGGAGGATACTTAACTGCTTGCTGGTTTCTCTAACATAATCACCTTAAACACTCATGTCCATTAAGTTTAAAGATCCTAGGACCATTAAATGAAACTCTTACATAGTAAGTCCCATATGGAGCAAATCTCTTCGGCAGTTTCTCCATTAGAAAGCTGCCTTGGATTCAAGGCTGATCTCCACCAGGATAAGATGCTGACCTTCTTTATGCACTCCTTGATAACAGCACAAAGCAATGCAGTCCTCTCAGCACAACATGCAAAGCAACAGAGTCATCAGTAAGCAACTTCAGAAACAGTTCTGAAAACTGCAGGGAGATCTCAGAGAGAAACACAGCTTCAGAACAATTTTTTCTTTTAACAGCTTCCTAATCCCCTCACCTGACTCCTGCAGCTTTACCTTTTAGAGTCACACCCCCACCCAGGCCAACTCTTGCATCCAAAATGAACAACCACAAAAATAAATAAATAAATAAATAAATAAATAAACAAAAAGTGATAAGACAACCTTCACAAAAGAAAATAAATCACTCAAAAAAAAAACCAAACCAAAAAAACCAAACCAGCATTTTGAGCATAAATCTAGAGTGCTGCACTAAGCCATAACCTCTTTACTGATGGTTTTTTCCTTTCCCTTAACAGATTCAGGGACTGTAATAACATTTAATCCTCAGAAGCTAATCTAAATGTAACACTCAAAAGAAGACAAAGACAACGCAACAGAAAAAAAATTTGGCCACTGCCTTTTGGGAGTGCTGCTTTATCCCTGGAGCGAGCGCATTAATAGAGCTTGGAATGAAATGCCATTTTATTCTCTGTAGCAGGGAGGGGATTAGCAAGTTGTCTTCTCTAAACCCAGTCTGAGTCATGGCTCTATGAACACTGAGAAAAGGATGTGGAACGAAGGGAAGGGCGGGGAGCACTGGCTTTTTATTTACATGCTGCTTCCTTTGTGGGTGGTTACTGATGTGCACAGTTCGCTAAACAGGGAAAGAAAGGGGGGGAAGTTCTAGGTCCCCTGACTTTAATTCTGTTGGTTAACAAAAGAGAAAAATAATAATGCACCAATTATAACAACATAGTTGAGACAACATGTCCGTGGCAACTGTCCAATTCACCACAGCATGCAAGCAACAAGGGCAAGTTGCTTAAGGTGCTGAAAGCTGTGCTCAGTGGTATCTTGTTGCTAGGATCTTTTTCCTGGGAGGAAATAAAACAGGTTGGACAGAGCCCAGAACAAAGGAGAAGGAGACAGTCTGATAGGAGGTATGTGGAGAAGGGAGCAGGCTGGCTTCAGATGAAGAGATGAGGAACAAAGTCCACTGCGCAAGTCAGGCCATGCAGGCGTGAAGCCTTGAAGTGGAAACAAGAGCTAATGACTGTGTCAGTGATTTAACACAAAGCTCAGCACTAAGTACTTCACTTCTGTTTTTCTACAAAGGCAGATAGGAAGGTTTACTTGCCTACCTCGCAGGCATGCTGTGAAGGGTCACTGGTGGAAAGGTGTACAATATTCCTAAATCCTGCAATGCTTGACAATCACTAAGGAGAGGAAACAGGCCATGGAACACTAGACCACTTGTGCAGAGCTGTTAAGCGTTGACAGCAGAATTAAAAAAGTCATTAAATGCCAAGAAGACACTGGGGTTTTGTTTCAGATATTTCTTCTCTTTGCTTTGACATGGACTCTGAAAAACAGAGCACTCACTGTGGAAAGAGCCCCAGCCCTGCTGATACACAGTGGCAGAGGAGAACAGATACAGGGGAGATTGGTCTCACAAGGCACAAGTGCCAGGGGCAGGTCTTCACAGTGTAACAGGAATAACAGAAGCTAAGGAAGAGATGCTATGTTGAAGGATATGGACTCTCTGCAGATAGAGAAAGTGCCACTCCTGGCTTCCTTTCCTTAAGGAGATATCACAGTCCAGCACTGGAAACAGGCAGACCTGTACTTCATTCATACTTTGGCTATATTCCATTTCACATAATTTTGCAGGAGTGTCAGTTTATTCCTGTGAACCAAAGAACCAGATCTGCATAAATCAGTCTAACCTATCCTTAGCACTTACTGTGCTTGTATGTCTAATATGAAAGTGCGAAACAGGATGAGCAAACTCTTCCTTCCACTGATGTCACAGGATCTTTTAAGTTATCACCATAAACAGGCTGTAGAAAGACTTGAATGTAAGATGCCTAAGAAGAGAACCTCACAACACACAGACTTCACGTCCTACCAATTAAGCATGGATGCCAGAGTAGGAAGGAACCTTCCTCTGACTGTCCCAGCCATATCATGATCCAGGTGTGAGGCACACAAACTCTTCAGGGGTGTTTGTACAGCATGTTGTACACAAAGCAATGAACTGAAAAGGGTCACTGCATGCTGCTGGAAGAGACACACTGCAGACTGATGGGGGAAAGCAATGGCTCTTCCTGCATGTACAATTATCAAAGGGCATTATCACTCCCAGATCATAAACTCCAATGCTCAGCTCAGTGCAATCCTGGCTACTGCTGGCAATTTCTACAGTAAAAAAATAGAATGCATGATGTTCACCTTCACCCTCAGTTTCATTCATGCCACTCATCTTGTCCATTTTCAAGACACCCCCAGCCCTGTTATCTTTTCACACAAAATTCATATTAGGGCAGGTGTCCCTTTTTGCTGCAAAGAAGACAGCCCAAGGAATACATCCCTTTATAATGGCTCAAGTTCATATTGCCATCAAATAGAAGAGCATTGTACAATAAGGCCAGAAGCCAGGGACTGTTAGATGATAAAGGCTCAAAGAAAAGGGGAAGAAACCCTTAAGAGACCATAAGCATTCATCACTCTCTGAATCTTGAAAGAAAGAATTCATTAGCATTTATGTTGGTCTCTGGCACTAACCTTTGTAAGAAATGGCTGCATTCCTGAGTTTCCTACATTACCAGTCTTCATCTCCACAAGAAATAGAACAGATCAAAGGAAATGGAAACATCAGGAACCAACCTTCAGACTACCATAAAAAATATGGTAGTTACAGTCTGTAAGAGTAAGTGAAGAACATAATCCCAGGTCCCAGTTGCTTCTTTCACCAAGTCACAAGGATAAAACTCCACTACACAAGTTCACAACAATTGATCACACATTTGCAGAAGCAAATCCAAGAAAAGATTCAATTGATCAAAGTATCAGAACATTATGTCCTATGAATTTTTAAAATTTTATTTAAAAAGAGAATTTAGAATTCTGCTATGGAAAACAGTATGGAAATGCAAGCAATGTGTTAGCTGCCTTATTTTGGCTTCTTTAGCAACTTATTGCTTGATTGTCCAAACAAAAATGCGAAATTACAACAGGTTATGTGACGCTTTGGCAGTCAAACATAATTTTAAATAAAGACAGCACAATATACTGCACACCCCCCTAATATATTCATCACTACTATATTATCTATTTATGCAATTAAGTATTGTAGAGTCTGGATTAGACCCAACCGGACTACATATGCTGCTACTCCAGTTTATTGCATGTTGGCCAACTGTTTACCCAACTGAGATCCAAGTGCTGCTCTTGACAGTGTAATTGCTTTAGCCTCATTAATATTAAAGAATTATAGAAAATATTTTTTCTTGGGCAGCTGTTAGTGCAAGTGGAACAATAAGTTATATAACACTACTGGCAAATACAAATTTAGACACTATATATGCTCATGGTAAAAAGACAACATTAAAGGTCCACTTATTGTGCTAAGGCCAACTAAAAAGACCAGAAAAATCGTTGCACCCATTCTACGAAAGCATTAATGAAAATTACAACTCTAATTTGAAACTGAAAGGGATGAGATTTAGAATGTTTAGCTTTTTTTTTCCCTGGACAATGAAAACTTTAGAACTGGCACCGTTTTTCCTACTTTCATGCACCAGCCCAATGCTGCAGCGTGTAGGTTAAATGCACTGGGTCAAAGTTGGAACAGATTAAACATGTTCCATTGCTATTTTGAAAACCCTAGTAAATATTCCTATTTAATATTAACTTTTTAAGTCCCTCTCTTCTCCCTCACCCTTCCTCACAAGATCTATCAGCTTCACACTAAACTCTGTCAAGCTTGGCACAGAAAGAGAGGATGCCAGCTTACACCTGCTCAGCCCCCTCAGTACCTGACAGGAGGTAACTTCACACTCTGTTTGCAGGAACATCCAGAAGCTACACACAAAATGTTATGAAATGCAACTGGAACTGCTGAAAAGAACAAAAAGGGCTCCTCACTTTATCCGCTCCTCTGCCTTGGTGGCTGCCTCCTGGTACTGCTCGGATGTCAGCTTGTAGATCTCTGCATTCTGAAACAAAGAATAGAATGCTCAGCTCTAAAAATTAAAGGCGTCTCAGATCTTATCTTGTCACAAAGTCATCTTCTATAATTAATAACAATTTCCAACAACAAACAGAATATTCAGTTCAAAGAACACCAGAAATGCTTAAGAGTCAATTTTATTTTCAGCAAAATGCATCAAGGCCACAACACATCCTTCATTCCAAGCTTCACCTTTGTGAAGGGAAAGAGGGGGAAAAGGTCGCTACCAACCACTCATGAGTTTTGATTATTCCATGCAACCACAAAAACAAGGTGTTTCCAGCACAGAGTTATTTTCAGTTTGGTCGTGTTTTTGTTCTCTTCTATCATTAATTGCAGTGAAGGATCTTGTAAGTTACTGACATGCAAGTATCAAAATTGGCTGCTAGCACTGGAAAATCCATTTTACATTTCAGTGCTTCTACTTATGTTACTTATTCTTTAAAAGAAAATTATGCAGCCTGTTTCCCTTTTAACAACATAGGGAGGCGTATCAGGTATCAGTTAAGGCGCTGCCAAACAGCGTCTTGAGTGTCTTGCTGCAGGGCTTAAGAGGTTTGCATTAAATTCTCCTGAACTTGCACAGAAAGAGTTTTCGCTCAAAACTGCTCAGTCGCTAAATGTGGAGGATGAATTCCTCCTCTGGCTGCACTGAGGAGCCTCCCAGGCACAATCAGCAGGAGGCAATGGCTGCACTTCCCCAGCGACTGCACTACAAGGTCTTGTGTTGCTAAAGCGCTGATAAAGCGGCTTTAGGCAAAGCTGCTGGACTCCATTGGCAACTGCCTCGCTCAGAGCTCATCTGCAAGGCTCTTACTCTGAAAAGGCACAAGCAGAAAATATGCAATAATCAATCAGAAAAAGTGACAAAATGGTATTGAAAGCGAGGACAGCTATTCATTTAGGGCCAGTTCGAGCTGCTATCTCGTCTCTCCCCAAATTTGGTCATTTTATATAGAATACTATTCTTGCCCTTCTTCATTTATTTTCCCATAAATGCAGCTGTGGTCCTGCACATGATGAGCCGACACATACTGTTCAGTGGTTGGAAAAAGGAAAGGACAGATATAACTCAAGTTCTATTAGTGGTTCTGCCACTTGTGCAATCTTGGGCAAGTCACCATTTTCCATCTGCAAGTGAGGGATAACAGCTGCCTGTATCTCTGAAGTTGTGTGAAGCTCAGCTAATTGGAAGGTTTATAAAGGTTTTCAGAGCCTGGGCTTCAAGGTGCTATATTTAAGCGTTTTATCTCTGGTGCCTGAATTTATGTTACATACCAAAAAAAACACAGAACAGATTTTGCTTTTTCAAACTTTGACCTAAGAGACAGATTTAAACTGAGAAATCATGGAGGACTAGACACTTCAAAATGCATTTTACCGGCAAATTATCATTAATGTTTTTGTTTACTTACTTGTTACAGAGTGGTCAAACTTCAACGCTATTAAATCAATTTTTCTCCTTCCTATATTGAAAAGTTCAGCTTTTAATGGTGCCTTTTTCTCTGGCCTGTAAACAGACCTCATGACTTACAGCTCCCTGCTGTTACTTATTCACACATGAAACCAAAAGACCTGTGCTTCATTAATTAGATTTGCCATTAAAAATTAAATAATGTGAATAAGTAGATGTAAGCGTTATCTCCATTGGGCTTCAAAGGTCTCACCATTTCTCCAATTACTACCCAAGCAATTTTCATATTTCATACTGTCTGATTTCTCAAAGGGACTAGATCTGAGAGATCAAAATGAGAGAAACTGGGGAAAAGAGAAAGCAAGGTAGCAAAATTAAACATTTTTCAGGCAATAGGAAGTAGCCCCATCAGATAGTATTAGCCTGCAGCACTCTGCCATGAAACAGCAGCGGGAGAGGAAAACAGGAACAAATATGCTGTATGTGAGACCCAGCATGAGGTCGTGTTTAACCCACCTAAAGAAAGGAACAATAGCCAGCAGAATCACTTGCTGGATGTATTGTCGATTAAAGTGGTTGTGGCACAACCTTACCCAGTTTATTAGAGAGAGTTCAGCTGCCCAGCACTTCGGTCAGACTCGTCTTCAACAACATCAGCTACGGACACGGACAAAAATAGCTGGGAAAGGAACCCAGGCTTTAGTTCTGGATTCTGAAGCTGGTAAAAGCAGGCAAGCAAGAGCCTGAACAGAGAGGCAACAACCTCAGTGAGGGAAAGGAGGAAAGACTTGGCCTCAAAGCAACCACCAGGCACACAAAAAAACACACAAAGATTGAGAAGAGGCACAGAACACCTTCAACCTGCAGATAAAGCTGCTGAGTTTTAAAAATGAACAGGAAACATCTTTGCATGCGATCCAACTGAGCCTCTTGCTGTTGGTTCAGACCTCATATTTCTAATGCTATGAATCAGTACCTTTAAATGCTTCCCCAAGTAATAAAAATCGGGGAGCTACCATTTAAATCTGAGTTTGTTCAACAAGCAGACTTTTCAAATATGTTTTCCTTGGCCTTTAGACCCTTTCCAACCTTGGGAAAGTGACATTCCGTTTTGTCCTAAACACTAAATGAGCAACAAATGGGCTAAATGGGCAAGAGAAGGGCCTTTCAGCATGGGCACAGCCACAGCAGGTTCTGTGATCTGGGGCTTTACTAACAGAGAATAATTTTCCAAATATTCTTGTCTATACTACTTCAGACACAAGATCTGCTTCATTTTCAGCAGTGTACCCACCATGCTATGGCAGGCAAGAACGTTCCAGTGGCCTAAAACATTCCAGGGATTTATGCCATGGTTGCGAACGACGAGCTAAGCCAGGAACCACCTGAGCACTTCCTCCAACTTCAGCGGGGTCACCTTCACACAAGGGCTATTCAGCAGGATCAAGGTGTGGTATTTGCACTTGAAACAAAGTTTGAGCTGCCTATAGTCTCAGTGAAGACCTTAATCTTCATAAAACGATATTCAGTGGTACAGTAAAAGAGAGAACATTCCACACAGAATTACAAGACATGAACGCTGCTTTTAATTTACTTTCACAATATTTGATGCTTGAGATAAAATGGCAGCTCACAAAGAAAAAGTTGAACATAAGACCTCAACTATTATTAAATAAAGCTCCTGGCAGTCTTAGTTGCAGAAATAAGTTTAAAAACATGACCAAAGTACACCGTAAGGGCTCAAATAACAAAAGACACAGAAAGAATGAATGAACCACCTAAAATGTTTCACTTCTCTCAATAAAGCTGAGCCTTAGGGGAGTCAACTTCAAAACATCAGAGCTTTGTCATATGGGGAGATAGCTCTCCAGAGAGGACAAACAAACTAAGCAAAGAAATGCTAGTTTGAAAGATTTTTCCCTGCTATTAAATGATGGTTCGTAGCAAATAATAAAAACACCAAGAAGTTGTAAAAATACATAACCAGAGCCTAAAGTGCAACAGAACCACTTTACCCTGCTGTTTTTCTACAACAGATTTGCTGCTATACCCTTGCTCTCCACTCTTCCGAAACACCCTTGTGCTAAAAATTCCCTTCCAAAGGGAATCAATTTTAAAACTTAGAGCTAAATTTGGACTAATTTTAATTCAGCATTCCTCCTTGGCTGCAAACATGCAGAGAAACTCCAACACTCACACTACTACACCTCACCACACTGCCCAGGCCCTTTCCAGAACATACAGCAAAGAAAGTAAGAAAACATTATAGCACAAGACTGAGCTCTCAGGGTTATTTCAGGAGGGAAAGTAATTGAAACATAAAGAGAAACCCTGCCAGCTCATTCTCACACTGACATTAAACCACATTCCTTACAACTTCAGTGAAACATGTGCTACTTGTGGTAACATGTAAAACAGAAAATTGAGGAAAACAAGCATGAGGAACTGGAAATTAATCAGATTTTAGGTGAAATTATTTGTGAACATCAAGCTGCAGCATTAAAAACCTGATACTGGGACAAAGATTTCTTCGTCAGGTTCAGTCCAGGTCAGTAGATCAGAAGGTGTCTTGATTTAAAACCAACAAATCCAACCACCATCACCACAGCTATCTTGAGGTATTTTGACACCCCAGAGTATAGAAGCTTGTCAGTGGTCACAGTGTTTAGAGATACAAAGAGGATTAACAGCTGTTGAAATGCTGCCAGCCTAGATGAATGCCAGTGATAGCTCTGATGAAATGGAGCAGGGCAGCAGAGGCCTTGACAAATGCTGCAGACGACAGCCGGGGGATTAGATGGCACAATCTGCCTCGCACCTGACAGACGTGTTGCTTCGATCCCTTCTCCTGACATCCACGCTCACCAACTTCCAGCAAAATGCTCTTTGCAAGCCCCTCTCAAATCCAAAAGAGCACAAGAGGCAGTGCTGTGAGAGGGGCAATACATGCCGTGGCATTGCAAATTTGTGAGAGAAACAGGTAAGGAAAGCAAAGATTACTTCTTACAAATCAAATGTCAGCTGGGAGACATTCAAATTCCTCCTTCCAGCTGCTTCTGAAGCCAGAAATAAGACCTCACACCATCCTGAGAAGCAGCACAACTGTGGCCTGCCTGCACACTCTTGGGGACAGACAACACACGCATGCCCTGGATGCAGCTGTTGCCATGAGGAACTCCGGGAAGCTACAGAGAAACATCGGTCAGTGCCAGCTTTGGGAGCCACCTTTGCTCCCAGCAGTGCCTCAGGGAAGCAAAGGTGCACCCAGGTTCCTCACACCTCACCGGGTCCTGGGTCACACGCACTGTAGATCAGGCTGCTCATTCTCACCACTCAGAAGTCTCAGGCAAATGGCTCCTAACAGATTTGAAAAATTACCCCACGTACCTGCATCCCTCCCACAGGTACAGAGGCAGATGAGCCGAACCAATCTGGTCACTGGATGACCCTACAGATGTGTTAAAATCAACTCACACAATCAATCACTGCTATCAGCTTTGGTCCAAAACAGGGAGTTTGGGAATTTCAGAATATGCTGCAAGAAATCATCTCTTCACCTCCTGAGCTCGCTCCTCTGAATTCCTGCTCAGCCCATTTGCTGGTATCAGCCAGCAGTTAGCTCAAAGAGATCATAGACATTTCCTCCTTCCCATCAAGTGCACATACAAATAAAAGCCAATTAACAAGGAAGAGAAACATGCCTATAGAGCATATCACTAGAGCACAGAAGTTAAGGGTTAAACTGCTTTTTTGAAAATTCATATGCTTTTTTTCTCAAAAGGTAACAGAGAAAAGATGCAAGGAACTACAAACAGCTTGCTGATACAGAAAAAAAAGATTTTTTTCAGCCAAAGCCAACTTCTAAACACAGCTCTGTTGTTTGCTGTTCATGTGTGGGTTCATCTACTCCTCCCGCTGAGACCAATAATGAAATGAGAGCATTGAATTTGTGTCATTCTATTCTTTCCTTCGGCAATAAGCTGTGAGATCATAAATTTTGGATTAAGATTCAGAGAAAGCATAAAGAGAGTAGTGTCCACAGTAAGAACACAGGCAAGTTAAACTAGTCAGGAGCAGAAGTACATTCCTCTTTGAACAGATCTTCTCATGTCTGCAATATTATCCCGAGTTGAAAGCAAAATATTAATTCTGTAGCATATCTAGAAAGCTTCTCAAAGATAAAATCCCACAAAACACCTATCTCCACAAAGCTTGAGGAAGGCAGGGCTGGGGAGAAGGAACATGGCTGCCTTTATCCTGTGGATAACAAACTAGGTACAAAAAGGTTAAGCTACAGTCTCTAAAGCACACAGTGACTCAAATAAAAATACGCATCCCAGGACTTCCCAGAACCAGGGTCCTACACTGAGATACTCCATCCAAGTGAAAATGGGTTTACAGACCCAGACTGTGATCCCATACCAGAATCAGACTGTCTCAATGAAGGCACCCTGGGAAGAGTCTAATTAAAACAGGTACCCCACAGCAAAATGGTATTAGGGACTTCCAAAAGCTCCAAGTGCCTCCCTGGAAACATTTAGAAAAGTCTCATGTTATCTCCAAGTCAAAAAGACAACCAGCAAAAAAGAAATTATTACTACAGAAGCAATTAAAAGGGGAAGAAGGAGAAAAGAGAAAGAAACACTGTTTATATGATGTTGCTTTAAAGCACACTCATCTGAAAGACTATAAACAAAGCATTGCCAATTCTTTAAACAAACTCTGGAAAGTAAAAGCAGCTTCAAAGAGAAAGGCCATAAAATGCCAGCAGGTAACTCAGGCTTTCTGACAAGGACAGCAACAGCATTGTGAAAGGCCCAGACTAACACCAAAACTGCTGTAGGGGAGTATCACCCTGCTCTCCTCCTAGCTGGAAGTTTAGCTAAGGTGAGGAATTCACAGTAAATGCCCAAATCAATTATACCTGACAAGTGCAGGTAAACAGGCTTCCCAGGCATTGATT
The DNA here is from genome assembly GCF_041296385.1 of Aphelocoma coerulescens. Taxonomy (NCBI): domain Eukaryota; kingdom Metazoa; phylum Chordata; class Aves; order Passeriformes; family Corvidae; genus Aphelocoma; species Aphelocoma coerulescens. The sequence continues at coordinate 10,466,315 of NC_091026.1, read as the reverse complement.
AAACATCAAGAGTTTTCAGCACCTGCTTCAGAGAAGTCCTGCACTGGCTGACCTGTGCAGATAACGTGGTGCCCATGGCATTAAGGTTACAGCACCACCTGCCAAATCCCAGCACCTGCGCTGGGCAGCTGCACAACTCATCCTGCAGGGGTACCTGGGTCCTACCAGCAGATCCACCATACAACCAGGATGAACTCCGAGATCACAGGATGCTGCCTCAAACAACCGGGCATTGTCCATGAGAGCGACAGGAATGCAGAGAATCCATGCTAAGGGAAAGGGAGAAGAGAGGAAGAAGGAAATTGCCAGAATATCAGGAGTGCTAAGAAATGCAGGTGAAATTTTCACTCAAAGGCTGACCAGTACTTTCAAGGGGAAATAAAGAAGAAAAAACCCCACTAAACAAAATTGGCAGCCATCAAGTACTTGTCATACAATAAAAAAGATACGAAGCACATTCCCCTGTCAGGCCTGTCACAAGAGCTTATTTTGGGAAGGAAGGAAGGAACATTTTAACTAAGGTTTAATGCCGTCATGCCAAAGCTGGTATTTGACAGAGCCTCCAACAAAACTCCCACCACCTCGGACAGTCATACTGCAGCTAAAACTCCCATCTTTCTGTGCTGAGAATATCCCTAAGTCCCATTTATAAACTGCAGCAGCTGGTCCAGTTAACAGTTCCCGTCCCAGTTAAAAGAAAAAGCTATGTTAAATTCATGACCCCATCCTTTTATACAACAGGTAGCTAAGGAATGAAATACACTGGGTTCCCAGAGAAAGGCAGAATAGAGGAACCCAAGGCAAGGATGTGCAAGAGAACAGGAGAATACTGAAGAAAATGCATCGTATCCATATACTTGCATGGGTAAAAAAACTGCAAGGAAGAGAGCCACTATAAGAAACAAACAAAAAACCGCTGAAAAACAGAAGTAAGCCAAAGCCTGGAAGTTCCACCTCCTCACAGGGTTTTTCCTCTACCCCCAACTACAAATTATTCTCCATGTGCAGTTTCCAGTAAATCAAGCTTTGCTAAATAACCCCGACATGTGCAGGGCTGAGAACCAGCCAACAAGCAATGATGAGATGTCCCTGGAATGATTAAGGAAAACGCAGACATCTCTCAGGTTACAAGGAAGCCTGTTGTACTCTCCCCTTGGTGCATATGCAATGCTGCAAGCACTGTTCTGAAACCTCTGATATTCAAAGGCTCATTTGGTTGACAAGGAGCCTGTGGATTCGTGGACAGATTGTCACACAAACTGTCAGGTTTTTAGAGAGACTATCAGACCTCTCTTTGCCTACGTTATGGAGCACATCAAAGACACAGAAGATGAACCAGACGCAGACTGCACAGATCTGACAGAATGGTGGGTGTACATATTCAGAATACTGTACTGCTGGGGGGGGGGGGGGGGAAGAGGCTTAATGTGAATAATCAGGGGCTGAAAGTTCCAGAAATGTGACAGTTTTTGGCAGCGATTCCCATCTTTGCATTTATTTATCGAAGGGAGAAAAACTGCCATACTAGAGGCAAACTAGAGAGAGGAAGAAAAATTGTATCAGCAGCAATTTATTTTGCCACTGTACTTTTTCTTTATTACTATTACTCCCAGAGCATTTTCTGAAGATATTTGTATTTTCAGTCAAGGTTCTCTCACTGTGCTTGCAGGCTCTCTTCCCATTTTATCCAGTAGGAGAGGCTGGTTTAATGATTACAGCCAAAAAGACCGCTAGGACTTCACAGGTCACTGTACACGGTTAATGACACAGACAAATCTGCACTTCCAGAAGTGCCTGCTGGCTCACGGCTCTGTCTGGAGATGCTCAGGAGCTCATTATTCAAAACTTCAAGCTCAACTTATGGGTAATCAGCACATCTGAAGAAATACACCATACCTGGACAACCAAAAAGTGAAGAGACAATAGCTATTATAGAAAATACTAACCTTAAGCATTAAGGTCTCACTTTTAAAACGGGGACAATGTTCACTTATCTTCCAATGAGGTAGAAATCTCAGTTAATGAATACCTGGAAAAAGTTCCCAGCTCCACAGCTCAAAAATAGTATTACAAAGGATAACTTTATGTCATTCTCCTTTATTAGGGATTGTTTGACAAATATTATAAAGCAACAGTATTTTACAGATGGCAGAAAAAGTTATTAAGCTATTTCTACAAAGAAATATTGATTATTATTTAAAAAGGAAAATAAAATATTAAACAAAACATTGACAACAAGAAAAAGAAAACTGATTAACAGATTCCTTTGGCCTGCCTTTACAATACCACTGTCACATAACCTCTAGTTCTCCCTGCAAGGCATCAGTTATTCCAGAGAAAGGAATACTAGTATCTTTTTATACGTATTTTGCTATTCAAAAGATTGAAATTCTCCATACAGCAAACAGAAAATAAATACAGTGTTTATCCTAAGATAAAAATAAACCACAAGGAGGACAAAGGAGAAAGGATGGCAGAAGGGATAAGAAAGAAATCAGAAAATATTTGTAAGCAATTTCCTTTCCATCATTTGACAGGCTCATTCTCTCTGCTTTTAGCAATCTTCTCTTTCACCTGTTTTTTAATGCAGCTGTTCTGCCTCCTTTAAAGAAGCATTGAAGAGATGCCTCTGCAGCTGGCAAAGAGGGAAGGCTCCAAAGAGAAGCCCAGAAGGACCACAGACCTCCAATCAACGGCGAGAGGCATTTTCACAGTGGGGCTATTGAAATATTAACATGAAAATCAAACACCCACAGAGAGCAGGGGCAGCCACACAACTCCTTCATTCCTGTACTCTGGCAGGGACCGCTCCGGACACAACCCTGGGGCAGGATGTCACCCGTGGCCTTACACAGCTTTCAGTCACCACCAGCTTAGTTATGGTACTTTCATTACAGAATCCAGGCAGAGGAAAGGTAGCAAGGCAGGTCTCACTTTTAACCCATTAACCAAAAATAGGAATAATTAGTTATTACCATTAAACCTGAAAAATCTCACAACGCCTTGCTGCCAAGGCTTTTCAGGAACATAAATGGAGGAATGTCACATGCATGGTGTACCACACACCCATAGACACAAGCTAAATCTACTCAGAATTCAATCTCTAAACACAGCCTCTGACAGTAAAGAGTATTGCATGCAAGCAACAACAGATCTTGAACTTGGCACTAAATGCAGAGGAAATAAAGGTAGGCTTAAAGTTCCAGGAGAAACATTTTGGTATAAGCATCCTTATTATCAGGGGTTTGTTGCTGTAGCTGATAAACTTTGTAACAAAAAGAGGCTTGGGAAACACGGTTTGTTCTAACTGGATATTTTTTTTCAGGCTCATGAAAAAAAAGTATCAGTATTTCACCTATATCTGGACAAGACCAAGCAAAAGATTCAAGCCCTTCAACTGGGGACAGCCTGAGCTCAGACAACAGGAACACAAAGAAGGGACAGAACTATGCTTTTGCTGGGCAACAACAGGAGGGAATAAAAGCAAACACCACAAACACTTCAGACCTGGAGCTAAATCCCTCTCTCCACAGAACAAATGAACACACAAACTTAAAACCCAGCACTGTCCTGTTTTCAGCCGGCAAGGACAAATGCTGTGTTCCTCCCTGGGATGCTCTGTGCCTCTCACAGAACAGCTAGGATACAGACAGCTAGGACACTATTATGGGGGATTTTTTTTTGTTCTTCCTGCAACAAACCCATGTCTCTTAACTGAAGGAAGAGTTATCTCAGTGCCACACGAATGAGTGATTAGCCATCAGGCAGTAATGGCTTTTTGCTGCTGTGAACGGAAGCTGCATCTCAACAAATGACCTAAAGGTGAAAGGTCTCATACACTACATTTAATTCCCTAAACAGCCAAAGGAAATGCTGTGGTATACATAACTATTATGAAAAATGAGGTTAAAAAAATGCATATACATGCTCAGACAGGCACACAATACAGCATTTTTACATGCCCATATGAGTCATCTTCTCTGATCAAGAACCACAGTCCAGCCAGTTCAAAGCCTGCTGCATGTCAGGGCAAATTAGATGATTTCTGTGTACTGTCCAGTACATCATGAGACAACCCTGGGGGAAAAAAAATCCACAATCCAGGCACTCCTCAATTGACCCAGGCGTGCGAGCTCAAAGTAACCTTGCAGCTTGAAATTACGAAAGAAGGAATTTGGCTCCTGTTCAGAAGAATGGGGAGGGAGAAGAAAGGAGAAGGAATTAAGCTGGTTTTCTTATTAAAAGACTTGAAATGCAATAACTGGGAAGGAAAAGCTAGCTCTTCTCATAAAATAACCTAGTTATCACAAGTCTTCTCAAACCAGAGGCTTAGAGCTTTATCTCGGCTGCCACATTTTCTTCTCCCATCTCTTGCTCCTCTGTGGCCTCTTGGAGACGGGCACAGATTCAGCAGCCTCTCGGTGTGTCCTGGCTCTGTGGCCATTCCTCACTGTTGCTGTCCTCTGTGCAGGGCAACATCTTTTACCTGCTGGCCACTCCACTGCTGAACACCTGCCAGGACAACCTCTTCTCCACATTCTACTCCCAGACAGTTCTACTGCATATGAGATGCATGTTTACTATTTTTAACAAAAACAAAACAAAATTTTGCCATTATTTCCTGTTTACTTACAATGGGGCTAAAATGCAAATGGGTAAGCCAGGAAATCTTCATTTGAGCAAAGGTGTTTAACAGCAAACTGTGACTGGGATCATCCTTGGGGCAGCAGAATGTATAGGCAAACCACCAATTAACCCCAAAACCAACCAAACAAAAACCCACCCCTCATCATCACAGGATTAGATTCTGTGACAGGCAAAGCAAGTTTGCCGTGGCTGAAGACCTCACTGCAAGCCTGATGGTACACATCTATTTAAAAACATTGAACATGTTATTTACAAGCTACTTCTGAGTCACCCTGGTCTCGGGGGAACGTGCATTATATGTTCAAGAAATTGGAGTAGCTCTTTTATTTATGTTTCTTTAAAATGACTGGCAGATGGGGAAAAAACCTTCAGAGAAGTGGCCCCAGGCTGTCATGAAACATGTATTTAACACACCCACAGTAAACTACTAAACACTTCAGAAGGTACAGCCGCTGTAAACATGGAGTAGTTCCTTTTTAAAGTCTGATCTTTGGACTACTTAATTCAGCACAAATTTGAGATGTTCTGGGGAGTCAATTTATAGAGTAATTATTAGCCATATTTTTCCATTAACATGATGACAGCATATTCTGTAAGGGCAGAGACATAATTTTAAGGACCTTTTCAAAACAAACCCTGGTCTTGGCTTTATTTTTAAGTCACAATAGTAATGTATTTTTCCTGCCACATGTAGAAGGACCACTGTGAGCTGAAATAGAAATCTCAGACTCCCCAAAGTCAGGCTCTTATGCAAGTGAATTCCACACACAGGGCAGTTTAGTCTACCTGAACCAATTTCCAAGACTAAGTCTAAATCTGGAATATCCCAAGAGAAGCACAAGCTTCAATCATTGAAATCCCAGCAGACACACAGACTCCAGCCTAAGGTCTGGAACACATTTAATCAATTCACTGTGCTAACTCTCTACAGTTTCATAAAATAGCCAATACTGCAATAACAGGGCCAGAAATTAATTGTACACTGGTTGGTGAATTACACAGAAGTAACAGGCAGCACTGGTATTTATTGCAGCTGGGTGATGTAGTTGCTGTTGAGGTACAACTGCACCTCAGTAAAAACAGGTGAGAGACGGTTCCTGTGTGCACACCTGGGTGGGTGGGTGTGTGTGAGTGCTGCTTTCCATTAGAAAAGCAGCACTGGTTTCACTGGTAACAGTGTTATCTATATAAATACACACATTTATAAATACCAATCCTGCTTAAAAACAAGCATGTAAACAAAGAGGGAGGAAATCAGAAATTTAAATTATTAGGCAATGAGAAAATGAATGAAATTAGGGGAAAATTGGGTTGAATAAAAAATGCTGAGGAAGGGTATCATAAATATTAGATAATGGGGAAAGCTCTCAGAAGTAAGACAAAAGAACCTCTTGTTTTGCTCTTTTTAGACTAGACTTGACAAATGCTCCAGTGTTGAGTTCTAACAAAGAGACAAGATCACATTCTAGGTCTTTTTGTTCTGCCTTTAACAAGTCTTCATAGTGATACACTGATGAGACCAGATACCAGATTGTTATCTAAATTCAGCTGCTAAATTCAGTGTTAAGACACTAAGTTCAAACCACACATTGCCACATTTATTTCACAAGTTGAGCCTGAGGATGGATTCCTCCAAGATGAAACAGCCCATAAGCATCATTCTCTCCCTCTGCAAAGGTACTCTTAAATGCCAGAGAAACAAAATCCCTGTAAGGCTCTGACAGTTCACCCTTCAGCACACAGACTGCAAACGCATCTCCACACTAATCGTGCAGGCTGAGGAGGAAGCAAACACTTAGCTGCTGTTTGCATAGAGGCTGCTTGTAATTTGATGTAATGTACTGTACACCAGTCAACACATATTGAAGAGAGAACGTACACACTGCAGAGAAGGCAGAGAGGCTGTGCTGACATCTAACACGTTTTAGTTACCCTATTATAGATGTTCTTTGAGTTCATCAAATTACCAATCAATTTATCTGATCTCTAAAAGCTGTGTACTGAGGTATATTAACTACTGAGCTTCACAAGCTTTCAGCAAAAAAGCCATTAAATGGGTGAATTGGGCACAAGGTACTTGAAGTCAGTGTGTTGGCCAACAGCAACAAGGAAGGAACCTCTCCCTGCGGACGAGGAGACTATGCGGAGCATAAGCCTCCTCTAGGTGCTGTTCAGCCCTAATGGATACCCACAGAAAGCAGAAATCAGGGATGCTGCCCTCCCTCCTCCTCCCCCAGCATGACATTTAATGTCTGAGAAAAACTGCAAAGGAGGAGAGGATGGGAGGTTGGAACCGGTTCAGATGATGATTTCAGGTTTGTTCCCTTTTCAGTTTGTTCCCGTTCAGAAATTTAATTCACACATAGGACAGGATCTACAATTCTCTAAACATCAAAGGCTGTGCCCTGGGAGACTGATAGAGACACTGCCACCTCAGAGCAGCGTCCACACAGCCCCAGACAGGCAACCTGAGCGACTGGAAGCGATCTGAATGATTAGGATGGATCTTGTCAGCCTATTTCAGAAACTACACTGGGGATTATTCTTGTATTCAGAAGATTAAATCAACAGTTTGATGAACTGGGTGCTTTGCTGTACTGCTCTACTGGCCTGAGAGGCAAACTGCTTTTTTGGATTATAGATGTTGTAGGTTCAAAGAAAGCACTGGCGGTTTTGTGAGAGGAAGGGCTTGCAGGAAGGGCTGGGGATGAATAGAGAACTCAACAAATCAGATAAGAAAAGAAATTGAAATTGTGAAGATATTGTAAGGTTCAATTATGGAGATGGGGACAAGAAATTCTTCTGAAAGGGAAACACATTTTTTGAGACCAGAACTTCATTTCACACTAGCTGTTCTTCCTCCAGGTACCCACAGCACTGGATGGAGCAATAAGCTGATGGCTGGCAAGACTGTGACTGGAGGCAAACAAAGCAGCCCTTACACACATGGCAATAGCTCACACACAGCCCCAGGACATTACAGGAGAAAGCAAATGGTGTCAGTGGCACCTGCCAGGACATATCAATCCATTTATCAAAGGGCACTGAATCTTTAACTCCTACTGAGAGGGCAGAGGGTTGGTTGAAGGTAACACCTGAACACAGCTTGCTTTTTCAAAGGTAGGTGAGTGACCCCTAGGGCTCATGGATACAGACAAGCCTGGCATCCCAGCTCAAGGAATGGATTTCTCATCCCCTTCGATAGAAATCCCCTGCTACCTCTGCCAGGTGATACCAGTTTGTGCAGTCCCATGGAGTCTGCTTTAAACTGATGATGAAGATCCAACATGAATGTATTGTTCTAGGAGGCTTTTTTTTCCCACACTTCTATCACTTTTTCTCTGCAGAAATTTTTATTGAGACAAGTTACCAGCCATAAACCAGAAATGACAGTGGACTTGCATGTAAGGGTGACCTTGGCACACCAAAGTGGGAGACAGCTCCAAGAAGAAGGATCAAGGCCAATAAGAATAACAAACAAAAATAACTTTGCCTCCCATTCTTTACACATCCTAAATGCTTTACAAACATGCATTAAATGGGAAGAACAAGGGCAAAAAGAGATTAATTTAAACAAACCAAACAAAATGAATGCCAGGTACAAAATTACAAGATTTGTGAAGCCAAGCAGAGAAAAAGGTGCAGTCGACCTTATTAATAAAAAAGGTATGTATTCAACGCATTCCTTTCCCACTTGCACAAATACTTTACAGCTTATGAATACCTCTTGTGCTACTTACTGCTCTGAAAAACTACAAGCAGAAAAACGTTGCATATTAATGCACCCACTGCTCACAGCAGTCCACAGCCGCCTAACAGGAGATAACATGGGAGCCAGAGCTTAAGAAAATCCAAACAAAGAAGAGGCATCATCTACAGCAAGGAGTTTCACTTTATCTTCCAAGATTACCTTCAGCCTTTCTCTGCTGTTTTACACTACTCCAAAGAGCTGCCCGTGTTTTTGTTGTAGTGTAGCACTGCCCTTAGCTTTTGTCAGGGTAAACTCAGCAAGAGGCCAAATAGCAAAAGGAGTCAAACAAATATTTACTTGGGAGAAGGTATACAACTAATATGCTAAGTGAAATGTCCTGGCATCTGAAGGGTCCCAGGAGAGACTGCATTTCTTTCTTACAATACTTTTTAAAGAATGTTTCTACCACTTGGAGAAAGCAGGACAAAGCATACACAGAATCCCTAATAAAAATCCCAGTTTTGAGCAGTATATATATTAACTATTTACAACAAGCTCCCTCCATCTCCCTCCCTGCTTCTCAGTAACAAATAAATGCATGAAAAAATATCATCTTGAGATTCTCAAATTGAGTGTTTCTAAGGTTCTCCCTATAGATTATTAGGTCTAACTCTTATTCTTTCTACCCAGAGAAACACTACAGTACAAAACCTCGTTCAAAACAGTTGAGAGAAGATACATATTTTATGAAACAATTCAAATTACATGGATGAGATGTAAAGTTACTCTAACAAGTCAGAGTTAGAAGTTTAACCACTTATAACAAATTAGTCAGGTCTCATTACTGGATTACTTATTGGAGATTAGACAGTCACATTGGAAACACAGGTGTGGAATGGAATGTCTGTATCACCAGCTCCAACCCTGCAATCACACACAGTCATATAAGAAACAGCTCAAAGGAGCTTTTCCCTCTAATTTTTCTGATTACCAAAATATTTCAGGCACTCCAAAACAAAAACATACAAGTGACCCAGGAGACAGAAACACACAACTACAACAAACTGTCAGGGCTACAGTGAGGAAGACGAACAGTTTTACCAGTGTAATGATCCTCTACAAGGAATTTGTTCAATAAAACTTGATTTTAAAAAAATCCCTAAGAAGTGTGCACCACACTGCAGGCAGAACAAAGCCTACCATCCCTTCCCACACACACAACCCCTGACAAACTGATAATGAAGGGTGCAGTGGGAAGAATATTCGCAGCAGCTAATCCCAGCATTGGTATAATCCCAGTGCACCCACTGTACGTATTCAAGTCTGCACTCAGAACAGCAGAATGCTGCCAGTGGCAGCAGTGTGTGGCATTTGCTCAACACAAGTCAGAAGTGCAAATCAAGTGCCAGGCACTACAAAGAAACAGAGAACCAAACAGTGATTCTGACACAGCTGCCACACATGTTCACGGTCCCCCCGCATCCCAAGCACACAGTCCTGGCTCACAGCTCTCAGAGGATTAAACACGTGAGAAGAAGTTCCAAAAATGACTAGCCAGGCTGGTCAAAGCATTTGGGGCAAGTACCCCATAACCTTGCTTTGATCACAGAATGGGGCACAGTGGGTCATCTGGTACCACCTCCCTTGTTCAAGCAGGGTCATCCCAGAGCACATGGCACAGGATTGTGTCCAGATGCTCCTTGATTGCCTCCAATGAAGGAGACTCCACAACCTCTTTTCCCATCAGTTCAGTTCTTACAGTTATCCCTGGACATTCACTTTCAGTCACAGTCAGGACCAGCATACTGAACTATATGGACCTTAGTGTGACACAGCACTGCTGCACTCATTGTCACAGTTCTTCCAGTGCTTTAGTAGAAGATGCAGGGAAAACCCCAAAAGCTGAAACACTGAAATTATTTTTTCATACATGCCCTTTCCCGTGAAAATTTTAATAAGACTGTCTGGAGAAACTGAGTTTCTCAAGATCCGTTTGAAATAAGGTACACTCATAGTTCATCTCATGCAAAACTAAAGGCAAAGCCTTTTTAGCATTTTTATAGCTTTACTGTTCCACAACACTTTGCCCTTCCATTATAAGCTATTCCATCATATAGATGGAATAACTGAGATAGATGGACTAAATAATTGTTTCAAACTCCCAAAAGAGAAACGGCTATTAGAAAATGAGCAGGTTTTTCCTTCCAATTCTGTGCTCTGTCCAGTAGATTACAGTACTCTTTCAGAGATTACAAAATAAAAGGATAATGTATTCACACAATCTGCTGCATTCAAGGGAACTACTGAGTTCAATTCTGGTCAATACCTCTCAAAGACAGAGCTGCTAGGGGGAAAGTGCCAAAAGACAAACAAGTAGAATGAGAAACCTGGAAAAAAATCATTCACACAAGCAGAGGCTTAAAAGGTAAGGACTGCTCAGCTTCATGGGAAGGTAAAAGAGGGAACAGAAGTCTGCAGATAATAAATAATGAAGAGAATTTCCTTTATCTCTTTCACATAAAGGATATTAAATGCAAAAAAATATTTGAAACTGATAACAGAGAATTTATAGAGTATATAAGATAACCTGTGGCACACACTGCCACATGATGTTGGAGGCACGGAGCTAAACAGGGCTACAGGAAAAATGCCTGAGATGCATAGAAGAACAACGGCACTAATCCAACTTTCAGTGAATAAAAATACTGAATGGAAATAAACTCTTGTGCAGCAGGGCATGTGTCTTGCTCCAACTGACAACATTTAGGAAGACTCTTCACAAAGCTGCTCTCCAGAAGTTTTCTTTGTGGCTTTGTTTTGGTGAGGTTTTTTCTTCTTCCTTCAAAGCCTTTGCAAACTGACCACTGTCAGGAAGAAACAGGACAGTCTCTGTGTTTGATTCACTGAGCAGCTCTCATGTTGTAAGGAGTATGTAACACAATTACTTTTAGCATCCTACTGGGAAGGTACTGGGTTTTTAACATCAACAGTTCAAAACATCCTTCAAAAATACGTCTCTAAGTCTCCTACTGCTGAATTCTGTTATCATGCAGAAGTGGAGACAAAACCAACCTGGGCACAGCAGGGGAGGAGAGAGGGGAATTCCTGATAGCCTGATCCTTAAAAGGAGAAATTTCAGCTTGCTAACTCCACATTGAGCCATCATATTCATTCACTCCCTGTCAAACACCTCTGAACTACCAATGACCACACTTCAAGTGACCATCCCCTCCTAAAACAGCAGAGAAAGCAAAATTCTATTTCAGAGCTCTCCCCCACCATCCCCTTACTGAGAGCTTTTTTCTAATATAGACACACATATACACAGATATATAAAAATATATCTAAGCCTGAGTTGGAAAGCTTTAGCACAGTGGAAAGAAAAATAAATAAATAAATAAATGTCAAGGTCTGCGTGTATTCCACAAATAAAAGCAGAATTATATAAAAGCAACAGCTAATAAAAAAGATTTTTCTGTGCTGCGTTTTCCATCTTTCCAACCATTATAGGAATAAAATTATCCACAGAGAAGATCAAAAACCTTTTTCAAAACTAATACAATTAAGCTTTATTACACTGTTTCAAGTACATTTCTCTCCTTGCCCTTCTAGCCCCCACCACCTCCCACTCCAATCCAGACTAACGGTTGGAGGCATTCTTCTATTTTATTACCAGCAAAATGCTAGTGTTTAAGGGTCAGAAACTAGCCAGTGTTTCAAGAGAGGAACGAAAACCTGTTCTTTTTATCTACTTGCTTTTGTACCCATAACAACTAGAAGATAGTTTCTCTGTAGCTCTGCAGTTTGAATAGGACTATGGGCAGCCCACCTTACTCCCCCGAGAAGATCCTGTGCTAAAATATCCACCACATTGTTTACAAAGGTGTCCCTGTAGCAAGGAACATGGACTTGAAAACAGAAACTACAACAAAGGATTTCAAAAAGAGGACAATGAAGGCTGGACACAAACTTCTCCCCACTCCACTGTCCATAAAGGACAGACACACAGGTTTTCCCTGTAATTTCCGCTTCATGAAACCAGATCCAGAGAGAAGAATATAATAGAAGCACTCAGCATGGGACCAAGAAATTGCAAAAATTCCCTTTGCACATGAACATATGGACAACTGTGATAATTAGAACGATAGCTGCTAGATTGTTTGCAATTTCACTGAACAATCCCCATTATCTAGAAATAGAATTTAAAATACGAATGCAACACTGAGTGGTAGTTTTAATAGTTTCTTTTTAATGAATTGTACAGATTAAAGTGTTGCAAAATTGTATCATGTGAATTTGCTCACAGGCACGTTTTACCGTTGATGGCTTAAAAAAATGCAGCATGGACAATCCTACAGTAGCAGGGAATGAAAAAAGGAATAGATATGCCAACAGCTTCCTACAGTTTCTATAATCTACAATTTTCCCATGTTCCATACTCACCATCCTGCTACACGTTGGTAGTAAAACTGATTGATTTCTCAGTCTCTTTACAACCCATCCTTTTCATTGTTTGCATTTCTTTTTAGTCACATAACACAACTACAAGTCGAATGTATGCAACTCCCTGTCAGGAGGTCTAATTGCTTCAAATTGGAGAAGATTATTCTCCACATTTATTAAAAAATAAAGACTACTTATAACATTATTTCATTTTGCCAGGAAGTGAAGAACACATTAGTTCATAAGGAACAGCATGGCTGCTCCTATTTTTATGGCATCAATTTTTAAAAACTCATCATGGTAAACAATTAAACAGAGAAGCAAATCCCACGTTCAGGGGAGAGATTCAAATCCCTAAATGGATTTTCAAAGGTCATTTCAGGCTTAAAAGATGCTTGACAGTGTCTCTTTAAATCATGTTCATTTCAAAGGCTTATCCAGCAAGAAGCAGGCAGTGTACTGCAGCACCACTCTTTGAACTGTTTGGCTCCCCAGAGAAAAATTAATAATACAACTTTAATTCATATTTATAGCAAGATTTATGTTGTGGTGGTAGATTTTTTTTATTTAGGAAAGGATTTCTAACAAAAGGAATAAAAAACAGGGCACTTGTTTTTCTTTCAATTTAGCTTTCACCTAAATCCCATGGTGAAAAAGATAATGGAGTTTGAACTACCAGAAATCTTTTTTTAAAAATCATCCAGCTAAAAAAACCTTTATCTTTCAAATGCAAGTTGCTCAAAAAATTTGTACAGCTTTTCTAGCACATAAGGGGTTGGGGGCAAATCAGATACTGGGAGCTGCCAGTTCTAGGTTGCAGCACAACACTTCTTGGTTCTCTATCATTTGGATCCACACAGATCCCTGTCCTACCCCTGCAGGGGCCAGAAATAAAGACAAAAATCTCGGCCTTACCTTCTTCTCAATGCGGGCCAACTGCTCTTTATAAAAGGCCTCCTGTCGCCTCAACTCTGCCTCCCTGCCTTGCAGCTCCACAGCCTGGGAAGGACAACAAAACAGCATCACTAGAAGAAGAAATTAAAAATAAATGTAGTGCAAGGAAAGCACATGGGACGCAGACTGGAAGGAACTAAAAAAAATGACTGCTCAGGGCTCGTGCATGGGATCCCCCTCAGTGGAACTACAAACCTTAAGAACTGCAGCTCATTTGGGTTATCCCCTGACATTTGAAACGCTCTTATTAACATCATACTTGAACTCAAAACCTTGATTTTACTACTTCTTACTAAATGAAAACATATAATCATAGAAAGGTGACACTTTGCCATTCCCTTTTTCAGAATTCCATCTTATCCATGTCTTTGTTTTTCCATGAATCATGACAGTCATTACTCAAATGTTCTTCACCTTACCTTAAAAAACCAAACCAAATCCCCTCAAATCCTCCTCTTTATAATCTCCTGCCCCTTGGAGTGTCCAAAATCTTCTAAGGATTAAATACTTCCCCTACAACAGACATACATAGGACTATCCAAGATAATTAAGTACTCTCTCCACATGCTCTCTGTGCATTCCCCATCAGCACCCTCAGAGTTCCTCTGGCTGGTGCTGCAGACTCAGAGGGGAGATGGGTGTCAGAGAATTTCTCTTCTATCTTCCAAAGTGTAAGCATGACACTTTCAAAACAGTAAATCTGGTATTCATCAGCTAAACAGTGCTCAATTAAAAAGTCTGTGTGGGTACAGCAACAGCTGTAGCCTTCTAGCTCCTTACAGCCAGCACCACTTCATTATATTCCCACTCCTAAACTGAACAAGCATTAAGAAAACATGACATTGATGGAACTGAATCAAACTTTTGAAGTTTAAAAATATCAAGCAACAACAGCAAGAAAAGATGGCACTTGTTCTTCATCCCCCATCCCACCTCAAAATCTCTGGGGCCACATAAGTTATCAGCAGGCAGAAGACCTTTCAAAACCCAGAATGATTAGCCTGCTTAACATGGACACAAATCCTGCCAGTCCATAGCATCCCAGCAGCATTGCTCTTAACTTCTAATGATGGTACAACCACAGAAAATGCTGGTCCAACGTGATTAAGCAGCTGGGACAGAAATATCCCCGTGGGCTCAGACCTGTCATTTTACGGCCAAAAGCCATTGCTAACAAGAAAAATTACATCTGAAAGCAAGTTGCTGTGCATGTCCTTCTTTCTGCTCCCCTGCTGATGGAAATACAGTGGTATAATAGGGCTTAGAAGAGATTTTAATCTAGGCAGTGAGGGTGGTTGCTAAGCAAGCAAGAAAAGGAGTATATGAAATAGGAAGGTTGTAGGGGTGTGGTGGTGGTGTGGGTTTCTTTGTTTGTTTTTAAAGAAATATTTTGGTTTCCATGTTTGCTATCCCAGAAAACAGGACCAGGATAAGGCACAAGCAGTAGAGACTCATATCTAAATCCTCTCTCTCTCAAAGGCACTTGATTAAAAGCAAAATCTCTGGCTTTGCTTTAACCTATAGCTGTTATACTACTTCCCACCTGCAAACCAGCTAGAATATGATGGGGAGAGGGATGAGAATGAGCTGCCCCATACATGCAGCCTGACAAAAGAGATATCACAGCTACAATAGGGACACTGATGGGTACTTTCTAAGTGCCAAAACGATAACCATTTTCCTGTAAGAGAACAATAGCTGTCCCTCCAAACCAATCTTCTACACAGAAAAGGACTAAGCAATTTCAAATATAATGAAACAGATGTAAGAAAGTGGGGTGGTCTGGAGGATGACCAAAGGACTCCGATTCCCCTGCAGGTTTTCTACATAACACCCATAAAATTGGACTACTCCACAAGTGACTTGTATTTCCTTAAGGAGAAAATAAATATGGAAGAGAAAGAAGAGTAAGACAGGACTGATCCCTCTGCATTATTTAGATGGAAAGTGCATCATATGATGGAAGGAGAAAAAAAAAGAGAGTAAAATAATGAATTCTTATAAACTTATGAAAGCTTCTGTTTAATCGAAATAATTATGTATCAGTGCCAGTCTCCTGGGATAGGGAATATTCTGGAAGCACAAAATCAATGCATGTAACAATACCGGTGTGCAAGAGGCTTTATTCTATTTCTGGCAAGACATGGACCACAAGCCCACACACTCACTCAACTTTTCAACCTGTGAGTTTGCCTGACCTCATTCACCAAGAAATCCAGCACACTTATCCTTACAACCCCCCTGGAGAGAACACAATCCAAATACCTAATCTCTCAAGCAGGGTGCTGAGATGCAAACACAGTAGGGGGGTGTGCTGCTCTGCACAATGACGACCCATGGACTGCCAAGCTGACCTCACTGGAGCTGGAATGCCCCCAGTGAATAATTCCTCCACACCAATACACCCTGCAGCAGACACACATTCTGTTAGTCACTTCCCCAGGGTCTTGCAAAACTGAGGTCGAAGAACCAAAACCGAATCTCCCAACTTCAGACTATGACCTCAGAGTACTCCCCATCCTTCCCCCTAAGTAATTTCTCCCATATTATCCCCCATTGTCCCACTTATCACCCATAATGTATGATGAACTAGGGGTTACAGACAAACCTTGTACTTGCAACACAAACATATTTTCAATGCCTTGCTTGTTTTCAAGAGCTGCTGCTGTTTCAGTGCATTGAAGTATGCGGAGAAACACTCTATTTGTGACAGATCTGCTTCAAAGCTGCTTTCTGTTTCCCTCTATCCCCAGCTGTTATTACTAAAAACTTTAGTACACATTATGATGATGTTTGAAGTATGAACGGTATAGCAGAGCATGTGTCATTTGAAATATTCACTGTTCCAAACTGGGTTAGGCAACCAGGGACATTTTGAATGAATATGGGATATTTATTAAGAGTTTCTCTAGTCCTGCTGGTTATTCCCTACCTGAAGTCAGAAGCCTGTGATGTCCCAGACAGAACTGGCTGCTATGGAGATGATTACAATTTCACAGGGGATTGAGATTCCAAGTACCAAACAAAGCATCAATACACTTTTCAGAAAAAGGCCTTTAGAACTAAAGAAAGAAGGAGAAGGAAAAGCATGCATGATAACACTGATTTGAAAATCAGATATCAGAAAGCTGCATTTCACTTCCACACTGCAGAACGACATTGGAGTTTGAACATACTGTGCAAGAGGTGACCAAAGCCCAGAAATGACATCTAAGATGTGTAGAACACAGATAGTGTGATGTCCAAGAAGTATGAACACAGAAACAAAACAGAGACAGGGGAAAAAAAAGCATACTCAGCTATAGAACACAGGAATGCACCCAAAACTTAGAAAGGGGGATGTGTAAAAGAACATGTATGCAATTGGCCATTGCCCTCTGTACAAAAGCTAGGTATAAGATACATTCAAGAAATGCTCAAGAATCCCCTGTGATGGTGTCAGAATTCACAAGCATTGCATTCTTACAAAAGGACAGTGAAGGAGTACTACCAACATGCAGCTACAGCTTCCATGGGCATGGATCCACGGACTGGTTGGGTGCTCTTTCAAATACTTCTTCTGCTTTATCTTTACACTTTTTCTGCAGCCCAAGGTTTTTCAGGTTAACTCCGTGCTGCTTTGAACAGTGACAAAGAGCCAGGGCAGAGTTATGTGTGATTCTCTGCCTCCTTCTCCCCCTTTATCAAGTAACCCATTTAGAAACAAACTGTGCAAGCACATTTCTAAAGCTATACATTATATACTGGCTCAGCTAAAGGATTCAAGCACTGGCCTGCTAGCTGACAGACAGGCCAAAAGAAATATTTTACACGCTCCTAATTGAGGTAATGAAATATTATTGGTTCATTCTCTATGAACAAAGCCAGACAATCTCAGCCTTGTCCTGAACTGACACCAACATGCCACACATCAGACTGTGCAACTGATCTAGAGCTCAGCTTCACTCTAACTTAACCATTCCCAAATTAGCTTTGGCTTTTCCCCCCACAAAATATCACCAGATTTTTATTATTTTTAATCACAGTCCCACCCCATCACCTAGTTAAACACGAAAACTAGGGAGGAAATCTGTTTAAAAAAAAAAAAAAAGGCCTTCTTGGCAGGGTCAGATGATAGTAAGGAATGTAGCACCCAGGAATAAAGTGCAGTGTTAGCACAGCCCACAGCTGACAGCTACCATCAGGCTGTCTCTCTCCTCAATACTGTTTGGGTTCTGCAATTTGAGAAGAGGATATGGAGAAGACTCTACTGGAGGACAAAAATCCCAAAAACTTTCTCTCTGCAAAGGGCAACTCAAGCTAGAAGGAAAGGTCCAAACCTCAGCCTATAAAGAACTTCCCAAAAGGCAAGTCACAGCATTTGGCAAGATTACTGCAAAAATATTTATCTTCTTGGCAAAGCACTTCCACCACTCACAGACAAACTAGCAAGATGATGCCTAGATAATCAGTCAGAAGCAATCCAGGGAAATAAGCTACAAGGATAAAGGAAAGGTTCTGCAGTCTATCAAATGCCTAGTTTCTACATCATCCTGTCTCTGCTGAGAAGAGTTATCAGCTTCCCTAAAAGGTAAGCAGTTACATCTCTGCAGCAGCACAGCAGAGATGTTTTGGCTGGGCACCTCAGCTTGTCACACTTCACAACCGCAAATTTTAATACCTAGTGCTTTCCCAAGTCTCTTCCAGTCCTGGTAGCAGTCCAGGTGGCAGGGGAGAAAAACAAATGCTATTAAGGACTCCAAGATGAGAAGATGGAATTGATAGCAATTCACTAAAGATCAGAGCTAACTCCAAAATTAGCTGGCTGGCATGTTCCTGGCCAAGTCTAAAGGGAATGGCAGAGCTGAAAGGGCAGCACTGAAATAGTAAGAGGCAATTTGTGTACTTCATGCCCAAGCCTGAATAGCAGAACTTTACAGGGAGGCTTGTACCAGACAAGTAGCCATGGGAGAGCCTTGACTCAGCCTCCACTGGCATCAGCAGAAATATCACCATTACCGTGGAGCTGCCTGCAATCGCTATTCCAGACACACGAGGCCTACAAAATCACTGGCTTTTTGTCCTACCTCTCATTATGTTGAAGGCAGGTGACCAGGTTCTATTTTAGAAACCAGATGCAACTCATACCCTTAAAAAGCAATACTGGTATAACCTTCATTTCCTCCTGTTTCTGCTACTCTCTTAGCCAACAATACACATCACCAGATCAAGTTTGGTTTCAGCAGCTGTAAGCTACACAAAAGGAACCAGTGAAAATCTTTATGGAGGAAATAATATGCAATTTTCTAGCTGAACACCTTTTAAAATGTAATGACAGAAAATAAAATCCTGCATCTGTGCTCAGCAATAACAATCCGTACGCGCGCAGTAACAACATGACACTTGGAATAAGCAAGATCCAGACAAAAAAGAGAGCTTACCCAGGCGTCCAAATCCACAGGCTTGGAATAAAGAGAGCGCAAGATAGAAAGGAAGGGAAAGAGCAGAAAAAGAGAACTCGGTGATTTATGGAGGCCGCCTGCTGCTGTGCAATACAGCTTTTAGGATGACAAGTTTAGAAAAGTTCCTTTAAAATCACAAGCATCTTAAGCAATGCAGTGCTGTCCCCTGTTGGGAACTGTGCTCTTAAAGCAAAACAAAAGCACATGCACCCCCTAAACCAAAACCAAAGCAAAGCCCCCACAGCCTGCTGAGGGACCCCCATCTAGGGTGGGAGCTAAGCAAAGGCAGCTGGGAAACACCCAGTTCCAGAGAGCCATGCAAGGTGCTGCACAATGTTAGAGATGCTGATACACAACAGGCACCAGTGAACATGGCAATGCTGGGCAGACTCAAAAGGAGGTGGTCAACAACTGTGCTGCTTCCAATTACATGCCAAGAACAAGTAATCATTTAAAGGGTGGTTTTGAATGCACAAGCTGACCTACATTGCAAGTCATCTTCCAAGGACAATTTCAAAGAGTGATTCCTAACAGAAAGCCAGTTGACTGATTAGATTCCCAACCAGATTCCCCTTCACAGGCAACTGAAAATCTCTTCAGGGCACAGTCCAAACCTCTGTCAAAGCCAAGGTGCCTCCACCCTCACCTTCTTTTGTCCACAAGCCTATTTAAGTGTGCAAAGAACCAGATAAAGCAGGTTGCAGTTGCCTCTTCTTCACTTGTTACTACTTTTTACTTACACAGTAACCCAGCAGCAGCAAAGCGAGTACAAGATGATAAACATTTCATGCCCATAACCACCTCCTTTTGAAGCCAAGGCATTTATGAGGCAGGCACAGCTCTCATTTGCTGTCAAGGGCTGCAAGTGTTCCCTGCCTCTCAGGGCTACCTTCAATCAGCAGCACATTGGCTAAGCAGGAACTTCAGAGTGGCTGGCCTTTTTTATTATGATTATTTATTTGAGGGGAGTTGACAGGGCACAAGGAACTTTCCTCTTGGTCATAGTTCACTGCCAGAGGGAGCAGACGGTGGAAGGTAATATTTTTATGGGATCTGCCATCATTTTAATGGCAGAGAGTGACTACTTCAGGTAACTGAGGGATGATGTGTTATCAGATATGTGTGTCGTCCATCCTCATCCTTTGCAACAGCTCAGAGGGCTGGAACCGAACATCTACATTTCAGCTGAGGGAAGCCAATTCCACCCTTTCTGCAGACAGGTTTGACACAGCAGCATCGAGTCCTTGGCCAAACAAACCAATACACAACAGGTGTTTACTGGTCATCACTGACCAATCTTGACAGAAGCCTGATTTGAATAACATTTTTCTTCCGGATGATTTTTACAGTCAGGACAGATGCACTTAGTTTTGTTCTCACATTTTAGCAATTGCAAGTCTGTCCATCCTCAGCAGATGGACAGGAAGAACACAGCACTCTTCATGGTGCCTGCTATTATTCCAGCAGGTAGGTCATGCACACCACTAACTCTTTACTGGATGTACATCTGTCATCCTTGGGTGCCTGAGCCGTGAACTGACACATTCCTGGTGGACAAACACTTGCATGACAAAATAAACACAAGGTACTTACTCAGTGGCACTGGACAGGGGCTGAGAAGAGAGAGCAAGGAGAAGGAACCAGCCCTATCGCCAATATGTGCCCCAAATGATACAATGCACAGCAGCAGAATTAGGGTTTTAGAGAATGTAACACTGTTACTAATCACAGAGCATCTCTTCTGCAGGTGCTGCCAAAGCCTCTAATTCTGTCAACCTTCAAAAGGGGGGAAAATCACTACTCCAAGAATAGGAATAGATACACTTAACTGAATGGAAGCAGGAAAATTAAAATGTGTAAACACAGTAGGACATATTGCTGCATTGGAAAAAAACCCCATACTAAATAAAATACACTAATAAAATAATACAAAAAGGAAAACTGAAGAGGGCTACTGGTTTAAGTTTTGCTAACTTCCAAGCATGTGCCAGGATCTCTTTGCAGAGCTGTATTTACCAGTTTTGATAACAAGAGACACAGCCTGGTCCATTAATATTTTCAAAGTTTAAGCAATCTGTTTAAGAAATGAGCAATACCTGGTTTCCTTGCTCCCTAAGTGAGCTTCATTTCCAACTCCCAGATGGCAGTTTATGAGTTTTATAATTCCAGCCCTAGGATACAAGTCATCTTTCAACACCCTTGGTCAATACTTCTGAACTCTTCTGCTGAAAATGGGTTTTTTCCTCTTCCAGGTAACCCACTGGACAGCAACCCCAGGAACGAGAATAAATACTGGACTTAATCGTTTGAGGTCAAAACCCAATCAAGATATTCCTCCTAACTGTATCAGAAGCAAAAGGTTACTGAAACAGGATCTCAGGCCATCCCAGCAACCTCTGTCCTAGGGATTCATACAGGCACTCGGAGAAGATGCTGGCTGGATATGGGAACTATGTGAGTAATACATCTGTGCTTCTGAAAATTTCACATCTGAGCATTCATTATTCAGGCAGGGGATGCCTTCCCACATACGTATCAACAGTCCAACTTCCAATGGAATCAAGAAGACAGCACCAAATTAGTATTTCACTCATAAGGGCAATTCCCTGCAACTTTTCCCAGATCCATACACTACATCACCCTTACACATCATGCACACCACTCAAGTCTGTCACAGTCTGGGGAAATGTAAAAATGGCAGTGAACAATCAAAATGCAGTTCTGCAATTGGTGGGGAGGGAGGAAGGGATCAGCACAGGGCAGCGACCTTTGGAAGGACAATGCCTTTGCAACCTGACTGGAACCAGCTTCCCCCTAAAGTCCATTTCCTTGCCATAGTCAATAACTTTGTCACAGAACAGATTTCACTGCAGTGTGACCAATGACTCAGGAATCCAGACTACCAGCTTGGTAGAGATCTCCTACTTAAGAACTCCACACAAAGTATTTTTAGGGGCACTGCCAGCTTTGGGAGTGGAAGATAGAGTGGGAGATGCGAGAAATGAGAGGCAGCAGGTGCCCAAAACCCAAGACAGCTGTTGGCAACAACTTTTGCACTCATATCAGTATCTGAAGAGCTCTGCAGCATATATTCCAACATCTTGATGACCAGACTTCATCACTGAATGAGCAAACAGTCATTTCTTCTTAAAGCAATAATCCAGCTCTAAATTTATCATGGTCCACAATGATAGGAATTCAAGTATTTAAAGAATATATCTAGACATTCAGTATCCACTCCAGACTCTTCAACTCTTCCAGTTTAGTGAAAAATTGAAGCAGTATCAATATTAAATGCAATGAGAGTCTGAGATGTAACCAACTGACAATGGAGAGGGAGAAGGAAGAGACTGAACAGCAACCAATTCTGAGGAAAGGCTGTGATGAAATTGCTTAACTCTGATGTATACAGACCATACACAATTCTGCAAATATTAAGATGGGAAGCAGCCAAAAAAACCTGTGCCCTTCTATGATTCAGGGACAACTGCATCCTAATACGTATGGCACTGCTACAAATAGGTTTGCAATGCTGACCATTGATGGTTTTCATTTAAAACAAAATTAAGAGAAACCTACTTTATAACATCCAAAGTAAACCATCTGCTTTCATTGCTTGCTTTAGTACTCCAGCCCATTTCCACATTCTCCTCTTCCCATCACCACTTCTATACATGCATACATACAGTTTTCATTTTGTAGGCTGCCAACAGACAAGGCATTCAATGGTTTTAGAAATCTTGCAGAGTGTAGGTTCTCTACAGATGTATGCTCAAGATGCTTATTTCTCATAGCAGGTGAGTCAACAGCTCACCCTAAATTTTTACCTTCTTGCTTAAATTCCTACTCCGCCTATTAGACTTAAGAATCTCAACTCCTTGACCAATTTAGAACAAGAAAAACAAACCAACAACCAAAACTTCAAGAAAGGGCATAATGAAATTCTGTATTAATTATGACTTTCTATCCCAGAACATATTTCAGACCCTACTGAGTCAATGAGGTATTTCTCGTAAAGCTAGAAACAAAGGCCACTCAACTCTTCTTGGATTATTTCTAGCTCATAATCATTAATGCAGACTCCCACTACACTAGCCTAAGGGTGGCATATGGCTTTCTAGGGATAGGACAGACGGGGGGAAATAACAGTTATGCATGCCTACATCCCAATCTCATTGCTGTGCCTGCATATGGGGACAGAGCTCTCTCTTGCCAGATTCTTAAATACCAAATATATTAGCTTCCGAGTCAAACATAGTACCTCACACACAACCACTGTTTCGAAAGAGATCAAGATGGCATTCATAACCAACCCATGTTCCTCCAAGGAGTAAAAATCATGAACCCTGTGTGTTCAGAAGGAATTCCCTTCCCACATTTGCTCTCAGACACTACATGCAATTTTTACCTGCCTCTGAAAAAAACAGATATTTATAGGTACCAGCCAATGGATACAGGTTACCATAGTAGAAAGAACACAAATTTCCTGCCACCAGATTAGAAACCTAATTTTTTTTTAATTTAAAAGTTATTATCTCAAATACTACACAGTTTAAAAGAAATGCAGTTGACTTTGGGGCTGCTTTTTAATACAGAGACTATCTTAATTACATACTTGAGTAAGAAAATTCTTGAAAGCTTTCAGCCATGGTCATGCATCCTCTGTCTGTCTATGAAATTCTTTGGCAGGTGGAGAATCAGGTGCACTTTCAAACAACACAGCTTGTTTTTACCCCTTTGACAGCCTTGTAAATTTTCCTCTTTTGCCTGCTCTTTCATCCCAGACGTACACAAAGCACACTTTACACAGCCTTGCAGGGTCACTATCATTCTGGGGGCAGATTCCAGGCTATCAACTTGCCAAGATGCATGTGGGAAAGACACGCAGTAATTAACATTCAGTATAAATCATGTGGATTCCAAAGCCTTACTGAAAGGACCACACAAAGCATAGGGGACTCAAAATAAATGGTCTAGGGTAGTACACATACATAATCATACTTGTAGTAAGGCGTTACCTATGAAGTAAAAACACATGGAAAGAATAATCAGAGACTGCCCAGGAAATGAAAAGCATAGAAGTGAGGAACTTGATCTCAATCTCCCTCATTTTCTCCAATCAATTAAGACACACAGGCAGCATGCACTAGATTTCCCTACAACCAATTCTGAAAACCTACCTTGATCTTCACCTGCAGCATTCCCTATATCCTAGGCCACAGTCAGTGTTATGAAAAGGCTGCCAATTAAGTTGTGGTTTTGAGCTACAGACAAAATGTCCACTAGAGACTCTGATTCTTGCTTCCAAAGCCCTTGCAACCCACTGTGTGTTTTAGGAAGAGAATATACTGGCTCTCAAATGCACGCACTCTTGGCTCCTCTCAAGGCTGCGATAAGAGAAAACGCTGCAAGGTTGCATCTTTTAATGAAGTCCGAGTATATCATAATGAAATCATCTGCAAAAAGAAGAGTGTAGATTCAGCAACAACAAGGATTTCAGGCTATTGTAAAACTGCATTCTTTATTTTTACATTGCAATCTCTAGGGCATGATTGTATCAAGAGCAACTCACAAATCTATGCCACTGCCAGCAAAATTTTGATTTCCATTTGATAGGACAATTTGCAAAGAGCAGTTTTCCCACTGTGCAAG
This sequence comes from Aphelocoma coerulescens, assembly GCF_041296385.1. Lineage (NCBI taxonomy): Eukaryota > Metazoa > Chordata > Aves > Passeriformes > Corvidae > Aphelocoma > Aphelocoma coerulescens. The sequence continues at coordinate 10,441,487 of NC_091026.1, read as the reverse complement.
TGCTTAATGTTTCTAAAAACTACAAGAATTCAAAGCTGATTCAATGACCATTTACTGGGCAGTGCAAGACACTCTTGTTTAAGGCAGATGGCTTGGAAAATTCAGGGTGGGGGGAGAGCATTCTCTCTTTCTATGAAGGAGCAGTACCTGGAAGTCTATCAACAAGGATCACAAACCAGGTCTTGCTGTTGTCGAGAAGAAGGTGGCAGAGACTGGGTGCAGCAGGAAGAGTTAAACAGCTTGAGAAACTTCCCTTAGGAAAAGAAAACATTTTGTTGTCAGTGAAGCTCCTGAAGCTCAAAAACAACGTTGCATGCTGAGGAACCAGAGAAGTATTTATTTCTGGACCTTTTAATCAAAAGCAAGAAGCTTGAAATTTAGCTTTAAAATAGGGTATGCTCTAAATATAGCAGTCAGATGACCTGAGAGAGCCAAGACTCATGCTTCATGAGTTTGCAGATTTAAAGAGTCAATCCAACACAGTATCATAGAACCCTAAAGACAGATTGCTATATTTATTGTAGCAGATACTATTTACAAACATATCTCCACTCTGTTTGCTCTGTAATTATAGTTGGGGCACATACAATCATTTATTTTCTGTATCCTCCTTTTGAATACTACACCTCCAAAGTCAGTGAAAGTAATTTTAAGAACCTGTTGACTGATTTATTGATCAAATAAGTTGACCAGTGCAATAGACTGGAAATAACCAGACAGGAAAATGATCTGATAAATATTCCTGGAGACTAGTCACTATAGGCACTGGAAGTCAGCAGAAAAGAAACCCTCAAAGGCAGGCTCAGGCTCAGATTTTTAGAATCTGTATTAACAGTTAGGCCTAAAGCTTCATTCCCTATGCAGGCCTGCTTGGTCAAGTGCACTCCCCAGCCAAGTGTTTGAGATAACTCTGCAGAATCCAGTGTTAGCTATCAAATTCAGCAGAAGCAATTGGCCAAAGTGCAGGTCCTATTACCAGAAACAATGTGAGAAGAAGGGGGGGAGAGGGGGGTCTTATACATGGTTTTAATCAGGAAGCAGATACTTCTCTCTGACCAAGGGCATGAAAGAAACCCAGGCAGAGGATCATCATCCACAGACAGCTTCCAGTGCTGGCAGCTGTTTTCTGGTGATTCTGTGGTCAGACTTCACCAAAGCTTTCACTGAGCTCCAACTGCAAGAAGCAGATCATGCCCCTGGCTGGCACTGAAAACCACAAACTCATCTATCAAGTATTCACTGAGATGGCCTATTTTTTTTTCCTGTGCATTTAATTGCAATTTAATGAGGTTTTCAAAGAAACATGTTGGCAGCTTATCATAAAACTAAGCTGAACACATCTTGTACTCCTTTTACACTGTCCACTCAGTTGTGTGAAGAACTGTCATCCAACTCAAGCAAGAGGCAAATTAGGCATTAACTCCATTGAATAGGAGTGGTTTCCTATAAGGAAGAGGAAAGGCACACTAACAAAGCACGAGGCAAAGAAAAAGCTTTCACTACCACTATTATTTGTACAATATTTTAGATAATCTTTTGGCACTGTGGTTTTGGGGAGTCTACATATATCCCCAGGACAAAGGAATTAAATGTCCATGGATGTCAATAGCTTATTCCACAAGCATAAAATTCTAGCAGGAAAAATACACATTCAGGTTCAGCCAAAATAAATTAGCCAGATCAAATTCACAATCTCTCATAACCTCTCAACATTTCTGAAAATAAATGCCACACTTAGCAAAACAACCTTTAAAATAAAAACCTTAAAATGTCTATTTATCTCAGAATATTATCCTTCCTGCCTGTCATATATTATATATTACATACATATAAAATCAAAAGAAAAATCCACTCAAAGAAACCAACACTCTAATGCTCCCTTTTCCATTTAATGTTGGTTATACACACCCACAGAGATCTTAAAACATTTTAAAGGATCAAGCTCTCCTTCTCATTAGTACCACCATCACGTTGTTCTGAACTGTGGACATATAACCTTTTGCACCTTTTCACTCTATTGAATCAATCTCCCCTGGCAACTTCTGGTGTGGCACTCTGCTCCTCCTGCCTCCGGCTCCTCTTGCCTCACTAATTCTGTGTTCAGAACTGTGAAGCACAAAATTAGACGTTTCAAATTAAGCAAGGAGAGAGAATGAGAGAACCTTATTAAATCAACATTAGCATCAGAGTGTCTTTAAAAGAGAAACTCAATTGCAAAATATTACTTGTCTCTGTAAAGCTCTTTACATTGACACAAATGAGACAGGCAGCAGCTGAAGTCACCATCCTCCATCCCTACCTTCCTCCTCATGCCGGTCACAGAGCTCGAGCTGTAAGTGCAGGATCCTTTTCAGACCACAACCCCCAAGGAAGAAAAGCCTACCTTGAACTCACAAACACTGAAATTGCCAAGTAAAAAGGACAAGGTCTACTAACATGATGTTGGGGAAGAAACATGCACACACTAAGTAGGGTACCAACACACAAAAGCAGACTGCCTTCTCCTCCCAACCTTTCCACAACACTGGTTGATCTCTCAAGTCACAGTACAAGTTACAGCCAAATCTTTCTCTCTTACAAGACAAAGAGCCATTGCAAGTTTTAGTTTCCATTCTCAGTCCCCAAAAATTGAAACTACTGACATGATGGTGATAATCAGACCATTCTTCTCCAAAACACCTTAACTTTCTGAATGCAAACCTCTAGTTGCTGACCTGATATGCTTAAACTCTTTTTCAAGATAAATCACTGGAGTATCATACCATTCCCCTGTGAGGGATAATTAGACATATTGTTAAAGACAGAAATCACCTCTAATCCTGCACAGTCTTTAAACATGACTTTTCCTTGGCACTTCTTGAAGAAGAGTTGATATTTGCACCTTGTGTCAACAGAAGGAGTGTACACACCTCATACCATTGAGCGGCAGGCTTCGGACTTGTCTGCCAGGTGCCACCTAAAACAGAGAGTGTCTTGGCAGTGTCTTGTAGGGAGGGTTTGCAATGTGTGCTGCTACAGTCCTACAGAAACAAATCCTACTGAAACAATTTAAGAACAAAAAATATGTATTTCAGAACTACTTCAATTAATTAAAATCAGTGTTCAGAGTCCCCATTTAGCTAGGGAATATTATCCTAAGGACAAGCAACATGAAACTAAAGCTCAATTCCTGATAATGAAACAAAGCTTTCAAAGCATTTTTGGGGAAAACAGACACTACCCAAACAGAAATAGAGGTTGAAGCTTTTGATTTCTCTACTCCTACAATGCAATGGAAACGTCTGTATCAGCCAGGCATTACCGAAAACTCTGCATTTTCCCAACAGGTTACTAAGGGCAGACTCTGTACCAGTAAATGGCAGTTTGGGAAGCCAGGGGTGCTGGCAGTTCTGACACCTCTTCAGAGCGGTGATGAAAATGATCACTTCCTCATGTGACAGCCATGCTTAGATGCCGTCAGCTAAGCACTGGACAAAGAAGTTCCTACACCAGGGTAAAGACAAAGTGCACCAGGGAAACAGGAAGGAAGATAAAAATAACACCCACAAGAACTAGTGACAAAAAGCTAACTTGGTTGTGAAAGCGCTGTCTATTCAACATCCTGGTTTCATAAAACAAAATGCTTCATTTTCACCTCAAAGGGCAACAGTAGCCATACAAGATTGCTTGGAGCCTTCCAAAATGAAAGGGTCAGATGAAAACAAGTGATTTACCATTAAATTATAAAAGCTGAAGAATGGGGCAAACAGAAAAGCCAGAGTGAAGCACTGAACCTGTTGTCCTAGGCCTGCTCTTGTTACCAGCCGACCCAGGCTGGTAACAAGTCTTTACCAAAATGTACTTAACTGCCTGCTAGAGGCCTTTCTTCCAGCAAAGGACCACACCAAGCAAAAACTGAAAATATTGGTTTTTGTTCTCTGCTGCATCTAATTCTCCTCTAGCCTTTCCCTGGCAGTCTGACACAGAACTGCAAGAGCCCCCCTGTTGCCTGCAAGTCACACCCCTTGCATTTGAAGGGGTTATCACATAGTGCCTTTAATTCAGTAGGACATTAACTACAGCCATCAACTGAAGTAATTAGTTCACATTCACATGCCCAACACTTCCAGTTCTTTAATGCCTCCATTCTGAAAAATTTTCAGGAAACAATCAACTTATACAAACAACACAAAATGTAGAACTAAAAGAAGAACAAACAGGGGAGACAACTTTTGTGCCACTTCCACCATCTAATTCTGTTTCTTACAAATTGTAAGTCAGTTTAATAACTCAGCATATACCAACCCCACAAGCAAACAATGAAATAACTAGGTATTTAAAGTCGCTTATAATTGAAAACTTGGAAAAGCTTTAAATGAAAGACAAATCTTTAAAAAAAAAAAGCATAAAAAACCACTAGAGGGTTCTGAGGGGCTTTATTTTTGTTTTCTAAACACATACCACACTATTCACCTCCAAAGATCTCAGTGAAAATCAACACATGACAACACTTTTTGAGATAACTATTATTCCAAGAAAACTAAAGCACAAGCAAGATGCAACAATTTGTCCTGATTCATGCAGGAAAGACTAGACAAGATCAGGACTGATAAGAGAGACCCAAACCACAGAAGAAACCAAGATTTTCATCATCCATATATTCGAGCAGATTACTGAAAGGAAAACAGTCATGGTGTACTGATGCTTGCCTGTTAATATCCTTCCAACAGGGCACAATCAGAAAATTATCTCAAAAGATCCTAGTATAATGGAATGAATGGTTACACACATTTGAGATGAAGGGAAAGAGCTGGAGCAGCAAAAAAGCAATCCCTGTTTCATTCTGAAGTCTCTAAGGGATTCAGGAAGCAGCAGCAAGGGTGGAAAGCCATCCACCAAACCCAGGTAACTCATATTGCTTGCAGTAATTAACTCACTCTGGGTGTCACCCTGCCACCTTCTACTGTCAGTGTGGAAAATCCAGTGTAAGCACTGAGAGGATTCTGAAGAAGGGAACAGAAAGACTGGAAAAGAAGATGCAAGACAGATACAAAGCAAAGCTAAGAGTCACAGCAGCCTTTCTTTTCAGTAATAACTACTGGCTGCAGCACTTACCCACTTCTGAGACATCAGTAAAATGGACCCGTCTCATCAGCGCTCACTTTTTCAAGCAGCAAATCCAGAATTAATATTCACGGGTTCTGTGACTGACATAATTGCAATTTAAAAAGGGCAATTAATCATCAGCCACACTGGTGGCTGACTTGCCAGGCTGGGATCTTTTCTCTCCACACCTGCCAACAAACTCACAGGAGGCAGAAGCATCACGTGTGCACAAAGCCAAGAAGTGCTGTGCCCCCTCTTACCCCAACCCCAGGCTTATGGGGTTTGTTACTATTTTTTCTCCCATGCGTGCCCCATTGGGATGATTTGCCCACCCTTTTCTGCAGCAGTCCCCCTACAATGACCAACCAATCTCCCTTGCCACGTGGATAAAGCTCTTTCCACGTTGCATCTCACTCATGTCAGCCAAGAGTGAGGCAATGGAACTCCATCATCTCCATCATGAAGTTCTCCTCATCTCCCTGTTCTCCTCTGTATCTTTGCATAAACTAAATTTATTTTTTTAAGAGTGACATCTTATCCCATTCTTACTTGGAGAGTGAGTTACAAAGGTGAGAGCACAGCTCCAGAGAATCAGATAACATAGGCAGATGATGGAAACATCAAACCAAGCAAGTGGATTTTATCAGATGAGTCAGAAAAGCCACTAAGTCAGGGTTTACTTCCGTGCTCCTATGGAAAGATCTTCAGGCAAGTTGTAAACAAAACCAAAAACCCAACAACTGTTCTGGATATGAGTTCTGTCACTTTAAATTCTTTCTTTCTGTGTCAGCACCCATGGCCTGATGTGAAAGGTATTTGAACCAATAGCATTTAGAGAAGACACATTTGGAAATTTGTCAATCATGTTCAGGTTCCCAGAAAGGAAGGTCCAAGACTAAATTACTGTAGGGTGAGTATATAACCTATTTAGGAAGTACAGTTCTTCCTGAGAGGACAAAAGCCAAACTGACCACCATATTGTGCCAGTCTACTTATCTGAGAGGTACATAAACCACTAGAGTGGTAAGTGCCACAGAAAACAAGTATGAGACTGAGGGTAAGATTTAGAGCTTAGCAAGCTGCGAGGTCTTCAAGTGACATACTTAACACTAAGTCCCTTGGGCCAGAGCAAATATACCACATACTTCTAGGCCAAAGGAATCTTGCTCAAACAGGTGCCACTGCTGCCAGCCAGGTGCAGTAGAGACTGAGGATGCATGTTGTAACACAAGCTGTATAGGCCTCCCTTCCTCATTCCTGACAGTCAGCAACCAAAAATTGCCTTCATCATAACAATACAAAGGAAAAAAATTCAAGGCTTTTGTATGTGAAAAAATGTAATTTCAATCCTAAGCATTCAGTCAGGATATAAGCTGGAGCACAATTACATACTGCACATCTTGGCCAGAGTGCCAAGCAAAGGTGGTTGGCAGAACATCTCTGCCAGCAGATAACACCAACAAATGGCCTCATTTCCATCTATTGTAAGATAATACATACGTTTTGCTTCCTCATACCATCCTCATTTCTATCAGGTCCCTCTCAAGATTTGCTCTCTTTTTGACACAGGCTCCAGGTGTTCTTCATCCACAAACCTCAGCGCATCATTGCAAGTTAAATGAGGTGTCTCCAACCCAGTTCTCCCAGCTTTGTGAAACTAGAGAAGCACAATTATGAGCCCCCTCCGGCTTTTTCTGCCTTCATTTTGCAAGGGTTTAGAAATCTTTTATAGATTACTTTATTCCCAAACAGACCTTTACCTTTCAATGACACAAGTATCAAACTGCCCACATAACCTCTACTCAGATCAGGCTGACCTTGTCCTCTCCTTTGACAAAATCACTCCTTAACAAACAAGTGTGTGGCGTTAAGAAACAGCAGGTATTTCACTCAAGTATGCATCTTCTCCCAATTCAGGAGTAAATACCCTGAATCTCTGTTATATTTCCTCACAATGACTGGCTGGATCAATAATTTTTACTGGGCTCTTCTGCACTCTGAGAGGGTGTTTATCAAAAAGAGTCAGTAACAAAGCAGGGAAGAGGAGGGGAAAAAAAAATACAAACAATCTTCCTTAAACACAAACAGGGCTCTCAGGCTGCTGCCCAGGATCAGTGATGTTTCATTTCTTGCACTTCTTCAAAAGAAAAACAAATACTTATGCTTCCAAATTTTCCTAACACCTATAAGCTTGATGCCTCCAATCAGCACTTGCTCACATCTTTATCTTCAAGCCAGTATTATGAAGCTTTGATAAGCTTCATCCTTCCCAACGTCTCTCACTCCACATGGATAAAAACCACTAATAGAAAACCAAAATCCTTGCCCCTTCTATTGCCTACATTTAGCAATCAGCAACTGTCTGAGTATTGTGAGAGCCAAAGCACTGCCGTGTATTACACACTTATCTCTGCAAAACCACCCTGCACAAGTGACAACTTCCAGGCAGGGGGGAGGGGGAGTTGTGCAGCTTTGTGATAATTAAAGCATAGACGAGTGTCACTGCTGTAGATAATTATGCATTAGCAGTGAAATTACTTAATGGAATGAAATAAACTAAGCCAAATGCCTTGTTTTAAAGGGAATTTAGGGTCTGCAAAAGGTGTCCAACTGACAGCCCAGGAGAATGAGAATGACAGTTCTCCATCCTTCACAGAAACCACACAACCCCAGCACAGCCTGGCAGGCTTCCACCTCCACCCAGGTAAAAGGGGAGCAGAGGAGAAGCTAAGGAAAATTTCAACCTTGCCAGTCAGTCAGGCTCTGATCTCTCTGATGAGCACCCACACAGAGACCAGGCAGTCACTAAGCAGAGAGGAACAACTGACTGGAGTAATTTCCTAGCTCTGACAAAATGGGTTAGTTCAAACCACAGCCCAACCCCACCAGCACCCATCAGAAAAAAGAAATTAATCAGTGTCAGTACAGACAAGACTCCAACCAACAACAGAAACAACAGGATAAGTAGGTACATGGCCCCCAGTAAAACCACCTCCTCCAACCAAACCCACAAGGCCTTTCTCCATCCGCTCCTCTCGCCTCACCAACTGCCCACCTACACACAGCTCCCACCACTGGTCTCATCTAGATGGCTTCAACAGCCTCCTCCTGCTTATTAAAACAAGGACTCTCAAGGTCAGTCAGAATTTATAATGCAGCCATTTCATCTTTTGTGCTTCCCTGGCTACATTCCTTCCTAAAAGATGCTGAACATTGGAGATTCTGCTGGGTCTGAAAGCCCTGCCAACACCAGGGCCAATTAGGAGTTTCAGGATGATGCATATTAAAGTTATTATGGGAGGCAGTTATGCAGCCAGAATAACTCTTAACTGAACCTTTAAGTGGTTTTTATAACTTGTTTCTCCTTCTTGAAAACAGATGAAAAGATACAAATCTCCTGCCTAAGAATCTGCAGGAATTCCAGACAACCACCAGCTTCTCTCTCAAGAGAAGATTGTGTGCTAAAACCAATAACTCATTTCAGCCAAGGCCAGCTAGATCATCTTCATGTTTTAAGCTCCAAATTACTCAAATCAGTCAGAAACTTCGCATATCACTGAAGACTGACCTGAAATACTACCTTTACAAAAGCACTGCAGATACATTTCAAACTTTCACTGAGAGAAACTCCTTTTTTTTTTCACTATGGGCCTTCTCAGTGTACACAGACTGACTGCAGATAGTCAAAGCCAAAGAGACATAGATGTAATAGGAATTTTTTACAGAGCAGGCTTTGGAAGGCAGTATCTCATTAGAAGGCCAGGGTGTAGGTCAAATCAGGGAATCCTAAAGAGGATCTGAGGAATGTAGGCAGCAATCTCCCTTTTGATAGCACACATGAGATGTCATTAGGACAGCAGCTGCCACTTTCTTCAACCACTTCCAAAACTAAACTTGCCCTCAACAGCTGTTATCTACCCCTTCAAGAAACACTACTAGAAACCAACTAGAGAGCTTAAGAACAAAGAGAAATCCAAGGTGGCTGAGGATATACCACACCATTTGTGTGAAAACCTGCACTGTCTTCACAACAAACTTGTCCTCCCCTCTGCAGCATGAACATGCAGCAATATCACAAGTTCTAGATCTGTGCATTAAGCAGGAAAGCGAGCCCCAAGCAGCATGGTCAGAAAATAAAGGCAGAAGCAGTTTGTAAATTACGTCAGCACACAGTGGCCTCACAACTCCAAATGATGACAGACAAGGGGCAATGTTTTTAAAATGAAAGAGGGCAGGTTTAGATTAGCTGTTAGGGAGAAATTCATTACTCAGAGGGTGATGAAGCACTGCAACAACAGGTTGTCCAGAGAAGCTGTGGATGCCCCATTCTTGGAAGCATTCAAGGCCAGGTTGGATGGGGCCCTGAGCAACCTGATAAGGAGAATGGCATTCCTGCCCATGGAAGGACGGTTGGAATTAGATGATCCTTAGGGTCCTTTCCAGTCCAAACCACTCTGTGATTCTACAGTTTCTGTGGAAAGCGATGAACTTCAAAAACTTAGTGTAAACTCATCCTGAAAAATATTATGGTAACTCCTGGAGAACCTAGAGTCAAAACAAAAACAAATAAGCAAAAACTTTGAGACACTTCATTGGTATGCAAGCAATTTGAGGGCTCAGCAGCTCCCGCTCCACCCCTGGAAAGGAGCCTTCATGGGTGTCCCTTCAGTGCCACCTTCAGGTAATATTCACTGCTGCTTTCCAAGTGCTCTCGACGCTGCTGGAAAAAAGTATGAACTCAGCGAAGGCATCATCGCTGGCAGGCAACCGAGATGCACATTAAAAACATTTTAGTTCCAAAATAAGGGTATTACAACAAGAATCACATCCCAAAGAACTGCGGAGCAGAGCACAAAGTCTGCAAGATCAATACACAGAGCAGCTGCTGGACTTAGCAGTGGGTTTGACCCCAAATAAGAAAGATAATTCATCTCCTAGATTCTGCATGAGGCAGGTGATAGATTTTCCCAGATCCTACATTCAAAGAGATTACTAATGAGGATATGCTGTTTATGGATTGTTTATCAGACTCCCTTTGCACTACCACATTTTAAAGGCTCACTTGAAAAGCCAAAAAACACCCTCCCTCAAAAATAATTATAGAAATCAAGCTATCAAAACTGCTTTGCTAATGAAAGCAGAAAGTTTCATAAGAATTCAGAATCAGTAATGAAGTGAAAAACAATGTATGGGTCAAAAAAGACATTCTAATATCATTTATTTATTTACACATGCACCTGTACAAGATGTACCTTAAGCTTCTGGACAGTGTGTTGACTTACCAGTAGATGACATGAATTATCAAGGAGGAAACTTAGCTCCCAATCACTCTGCATCACAGCTCTTAAAATAGGCAGATGACTCTATGAGCTGCACAGTGAGGCCTAACCAAGCTCAACAGCAACATCTGCTGGGCAACGAGCAACTAGAAGAAACTAGGCTGATCACATGAAAGTTTTACCCCTTTTTATAAACATGTGAACTTTTGCTACAGCTTTAGAATGCCCAGTAAGATACATTTCTTGTACAAAAAGTAGATGTAACTTCTAAACAGATATGCAAACAACAAGCTAAAATTTTTCCTAAGCTTGCATATGGATGTGGTCAGAAAAACCTATTACCTACAATGGTAATGACCTGCTCACCAAGATACTTCCCAGTAAAACACTGAAATTATGGGGGATTAAAATTCCTCTATGCTCGAGGAAATCTCTTCTGTCTAGCTGGTTCAATCACACCTGAAGAACACCCATGGTACACCTTGAGCTACTTTCTTTCCTAAGGGAGCAACCTGCACTTGCAAGGCCTGAGGCAGGGAAATACTTATCAACCACATTAGTTCCATCCATACAGAGGAGAATGGCAGCTAAGACCATTAGAGCTCCTCTGCCTCCAGGTATCTTACTATATTCCTTATTAAGCTCAAAAAAGCCTGCTATGGAAGGATGACATTGGAGCAGAAGCACAGCTAATGGTCCCCACTTAATCTGGGCACAAACTGACACTCCACCTAGATTAATTACAATGAAAACTGATTTTTACACCAGATGCATGAAATTTGATGGAGTACTTCTAAACTAGTCTAAAAAAAAAAAGAAAATGCAAATGGTTGGCAACAGCTTCAAGGTTGCATTTAGACATTCAGCATGATTTGGAACAAGGGCAGTGACCTGAGAGGTGGCTTCTGAACAGCCATCAGATAGGAAAGGGAGTTGATGCATCCCACTTCTATTCCCAGAAAAGGAATGGTATCAAATTCTTACTTGACCAGGGAACCACCTCTTTTTGCAGATCACTGTTTAACAGGAAATCACAGGCAAGCAGGTTTTTAACAGAACTGTATGATAACCTTCAGCAACACAAAGCTTTGAAAAATTACACTGCAAAATGCTGAGTCTTGAAGAGGAAACAGCACAGCATCTGGGGAGATAACTTTTTAAATGATAGAAAACTATAGGCTGGACTGATGTTCATTATCTTTAAAATTGTGGCTGGCTTTGCAATTTAAAGCTCTCATGCTTTTTCAAGTTTTGTACTTGAAACAAAATTCTTTTACACTGAAAAATTAGGGGAAACGGTTTAAGAAACATGCAAGCTTATTTTCAGCTGATATAGTGATTACTGCTGTTATTGTTATTGCTTTGTGGGGAGTTTTTTTTCTGATTTGGGTTTTTTTCAGGGTGCTGCTTTGTGTGGTTTGTTGTTTTTGAGGGTTTGGTCGGTTTGGTATTTTTTAACATTTTTATTTCCAATCTCCCTTTTTCCACATTTAGCTGTTAAACTAGGAAAGCATATCATATGAAAACACAAAAATGAGTGATTTCTCAGGTCCTCAGCTGGGAAGGGAACAGCTTTTGTAAAGAACCTTTTGTGTATTGGGAGTTCGGAAGCCGGGGGGGAGGGGGGGGGGCAGTCAGAGTTTCAGCTTGACAGTGCCAATTACAGCTATAGCAAGATGAACCAAGGAACAAATCCATTCTGCTCAGAGGACAGAGAGAAGGGAGAAGAAGAGATGTGAACCTGTATGTTTGAAAAAATAAAGGGGCTTGAAATCATCTGCCAGACAGTGAACCACTTTTTCCATGGCAAAAGCATTAGGCTGAAGATGCAGTGAATGTACATGGCAAGCTCAGTCCTAACTGGAAGAGCACTGATTATTTAACAAATGTATCCTTAGTCTAATGTTCTATTCAAGTAAGTATTAAACTTTTCTTAAGCTTTTTTCTTTTGGACAGTAATTATACATAGCCCTGCTCAGTCTGTTTGATCAATTTTTACTTGATTCCTACTGTATCATCCTTCAAGTTTGCCCATTATCACAAAATCTTCAAGGCTAAAAAGTCTCTAAACCCCCAATGTAATGCACAGGCAGGAAAAAGAAATCCAGCTAACTCTAATTCCTTCCCTCCCTTACAAGTTGCAGGTGTTCTATTTTCATTGTCTAAAAATCAAAGTCATCAGCTCATTTCCTTTCCCTTAGTACAGTCCCTTTTAAGAAGCTACTTTCCATCATGTTTTACTCAGCACTAATAAATAATATAGATAATTGCAGATGGTCATAGCAAACAAGCAGAGAAAGTATACAGATACAGTACAAAGGAAACAATAAAAATTCTGATGTGCTCCAAAAGCAAAAAGAATTCCTGGCAAATAGAAGCAGCTGCATCCAGGTCATTTTTTTAGTTGATGTACGGCAACCAGAGAGCCAAAAATAATACAGGGACAGACTTTAGACAAAGCTACACAAGGGTGCTGGCAGCTCAGCTCCCTCTGCAGCAACACATTTCCTCCCTCATCCTCATGTGCAAAACACAGCTATTTCTTCCCCAAAAATTTGCATTAGGAAGGAGGAATACTGGTCATAGAAAGGTTTAGAACTGCTGAAACTCCAAAACAGATAAGCAGAGTTCAATTAGGAGGATATTATGCTGACAATAATAAGGAACTCTGGGAGAGTCCACCCAGCCGCCCAAGAGTTAACATCACGCGTTTCTCATCAAAACCTCTTCCAAGAGGTTAAGCACACAATAGACTATCTAAAGCACAGCTAGAAAGGCTGCTTGAAATTCCACACATGTGCCTCAGCAATGTATTTCTATTAATGTCCAGTGTGTGTCAGCGTGAAGATAAGGTACCAACATCATGTCCAACCAGCCAGCTAGAGAATGGGACGCCGTGTAAAACATTGTCTGATGCTTAGAATCCCAGAGAACAGCAGCGTTTGCAATCTCAGCCGCTGCACACGTGCCTGATAACACCAACAACAAGGAGAGGCAGCAGGAGCAAACCGTCCTGCAGCTTTGGGAAAGTAAAAGATGGAGAGAGAAAGAAGGAAGCAAGCAAGGACTAAAACAAACATCAGCAAATTGGGGCAGGTTTGAGGATGCCCAACTGTAGCAGAGGGAATAAACAAACTGGAAAAAACCTCAGTGAAATTTAATCTTTGTTTCAGCTCACTTTAACTTTTCTTTAAGGTGAAAAATAAAAAGTTGTATCAGTGTTTATTTTGCTTACTCAGACCATACTATTTAGACTCAGTTTGATCTATTAGTATGATCCAACAAAGCCTTTTGTACTGGGACTTGTGGAAGATCATGAGGAAACATGATCTTGACCAGGACACACCTGCTCTGTTGGGCCTGGCTCTCGCAGCTTGAGAAGCCCACGTGTTACCATGAGCAGCTGGCGTATGGGAACCCACTGCAATACCCACCAGTTGTGCTGTTCACTGACAGGTGCTACCACACAGACACGCTCCAGCCCATCAGGAATCCTCCTATTAGCTGAACATCTTGCTAATTTAATCTGTAACTTACCTGTGCTTGAGAAAGGTAAACTGTACGTGGATGAAGGGGTGGAATGTAGAGGTTCCAAGTGGGACACCATAGGACATGGAGGAGGTGGTGATCCATGGAAGTTAGATACAGAATGGCCTTTGGGCCTGTCTTGTGCTGCTTATGGCCCCCTCAATGAGCTATAAATTAGAGCAGAATTCTACTACTCTACAGCAGTCTGAGAGCAGAATATGAACATTCAGTACTAGCTTTGCTGGACCAGCCACAGAAAAATAGCAACATACTATTCTTCTATTTCTTTATGAATTGAATATTTGTAGTTATACATAGTGGAAAATGAAGGCTAATCTTATATTTTACTTCTTAAATGATGAAATGGCTTTACAGTAACCCTAAGTCAGAACAAATGAATCGTGAAGAAGTTTCTGTGGAGCATATAAACTTGGTAGACAAAAAAAAAAAGTGTGAAATATGGGCATGGAAAATTGAAGGCAAGACAGGGGAAGTAGGCAGCACCACAGACAGCTTCAATTTGTTGCAGCTGTTGGATTTTAAAAAAGGCCAACCTTGTGATAAGGTCTCTTAGCTCAAGAGACTACAAAAATGAGAAGCTCAAGCGACCATCAGCTGCTGAAATCTGCAAAAACTCTCCAAACACAAATTAACCTTCAGTCAGGAGATAAAAGACTAGCTGCAGAAATTGGAAGTTGTTAAAAAAATGCTATAAATGTCTGACAAATCACAGCAGCAGAAGCAGGAAAATAAGTAGTACATAGGCAGAATCTTACTCTTAACCAGATAACACCTTCTCCTTCCCTCAAGGGAAGAGGAGGTTCTCTTTTGCGTTGGCTGTGTTTCCACTTTCTGCCTTTATTGTAGTGCACATTCTCTAAAATTGCTTTAGTTAAATTTAGACCTCACTGATGCTCCAGAGACCAAAAGTTATTAGCTTGTGAGAGGTAGAAGACATGTAGATCCTCACCATGCCAAGCTTAAATTTAATGCAAACCTTTCCAAAGTCCATCATTTAACACTTCAAGATTAGTTTCTATAGGGATCCCTTAAATGTTTAATGTTTTAATGGTTTCACTAAGTAATTCTTTCACTGAAGAAATATACCCACTTTTATAGTAGAAGGTAGCAGACAAAGAGGAGCCCATTTGTAGGGAAAAGGAGGGATGTTCTGGCCTGAGACTATAGAATAACAGACCACTAACTCTAAAGTCTCCACACACTAATATATTTTCTTCAGGAGAAAGTCTGGGAAAGTGTCTCAAGCTCGCACAGGAAGAATGAGTGGGATACGAGGCACAAGGACTGAAGCTATTTAAATCCCGCTGTCAATAGCTTGCAACATTTGGTTACAAAGCATTAAGACAAACCTAAAAATACATCTTTTCATTTGTATCAACATATTTAAAAGGCAGCTTTCTTCAATTAGTGAAAGAATTAGCTGTCAATTAGTAAGAGCAGTCAAAAACTGCATGGCAACTTCCAGCCCAAGATACTGCCACCCTTGCTAAGCTAGTTAGGACCTGGTTCTGCAGGCACTGAGGGCAGGTCTGGGTGTCTGACACGCAGCCCATGAATGCTCTGCAAAGAGCCAAACCAGAGCAAATCATCTTCACAAGGAGGTGCTGTCACCACAACTGGTGCCACCCACACTGTAGGTAGGAATGAAGGTTCTAGTAACTAAACGTACCACTCATCTTCTACAGAAAAGAAAAATTAATCTAAAAAAAGGTATCTTTCATGAACACATGTAGATACCTGTTGCTAACAGCTGCAACGTCAATGAAAATCAAGCTGAATGGGCTTTTTCCTAATTTTGCACTAGTATTTAAAACAAGACTCCATACTTTCAGATTTCAATCAATGTTTTCTGCCTCGCTCATAAAAAACTTCAATCAAGAAATATTTACAGAATATACAAGGCCAGGAAACACCAAATCTCATGTGTTAGCCATGTCTCCTTCCAGAACCAACCCATTTCCTACACACAGGTTTACAACTTTAGAAAGGGAACGGTTCAGCTCAGTGTGCTGCACTTTAGCTGTAGAGCTGACAGGACCAACTAAACTGTCCCTGAGGTGAGCAGTTTCCAAACCATAATGCAAAGCTCACAGAGACAATACCTTTCATCACATCAACTCAAATAAACAGGGAGGGAAAAAAAGACAAGTTTTGACAATAGAGGCCTGACCTCAAAACCAGCAATGTCACTTCACTGATGGCTCCATGCTGTCACAGTTCCAACAAACACTGTGCTACTGCTGGGCCTCATCCGGTCGCTACAGCTTGTCACAATGATAGGAGATTACACACAACAAAACCCCAGTTAATCTAGGAATGCTTACCTACGGCTAACCAGCCAGGATGAAGCTGATCCCCAGCTTATCACAAAGTAAATGAAAGCCTTAACAAACTAAATCATGTTCAGCAACCTTCCTAAAACAATCTTCAGTACTAGCTCAGCTGCATCTACAGCTGACACTGATCAACAACAGTGGGCAATTCACAGCAAAAAACCCGACAAGATTCACTTAAAGCTTCATCAATTACCAGAAATATAAAGTAAACTTTCCACAAATGGGCTGATTGGATCATTCCTCCATCCCTACAAAGTGAAAAAGAAAACATCTGTTCACTCCCTAACACCAAAATTCTCCTCCATTGTACCAATCTATGAATTGGCTGTTCACGCTGTTTTCAGCAATTTTAAGCAGTTTTACCTCCACGTTATTTGAAATGAAGAAGAAAACACACCAGTTAAAATGTCAGCAGCCCCAATATACACTAAACCAAGGGTGGAAGTGTTCAAAGTATGCCACAGCAAAGCCCAAGAGTTCAGAATGCCACATTCATAAGGTGACACCCCTATCAAAACCCACTGCTTGATCAAAGGCATTCCCAGTCACGCATTTTTCCTTCAGCCCATCTTTTCTGAATCAAGAAGAGGAGATGAGAGGCTCTGAAAAACAAAGAGATTATACCTGGGCAAGAAATCATCTGAAGGAATTCAACAGCCTATGACCAATTGTAATCAGCTACTAGAGCAACCAGAGACAAACCCATATCCTTGTATTTTCTTCCATGCCCGTAACTTGAGCCATGCTAGTCACAACAGCCCAATGCTGGAACCACCAGGAAGCAAAGGTTGCCATCCAGCAAGCCAGTGGGCAGGCATGATCAGAAACACTAGGAATAGCAAGCTGTCCATCATGGACAGCTGGATAAAGTTTCCCAGCAATTTAGGAATTCTGTGCCCAGTCTGTTTTCACACAGCAACCAGTGCTCACCAGTCTTGTCTGAAACAGCTGGTCACAGTGCAAAGTCTGTCCTACCATCACCCCACTTCTGAACTCATTCTTTCAAAGTGAGAAGGAAGACGACGACTTTTGGTCAATAACTCTGACAAAGCCATTATCCTAGGGGTATTAAATGGGGAGATAAGAACTTCAGGGCTTTGCACAAATCATATTAGTTCAATTCTCAAATCCGGGTAATGCTTCTTTTCAAAGTATTAATTTCATTTATTCTATTTGCTCTCCCTCTGTCCTGATAACACAAGTGCACATGGCCTCTAAATGAGATCCTCCTATTTTATAAGTTATAATCCTCCCTTTCTAGAGTAGTAATGAGATGTCTTCGCTTAATCGCGTTTATTTCCCCCTCCCCAGCTTCTGCTTTTATCCATTCCATTTCCACATTGATTTGTCTTAAAGATTCCAGCAAAAACCATCAAGCAGAGAGTCACTGGCTCCAATGCAAATGCTGCCACATGCTGCTCAACCTTCAGAGATTACAAAAGCAAAAAGGAGGAAAAAGAGCAGCTTGCAAAGTTTCCTTTATTGGTAGGAAGGAGGAAAAAAAAAAGAAACCCAAAAGAACTGAGAAGTTAAGAGAAGACGTTTTGATTAACTGGAAATGAAAAAGGAAAAGACTTCTGGTATAGGGGAATGGTGAGACTATTCACAACATAGTGAAGCAATTAAATAACTTGACTGACAACCTTGCAAGTTCCTCATGCTAGAAATAGAAAAGGATTTAAAGATAGCTGTGCTAATTCTTGGGTATTTCACATGACACAAGGCACGCCAGCAGCATTAGTTAAACACCCTAGGCCTTGCTCTGAAGTACTGTATATATAAATCCTTGTTGTGTTGTAAGTACCCACAGCATTAAATTATTCAAAGAGTCCAGTCAGCATCATGATCCTGCAGTGCTGTCCAAACAAACAAAACATTTTATCTCTAATACAAATTGGGGAGAATTCTTCTACAGCAGCTTAGCAGACTACTTCCATTTGAGCCAGTCCCCAGGGTTAATCAAAAAGCCATATTCACTCAAATAGGAAAGTGAATGCTGCACTATTACTTACAGAGCTGTCTTGCTTCTTAAACTAAGCTGTAAGGAGTTTTTCACAAAACCTAAGGTATCTAAAAGCTAAGTACCTTGTTCAAAGTCATTAAAAGAAAAAGAAAGATCAAGACAAAAATGTAGAACAGGACCCAGGTACTTATCTCTAAATCCCTCTTGAAACCAGTACACTTCAAGGAGAAAAAATGAGCAAAACAAAACACGCAAACCGCAATAAAATAACAGTAAATTTTAATCTGCACCCTGCCCCATAAACAATCAAGTAACTGGGCCCAGAAGCTGACAACAAGTTCCATATCAAAGGTTAATTCTAGTCCACCCTCTCTTTGTGTGCACTATATAATAACACTGAAGGGCTCATAGCAATACTTCCAATAATAAAAGTCAGTGAGTGAAAACCATAAAGAACAGATTAAATGACAAGCAACATTCAACACAATCAAAATGAAATCACTTCAAAATACAGCTATTGTACTTGGATTTATACAAGTGGTATGGTTACAGGAGAATGTTCCAGCACTGCTGCAGACAGCAGTACAAGAGAGGGCTACTAATCACTGATATATTGACATGTTAAGGGCACAGGGCAGCACAAGATCTTACTGCAAATACCAAAAAAATAAATAAACTTTCTAATTATATGTGGCATGACTTTCAATTTTTACCAAATTAAGTGCTGCTAGAAGCAAATTATTCATTTGTTATTTCTTTCATGGGAGTTGCCCCATTTTTAATCTTACTTCCCTAATAGGTCACAACAACAACAAAAGCAACCCTGGAAGTTTCTCCCTTATAAATGTAAGCAGATAATCTCCATTGCTATCTGCACCTGGATTACCACTAGGTACCTTGAATTCCACTACTATCTTCTACCTGAAAGAGAAGGCTGACACAAGACATGGATGAGCAGCTCATATCCAGTATTTGCCCCATTTGCTGGGGCTAAAAAACAGAAGAGAAGGAACACTCAAGCCCTATTCATAATAAAGGAAGATAATATGAGAAGACAAAGGACAGATGTGGTTTGAGTAGGATTGAGTCAATACAATAAGGTAACTGTGCCCAAAAGGAAACTGTAGCTGAGATAAAGCAAGTCTGATAGGGATCCCAATAATTTAAGTCTGGCCAAAGAGTTCCTGTTTAGGAAGATATCTAGAAGCTGACAAATAATAGCTCTGCCCTCATCTTTGCAAGGACAGACTAGACTATTCCATTTCTTAAGGATCGTAAATTTATGACTGATGAAGAGATAGTTAAAGAGCAATGAAATTTAACAGTTTCTCATTCTTGCACCACATTCTGGGCTAACACACTGTGGTCACTATTTATCACAAGGGGACCCTGATCAGATTTTTACAGAGCATCAAGTATGTAATATCTGGGTATGCAATACCACAGGATTAAAAGCTAATTCAGATAATAGAACACCTTTTGTATGTAAGCAGTCAGGTCTCAACTCATTTTAGAGGTGCCCTCTTTGCATTTCACAAATATTGCATGACTCTGCTAGTCACATTTCTCCAGGATTACACTCCACCTCATTGCAGGAGGGCAGGGCTCTACTTTCAGCAAAGACACATCTTTAGATTGGACAATAAATCCTCCAGCTTCTTCCCCTTGCTCTTACAGAAGCCAGTTAACTGCATTCATGAAGAGCATATTCTCTTTCTAGTGAAAAGAGAGTTAATACTGCACCTGCAGACCCAGATGTCCCTTGCAAGGGAGAAGCAGTCACCTGCCTCAGACATCACTGCTCTGAAGCTCAGCAACGATGCAACACCCCATGGTCAGGATACAATCTGCCAAGAGGGTATGTTCTGTGACACAGCAGCCACTCACAAGCTATATCCATCTAGGAGAGCAATCTCAAGACACCTACCAATCCAATCATACACAAATTTTATCATGGAGACAAAGTACAATCGAGTCCAAAACCACAAACAGACCAACTCACAGAAGACAATTTCCTTAAAGACTGTCAACCACCAAAGTGAAAATACAACCTCTTGCTCAGAACAGCAGAATTTGCAAGGGTATAGGTGGAAAATACTGTTATATACCTGCTCTATTCTCATGCTCTCCATTAGCAGCTGCTAGGGATCACTATCAGAGACGGACTACAGCTATAATGACCTTTTCTTTGAATGACTATGGCCATTCTTATATAAATTTTATTTATTCAGTCCCCAAAAATATCTTTATGTTATGACCTCCAAATGCTTCACATTTTGCCTGGGTAAGCCAGGCCTGTTAGCATTCAACATATAGAAAAAAAACCCCAAACCTCATAGAAGGATTCTTCATTTAAATCAAGCACAGACTGATTGAGCTACAGATCAGCATGGAAAAACCACAATAAAGACTATCCATACTCCAGCCTGTCCTTTCACTAAAACATCCTTTCAGTATGCACCAGGCAAAGAGAATTCTCTTGGTCTAGTTCTCTCAGTAAAGTTTTAATAGCATGGTCTAAATGAATGGGCAGTTTGATCTCACTGTGGCAAGCATGGTCTCACCTCACCATCACCCCCTGGCACCACTGCAGGTCAGGAGAAAGTGGCAGCTCCAGTGAGACTCTGCACTGCTTACAGGCAGTACACCATTGCCATAGGAATGGCAGTATGTAAAAGAAAACAATATAAAATAGTACCATGTGAATATTAAGCACCAATGACAATCCCAGTGTAGTGTAGTGATTGACAGAAGCCTTTTGGTCTACGCAGCCTCATCTCACTGTACTTCTGCCTCCAGCATTGCTCTTCTCAGCACTGGTATGACAGCAACCCAATGGGTCATCTCAACAACACCAAGGTGCCTGACTAATAGTAAGCTGCAGCAAGAAGTCCCCAAAAGTAAATCTGCCTGCTGGGCAAGAACAAATTGGTTTGGGAGCCAGTGGTGTGTACAAAAAGGGTTTATGCTTCCTAGTCCCTAAAAATCAATCCTAGACCTTCTTCAAAAGGTTACAATACTTGACAGTTTTATAACATTTCTTCTGTTATCAGATCTATAAAAGATTCAAACAAACAAAGACATTATTACTTTTTATTAATTTGTGTACAAGCACAATTATACCCTTGAAAAAAACAGAGCCAAGTCTCAGGATACATCAGGTCAGAAGAATGTGATCCTGTATATATTGAAACATTTATTTTAAACACTTGGGAGTTCAAAAGAGTTCTCTGTAGCTCGACAAGGACCCCATATACACACACCATGCTCCCTGCCACTGGTAAAGCTGCCCCCAGCACAGCCATTGTTCATGCCTTCGCAGCACTGAGTGACACGCTGCAAGTGGAGCTGGCAGCTGCACTGTGAGCCAAATGCTAAGTGATGAGTGAGGTGAGGAGTGTTTCAGCCTAAACCCAAGCTTCCAAGTTCACCACACAAGTGACATTAAATTAATCCCCTCAAGCAAAGCCATTTTAGCCTGTCCAGCAAGGAAGCATAGCAGGGGGTTTGTTACTCACCAGCTGGGCTGTTCTCTGCCTCTCCTCATTAATGCTGTTCCTTTCCTGGGCCTCACTGGCTGCTTCCCTTTCTCTTTTGGCCAGCCGGATCAACTCCTCTTGGACCAGTGCCTGTTCTTGCTCATACCTGTACGAGCACCAAAAGCAGAGGAGGTCATCAGTAGACTTGTGGCAACAGGGTCATGGCTTGTCATGGCAGACCCCTGCTTAGAGCCAAAACACAAATCCAGAATCTCTTTAACACAAAATCTGCTCACAATCCCATTATCAGTAGGAATTCCCAACAAACTTTAAATATGACCTGCAGCTTCAGTGAGGTACAACTCTGGCAACAACAGCAGACACAGCACCACATAAGCTTGTACTTCAGTTATATTTAGCTCTATTAAGTACTTAATTATCACCTGAAAAAAGTGAAAATAGGAAGCAGTTATCTAGACAAATAGATGATGGTTTGGAAAAGATCAAGGGACATACAGTGATAAAAGGAATCAGCCTGGCTGACAATGCTGCTCTTCAGCTCTTACACAGGAATGAAAAATCACACAAAATGCATGCAGCAACAGCACTAAGAGAAGCAGCCCTGAACTGAAAAAGGCTTCAAAGGGGATTCTCAGGCATTAAAACACAATCATAGAATAGAATCAAAGAATTGTTAAGGTTGGAAAAGACCAAGTCCAACCATTAACCCAACACCACCACATTCATCACTAAACCACATCCTCAAGTGCCCCATCCAAAAGCCTTTTGAACACTTCCAGGAATGGTGATTCCACCACTTCCCTGGGCAGCCTGTTCCAATGCCTAACTACTCTTTCAGTGAAGAAATTTTTCCTCATACTCAACCTAAACTTTCCCTGGCATAACTTGAGGCCATTTCCTCTTGTGCTGTTACTTGTTACCTGGGAGAAGAGCCCAACCCTCACCTGGCTACAATCTCCTTTCAGGTGTTGTAGAGCCATAAGGTCCCCCCTGAGCCTCCTTTTCTCCAGGCTAAACACCCCCAGCTGCTCCCAAGGAGACCTGTGCTCCAGCCCCTTCCCCAGCTCCATTGCCCTTCTCTGGACACACTCCAGCACCTCAGTGTCTTTTGTGGAGTGAGGGGCCCAAAACTGAACCCAGGATTTGAGCTGTGGCATCATCAGTGCCCAGTACAGGGGAACAGTCACTGCCCTGGTCCTGCTGGCCACACTATTGCTGATACAGCCAGGATGCCACGGGGCTTCTTGGCCACCTGGACACACCTGGGCTCATGCTCAGCCACTGTCAAACACACACTCATTATGCTCAGGCTGAACTAAAACACAGATATATGCATACATAGATATATTCCCAAATGAGCTAAACTGTTTTCTTTTTCAAGAGCTTCACCTCACCTCCTGTAGAGTTCCTGCTCTGCAGCAGAGTCACTTGCCATCGGTGGCCGGATTCCTAAAAAGGAGAACAGAAACCTGAGATAACTAATAGCACTACAAACACAGTCCTTCATCACATAATGAATTATTTTAGGAGAATTTCATATTATCTATCAAGAGGAAAAAAAAGTCAAGAAAATTTCAGTTTGATGGATAGAGTTTGAATTTATGAAACAGAGACACCAACAGCATCATCTTCAACCAGGCACACTGAATAAAGCATGCTACAGATAACTTGTATGTGAGGATGTTAACTCCTCAAACCCTTATATATACTGAAACACAAGCATTGTTGTAGACCTACTTTCCATTTCCTTCCTCTAGTTCCAATAAGTCTTCCCCTTAACCTCCTGCTCTCCTTGTAATTACAAGGGATTCCACAAGTGGAGATGAAATTATCTGACAGAGTTCAGGCCATCCATAAGACTAAATCTACATTCAGGGAAGACATAGGCTGACAGCAAACAAATCCCTAAAAGCATAGGCCTAGTCCCCTAACTTCATGTTAGTCTAGACAAATCCACACTGACTGGTATATATCAACAATGCTTATTTGAGAACCAATAGAAATCAAATAGTTTTCTGACCTGTAAAGAAAGACAAGTCCAGAAACCAAGTTTTCATCATCCACTTAGCCAGCTGTGCTTACACAGGCTATCCTTCCCTATGAGCTTCTCTCCCAAGAATAAAAAGCAGTACTTCCCTCACCCATGCACAATACACTCCCTGCGTATGTAAAAGACAGCAAGGCAGCTTGCCAGAAATGAAAGGCAAAATATTTCTGCCTTGTTTTTTGCAGAATAAACATCCTGAAATGCTAGAAATGTTTACAGGGTGATACAGGCTAATCAAAGAGCTCCTCTCACAACGAGGCAGCACTGAAAAATACCAGCATCCTCTGTAACATTCAGCAGCAGCAGCACCCCGACAGTACCTGTAGGTCTGGGTCTCCCTGCTACAGCCAGTGAAGATGGAGCTGTGCCATTGGATGCACGAGGAGATCTCTGGTAGTCCCTTTTACCTTGAGAGGATTCTTTCATTCGGTTCACTACATCTTCAGTGAGCTGAAACACAGAACCAGGGAAGACATTAACCAAGTCAGTTTCTGGTGTGTATTTCACTGGTAACCTCCCTGTTTGTTAGTTCCCATGGTACCACAAAAGTATTGCCAGTCACCTCATTGTAACATCCCTCCAAATGCAGCCAGTCAGCACTTGCATGTTAACTTTACATTTTAAACCCCATACCCTATAAGTGACAAAACTTCCAATCTACTGCCTGACCCTAAAAACTTCACTAGACAATCTTCCACAAACACCAACAAAGGTGGAGAGCACCCCTAAACTAGTCAACCCTTTGTATAGGGACAAATTTACCAGAAGTGGAAAGAAAGGAACTAAGCAGGTTTTAAGTCCATATATCCATTTTTTTCTCTTCTTGCTCCATGCTTGCTAACCCAGCTCAGCAAGGCAGACACGCTGCAAGCCATATGACAGAGAACAGCCACACAGACCTCCCACTCACATAAGGCTGCAAACATTTTTGCAATCTCAATTTCGTTCTCACTCTCTGACTTGGGTTCAAACCCATGAAGAAGAAAGAAAAGTAAATTCTAGGTTTTCTGGCAATTCAATCCAAAAGGCTTCTCACAGCACTGTTAAAACTGACCCCTTCCTCCTCCCAAGGTCAAAGGCTCTGGCTGCAGAACAGAAAGAAATGAGGCTGCTCCCCCAGCTAGGCTTGCCACAGTAGAAGACATATTTTCAGCTATGCCACTACTGCCCAACTTAACAGCATTCTTAACATCTTCATTATACATTGTTATTGTGCCCAATTCCCAGTTTTAAATCCCTGTCTATATTCTATAAAGAGAAATTAGGCAAAGACAACTTTACCTCCATCAAACACTTTAATAAGGAGATACGCACAATCTTAGCTAACTTTTGTCAAATAAATAGTCAAAATGGGATGAAAAATAAGTAGCCACAGCAAAACACACTCTGTAAGTTCATTTCTGGCAGATTTTAGGGGGAAATCACATAAAAGTATCAAGAAGCAAGAGCAATGAAAATTATGGCAGTAAGAAAAAAAAAAAAACACACTAACATGTAAAAACCAACGAAAAATATTAATGGGGAAAAAATATTCCTTAATGGTACCACCACCACTCTCTAGGGCTTGTTTCCACAACACACACTCGTCAATTTCCGACCGAAGGTCAAGAAGCAGTTTCCCACTGTCCCTCCCAGAAACACCTCCCTATTTCCACACGCTCTTATCTCCCCTCCTGTTCCCACAGCGCTGTTTTGCCCGGGCTCTTGGCACCATGAGCAAGGGCAGAGCTGTCTTCTCTCGGATGCCCTCAGAGCCGCGCGGCGCCGTTAGCGTGAAACTGCTTGCAAAGCACAAGGCAGGGGCAAAACGAGGTCACGAAGCGGCGAGGAGGGGAAGAGGGTTAAGAGCAGAGTTTGGAAATGGAGATAAAGAGCTGGTGTGTCCCCGCTCGACAGCAGCCTTGCCC
The DNA here is from genome assembly GCF_041296385.1 of Aphelocoma coerulescens. NCBI lineage: Eukaryota > Metazoa > Chordata > Aves > Passeriformes > Corvidae > Aphelocoma > Aphelocoma coerulescens. The sequence continues at coordinate 10,415,821 of NC_091026.1, read as the reverse complement.
AGGCCCCCCCAGCCCTCTTTCCCACCACTCGCCCCACCACTTCTCCAACCCCCTATTCCTTCAGCCTTCCAGGTTTCCCTCCCCTCCTCCTTGCCGGTTTCCTCCACTCGTCCCTTCCAGCCCTGCACCTCGCTCCCCTGACCTCCCGGCCAGACCCTTCCACAGCCCAGCTCCCTCCGCCCCCGGCCCCCGGCAGCCTCCCCGCCTCCATCACCCGGCCCCACGACACCCCCGGGCCGCCTTACCCTGATGCCTTGCAACACCCGGACTTGCTCCCGCTCATCCAGCCCGAAGGTGACCCTCCTGCCGCCGTGGCTGCTCTCGCTGCCACCCATGCTGGCCAGGGTCGCCTGTCCCCACCGCGCCCCTCTCCCGCACCGGCTGCCAGCAGCGCCTCTGCCCTCGCAGCGCCTGCCAACATACCCGCTCCCCATTGGCGGCGGCCGCGGGGCGACCAATAGCGCGGCGCGGTGCTGGCGGCCGGGCGCGGTGCACGCTGGGGGCTGTAGTCCGTGCCGGGAGCGGGTGGCCCGCCCGGCGCCGGGGCGCCAACGCGCCTCCGGGACAGCGGAGAGTCCCGCTGCTGTCCCGGTGTGCCTGCCCTCCACACCGCCCTGGGAGCGAGCGCGGCCTCAAAACTGCCCGTACAGCTCCACCGCTACACGTCCAGCTCAGGGGGTATTCCCAAGATGAGGAAGGATGACCTCTCGTCAGATACAGCAGCTGCGCTATGGGCAGAATTCACCTCTGCTCCTTCCAGCCACCCTGCCCCAGCGAGACCCTGCCGGCACCGGCTGTGACATGCACGGGTGGGTCCTGCATGGGTCAGGCCATGGCTGATACAGCCCCCCTTGCCAGGCATGGCTGATCCACAGTCTGAACCAAAGGAATGAGATAATGCAACACAGAGGCAGCTGGACCAAGAAATAACAGCTTTGGAGGATCTTTCTTTTTCAACCAAGCTTTCTGCATTCCCAGAAATAGGGGCCAGTTGGTATCGTGCTACTTATCGACTCAACACACTACTCCTCAGTAGTGCATGGGAGCAGTTTTAACTGTTTAATGCTCACTGCAGTTAATGTGGCAACCAGAGCTCTGCCTCAGAGTGGGACTCGAGCCAGCATTAAAGGAGTATCTGGGACTCTGCACGTCCCAAACCCCCCCTGTGTATCCAGGCCTCTTCTAGAGCACGTTCCTGAAAGCAGGGAATATTTTTGTTAATTGTGCAGTACCTTGTATGCTGGAGACTTGGCCCATGCCTTGAGTTCTCAAGACAAGGGCACTGCATCGTGCAGCAGCAGCTGTTTGCACCCCAGAAACACTGCACACAGCCAGGCAAGAGCACAGGAGGGGCTGAAGCTCCCTCCCAGAACACACTCACCTGCCTTCTGCTCATTTCCTATCTGCCACCTGCTCACTTCACTTGACAGCACCCATTTTTTTGTACTGAAAGAGTCCATGAACAGATATTCCTTATTCAACTCTTCTGTTCTCTCTAAGGGTTTCACAGGCCTGCACCACTGCTCTTCCAGGCTGGCAAGTTCTCAACCATTTAATTACTCCTCCAGAAGTCCTTCTGTAACTGTGTTTATTCCTGTCATCCTTCCCTAGGCCCTTTCCAGGTGTAACTCCAGCCAGGTGGCAGACATCACCTGCAAGGATCTAGCAGGAAGAGTGGGCAAACAAAACCACATCACACCTGTACCCATGCCTTCCTGCAATCTTTTTTTTTTTTTAAATCTTCAAGTTATTTTTTTCTCCCCAATCTGTCTCATTTGAGAAATAAAGTATGACCATTTATGCCAAACTTAATTTTATATATTTTACAAAGAAAAATATACATTTATTCTATATTTTCTCTCTTTTTACCACCCCCTCTACACATAACACACTTCTGCTCAAGAACCACTTTAAAGATGGCCCAAAGCATTATATATACATAAATACACAACAGGAGGAAGGTCAATCCATGACCTAGTGCAGAAGCTCCTCAGCAGCAGAACATGGGACATTCCAGAAATACTGGAGTCCTGCCAGCAAAGGACAGGATGGATGTGTTGACAACCTGCACAGGTGATCCTTCAGCACTGAATTTAGATAGTAAAAAGGCAAATTCATAACAAGCTCTTCACATCATCAAGGAGGGCAGGTAAGTCCTTTCAGTCAGGGTGTTGAAAGTCAACAAATACTCCTTGGGATGGAAAAGCAGTTGCTTCTTTAGTTCTCAACTGCTTTGAAATCTTTATCTCTCTTGACTCTGTCCAAGGCCCAGGGAAGCTTTGCAGGTTCCCCCATCCTTTCTAACCAACAGCAGCTTGGGATCAGTGCTGTAAGCAGCATTAGGAGCAGCAGCACAGCCAGTTAGGCATCACATCATCCATCCCTTTTACAGCAAGCAGTCCAGCATGGCTCAGGCTGACTCACAGCAGTGACAGAGGAGCATGGAACACTTCTCTAACGTGGCAAAGGCTGACTTGGCCAGCTGCTTGTCCAGCCCTTGCAGTCATTGCATGAAGTAGAAATGGGAAAGCCTGTGACCTACAAGAAACTAGTCAGCTCTAGCACACAGACAGACGAAAACCTTTTTTCCCCAAAAGTAAATTTAAAAAAAAAGGGGAGGGTGTGTAGGGGCATTGTTTGTTTTCAAGGTGCCAGTGCTACTTAGGCCTACAGGGCAAAGTCCCCAGGCAGAGAGAGAAGCTGCATTGCTCATTAACAAAAAAAGATAAGCAAAGGCCTGCATAGTTTTGGCAATCAATATGAACTTCATGTTCTTACCCATGTTTTCTTTCCCTGTGGTGGGAACACCTAGTAGTGAACACCTTCCTCTACCTCCTAATGATCCAAACCAACACCTCCACACTGCACCCTGCATAACAATTTCCCAGAAACTCTTACCTCAGTATTCTTCAGGAACAGCAGTAAGTTGAGGCAAGAGAGTCACACAGGCCCCTAACATTGCAAATTCCCTCTTTCTACCATCCCTAGTGGAAAGTTGCTTATAGCAGATCTCCACCTACCTGGAGGACTCAGGTAGGAAAGCACCCCCAAAGCTAAAGGAATATTCATCTTCATCCTTGGAAAGCACAGGATATCCCAGAAACCAGACTGATGCAGCCTTTATATGAACAGTCGCTGGATTGGAACACCATGTCTTGAAACTGCATGCCAGACAGCTCAGACAACAGTCCCTTTTCCAGCATGGAAGAGGTTAATAAGAAGTGCCAGAAAGTCTTTGAAAGGACCACTTTCCACATGCACATAAGTATTTTCAACATATCAAGCCATAAAACTTACTCAGACCAGCAGCAGTCTGGGGATCTGAACTACAACGTAAGGGGACACTGCCAGAGATACACATCCATCTCCCACTCCTCTCCCACTGGAGCACACCAGCCAGCTTGATTCTAGCACCCCTAAGGTGTTTGAGTTTCCAGTCACTATATTCTGACAGCTTCGACTCATCACAGGCTTCTGCTCTGCCTCAAGCACCTGAATGTCTCTGGAGCCTTCATCTGCAGAGTCATCTTCCTCCTCCACAGCACTCCCCGAGCCCCTGCCAAAGCCATGAAGCAGGGTGCAGATGGCAAATGCACCTACCTCACAGGTTTTACTCTTGAAACTCAGCCCCGATTCAGTGTTGTTACTTAGATTTTCCTGTGAGCTCAAATGCACAGCTCTACAGCCTCCACAGATTGGTTCACAGCTCCTTCAGCTCAGCTAGACAGCAGCACTGTCTGTCCTTCTGTCTCCCTGCTGTTCAGTCACTTCACATCCATGCTGTGAGCTACCAGCCTTCCCCAAATGTTCCCTGGACACAGAACAGTTCATTCCTCCTCATACCTCTTTTTCCCCCCACACACTCAGAACACTCCTTTTAACCACTAGCAACTCCAATTCACAATTTTCATCAGTGTTAGCTGAAACGAGGGGTGAGCCCCAGTGACCAGCTTCCCCCTTCAGATACTATCACCACCTGTGTTGTTGCATTATGGCAAGATGCAGGCAGCCATGCTGCTTGAAAAAGCCCAGGAAGACCATCTTTGGTTTCAACCACCAAAATCTTTCTATATATGTACAATACAGCAGTCAAATCAGCACCCTCATCCCTAAATACCATTCCCTTAAGTGGCAGATGAGTGCTTTCAGTCACTGAAAAGGAAGAGGTGCCAGCCAGGGCTATCTTCTGGGTCATATTCACATCTGGAACGTGGAGGATCAGGAAAGTTCAGTGTTTAAAGGTTTATGAACAAAACTGCTCTACATTGTTCTCAGGTAGAAACAAAGTGCTCTTCCCAAAAGGGTCTGGGCTGTCAACTTAGTTCCATGATAGATTTTGGAAATCCTAAGGACAAGAGGAAAGCCATGGCAGGTAGCCAAGGACAGATTTCCAGTGGACATTCTAACAGCTGTGATATCAGGGAGTTTGGAAGGAAAGGAATGAGGCATCATACAATTCAGGTGCCCTGCCTCAGGCATTGATGGATTTCCAGCGGTCACTGTCTATGCTGTTGATGCTTCCCACGTGGTATGGCATAGAGGCCACGTCGTCCAGGTAGGCTGTGGTGTCAATCTGAGTGCTCGAGTAGAACCCAGAATCCATTCCTTCCTTCTTGGCAACAGCATAAGGGTGGGGTAGGTGCACATCCACATCCTCAGGTTCATCCACCTGACATTTGTAGGAGAAAAGGATCTTTGGTTCAGACCTGGAGTAAAGAAAGATTTAAAATGCATGTTTAACCAATGTGGTAACAGCCATCTATCCTTAACTGAAACTCATCAGCACTACGAAATTGTGCATTCAGACATTAAACACTCTTTAAATGAGCTTTTGGTCTAGAAATCTGTGGCAGAGTACATAAAGTAATGCTAAATGAAGCTTCGGATGAAGAAATACACATGGCAGAATTCTGACTTTACTGTGGGAGAAGTGTTCTCATCTTTGGGAGTTTTGAATTACTATGGGCAACAGCACCCAAACACTACTGAACTCCACAGCAGGCTGGCTACTGACACCAAAATGAGTCACAACAGGAGTACACTTCAAGTTCCACCAGTACACACCACGAAAACCAAAACACAAACACTTGTGGATCAGCAGTTTCCATCTTTAACTCCAGACAGTGTTCCCTTCTAATTTCAAAGGGATGCAGAGGTACATTTTTATATTTTAGAAGTAATTGATGTTCTTAGATATTTTAAAGCCGGCTGTTTCTTGCTAATGACCAACAAATACTAAACCCTACAATAAACCACTCGAGTTTTCGCACCAAGGTGCAGTTCCTGTGAGTGGCCACACGGCGGCGACGCCGGCCCGAGAATCGCCCTGCCCAGAGCTTTTCACGGGTGATTTTTGGGCCCATGGTAGAGTCCTCGGTAGAAGAGTTACTCAATCCCCACATCCTTTCTACAAATTTACACCAAAACCCACACAGAAGACTGTTTAAGCTCCCAGAACTCAATCCCTCATTAAGCATTTAGCTATCAACTTCAGCAGAAAAGCTCTGTACTACACAGGATGCTGACGCTGAAGAAGCGATCCTCTGACGTGTGTGAGAGGAATACAGCCATCAGCTCTGCTCTGCATACAAAGGAGCCCTGCACAGAAGTAAGCAGCCCCGGGTCACACAAGAAATTCTTCAAGGGCAGAAATTAAGACTGGCTCTCTAACTGGCCTTCTAGTTGCTGTCTTTACTGTACAGATTGAGAGAACCTGAGTGCAAAACAATTAAATGAGAATATATACCCATCTGAACTCCTGTTCCTGGCTACTCACCCAAAGAAACCTTTCAGGAATGCCACATAGATGAGAGGTGCAAAGAAGCTGAAGTAAAGGAACGTGGTAGCATCAACACAGCTGTCAACAGCAAAAGGGAACATGAAGGGATTTAGCACTCAAGCACAATACAGCTGGGTAACACCACTCACATCCTCCCAAATGATCTGATTCCCCTCCAGAGATCAACAAAAATCATGCTAAACAAATTTAAACTGATGCAAAGTAACAGCCATTGTCATCAACATGTGTCATTGCTTCTAGACACTCAGGGGAACCATGCCAAAACCCAAGGTCTGACCAAGAGCAGAGTTGCAGTGCTCCCAAATTTGACTCACAGATCTGACACTGATCCCTGCAGAACGAGACTCCAAATATAAGGGTGTCTCCGTATTTCTAGCAAATGGACTTTCCTCTCTTATCACCTACTAATGGCCAGACACCAGTGGATTCACACCACCTCAAGAGCATTGAAGCCCATGCAGCTCCACAACCTCTCCACTGGGAGTTTCCTGATTACTTAGAGGTCTTTTGGCACAAAACAGAACCAACAGGTTTATTCCTTCTTAGGAACACAGCACAGGTTTGTTTTCTTGGGAGAGGCAGTGTTGAAGGACACTCAAACACAACACAAGATCCAGGGCTGCAGACCTCCTCCCCCGGTGTACATACCACAGTCCTTCTATGATATCCACACAGAGGAGGGCACTGCCCAGGCCCTGCACCAGGTTCAGCAGTGCCAGAATGCCAGCATAAACATAAAAACTCTTCCTGGCTGTGGGAAAGACATGGATACACATGAAGCTCAACCTCAAACACCAGACCAGTGGAAATCTGTTTGATGGAGATGCCAAATGCAACAGAAGCTTCTCACCACCTTGTCTCTTTAAGAACTGCTGAAGAATTAAGACTGCATTTTCCTGTCCCATGCTGGCAGGATTGATGGCGGTATAATGGACTAAACCAAACCCTCCTGCATGTGTATATTACACACACAAGATGGGTTTTGAAAGCATGGTTATGGCAACACATGCAAAGATTTACTGGCAAGCGCCTGGAACCAGTGTCAGTCACATAACTGAATGCAAGAAAAACAAACAAAGACAACCCAGCTGAACCAGAAGCTGTGCCCTTCCAATGTACAGCACTAGTAAAACTGCTCAGGAGACCCTGACAGGAGCAGCAGGGTATGCTGGACACCAGGCAGATCAGGCCCAGGACCTGTGCCTGTGACATACATATCCCCTCCCTCAGGGTACCCCCACATGAATGCCAACGCTAGTTAGAGAGAGAAGAGCTCAGCACAAACACTTTAATAACAGCTCTATTGAAGAACTGTAGATATTATGCAACAGCAACAAAAAAATAAACAGAAGCATCTTAATAAAGTAAAAGCCCAGATAAAAACTGTTGAGCAGCTCCCACTTAGCCTTCCCTTCCCAGGGGATGACTAGCATGCACACTTTAACATCCTGTGTGCATTTCAAAGGAAGCTGTTATTAAGAAGCCATTTCTTAAGACTCTCGGAAGATTATATATTTACATAATACCTGTATCATTAACTGAGCAGTGGGTCTTGTTTTCTTATGTAATTGTTTAGCTACTAAAGTAGCAGTGTAACTGCTCTTACTCTGCTCTCCAAAAGACACAACGTACTAATTTTTCTAGGGATAAGTTCAGTCCTTTGCCATATTATCTGAACCCTGAGACATGGAATGCATCTGCAGTATGAACACATACAGGAACCTTTTACTTCCACCTATGCTTTATCCTGATGCTGTACCCATCAATACTATGGAAAACACTACAGTTACTTACAGGGCAAAGAAATCCGGTCTTTCAGAGGAGTTTTTGGAAGAATCACCACCAAGGAATAGACCTGTTGAGACAAAGAACTAACAGTTCCATGGCTTCTTGGCACCTGAACTCAACAATCTTTTCAGGGATGGTGTGTGGTATCATGTACTCCCTATGTGTCTCAAGGCAGAGGCACAAACCCTCAACATTAAACACAGCACAGATGGGAAGGCCCCACAACTCACCCCCATCAGCATAAAACAGCTGGTCACTGAGAAACGAGGGAGGGAAGAACATCTGAGTTCAGCTGGAATCCAGCTGCCCTAGCTTACACCCCTCCCATTGTACCTTTATTGCTTCAGCTTCCCCACCACAAGAGAAGCATCAATGCTGTGCTGTAGGAGGCAAGAGGGGGATTAGGGCATTACTGTACTCAAATCATCCTTCTTGCTCCATTTAGAAAACACAAAGAAGCTACCAGAGTGCGTAACACATTCCCAGTACTTACCAGAAAGAAGAAACAGGAGCTGGCAAGCCAGAAGTGTCTCCCTCCATGGCCATAGATATTGAAGTCTTCTGCTGAGAGGTGGGCATCAGGGTACAGGATTTCCAGGGTGCCCTAGGAGAGAAATGGCACCAACATGATTCTGTCACAGGTGGTATCCTCACTGAAATGCATGTCTGGACAAGGAACACTACATTTAAAGAAGTTCAGAAAACAGCTGGCCTGCCCCCACGACCCAACCAAGCCCTGCCCTGCTTAGACCAAGTTACGCTCACACAGAAGAGGAAGAAACTGAAGACAAGTAAGGAGAAAACAAGTGGCAGGAATCTGCATCTGATGGAAACTGGCATCAGTGACATTCCAGACGAGAGACTGAGGTAGACATCGGATACAAGCATTTATCTAAAATAGACCAAGAGCTCCATTTCCATCTTTAAAGTAGACCTTTCTGCTGAAACATCCAGAATATAGTCAGCTGGGGAAAGGACACCGTCTTGCATAGGAGCTACCATACAGACAGTGGAGACTGCTTGTACGCACTACTGAACCCAGATATAGCTCAAACACTTGATATTTTATGAGGCTCCTCCAACTTTATCATGTGGTAATGATCAGCTCACTGCCTCCGCAGCCAAGAGCCTGGTCCCAGAACAAAGCTCTGTGTGTTATTTTGGCACTGCCCTGAGTACAGAGACATGGGCTGACCACTGACATGGAGGAGGAGAATAAACCCAGACACAGATTGCAATTGTTCAGGGACATGAAGACATGTCTAATAAACTGAGCCAGCAAGCCAGATGCTAGTCTGAAGAGAAGCAAGAGCTCTCAACTCTCATAGACTCGGCAGACAAGAGGCCACTGCAGTGCCCTTACTTGGCAAGCACACGGCTTTCAAGGCCCTTGAGGCCAGATCCAGAACTTGTGGCTCAGGTGTGCAAAACCTCACTCTTGTTCCAAGATTCACTAAACAAGGCAATCCATCCAAACCTCATCTCACTTCTTCACCTTATCTGAGCTATTGATGCAGTAAAGAGGACAAGCAGATTCTATCTGCTTATACACTGCCACAAGCATTCAGTCTTTCTCCAAATCCTCATCCAAAGAGCAAAGCTGCCACTTTCAGATAGGAGTCACACTCTTAACTGCTTAACTTCAAGCCAAGTCCCTTCTTTTGCAAATTCTTCTGCTTCAACGTACTCACCTGGGTGACAGAATATGCCAGAGACAGCACAGTGGTGATTGCCAGCACACGTTTCACACTCGACTTGCTCTCCAGGTGACCTGTAATTACGGGGTACAGAAGTGACTCAGGAAGTAATCCCAGCACTGGTTAAAATCAGTTCTTTCCAGAACCAATAAAGGAAAACACTTGTATTTCCAGAGGCCTTCAAGGGAAGGTTAAAGCTCACTAAACCCTGTTTGGAGAGTTGAGCCTTTCACAGGCAAAATCCTACTTACAAAACAACAGATTTTAACTTGCTTTCCTCCTGTCCACACTAATATAAAGAAAACCACTAAGTCCTTCTGCTGGGGTTACAGGAAAGAAAAAAAAAAAAAAGGAATGACTCCAGCATCATGTACACTGAGATGCTATAAAGCTTCTCAGGGAGAAAAGTTGATGGGAGGCTGGGGTAGAGAAATCTGTACTGGAATATACTGAAGCAGGCAATTTCCAGCAGCTCCTTTCAACCTAAATTATTCTATGAGCACTCAAAAGATGAAAAGGATACTGCTCACATGTCCCACTGACAGATGCAACAGTGACACCTACCCTCTCCTCTACTCTGACCCACAGGGAGAGGCATTTTCACTTGCACAACTGAAAAAAGCAGAATTACAATTGCAGGTACAGATAAAGCATTTGAATGCAACCAGGATGGATCAAACCAATCAAGGATGGGATAAAGGGGATAGAAGGGCCCATCCTAAACAAAATGGAGTTGAAGCAAAGATCAGACTGTTGATCTTGGCATAAAAATCTTACCTAAATTACTCCATCATACAAGTGCAGGACAAACAAAGCTCATGTAAACCCTTAAATGGCACAAGCCATAGATCTGTAAGGTATAATCAGGCCTTCAGCCATTTCTAACTACAACTCCACAATTTGTCCTTTGTATTTATTCTACAGCCTCCTCACTTTATAAAATCAGTACCACCATGAACTTACAGATGCAGCCTCTGTGGAAGGAAAAGGAATAGAAAAACATTCAAAGCACTCAAAAACCTCCTGACACATACCAAAGGCAAGGCCTAGAATCACCACACTCAGTTCAATCGCCAGAAGGAAGAACCTTGTGATCTCCCACAGGATCTGAGGGATAACAGAGACCAGACAAACATGATTAGATGGAGCCAGGAACGAGTTTGAAGTTAATAAATCAAAACTCCAGGGGATAGCAACCTCTGAATGGCTGGTCATTTCTACAAGCCCATCTCATGCTTTGTAGGGATACTGATCACATGCTTGTTCCAAGCCCTGTTCGTGCCTGTGGAATAGAACAGTTGTGTGGGAACAAGCAAACAACAGGTCTACAGAGAGGAAGTGGCCATGGTTTGCCTCAGCTCAGGACCTGTCACTTGTCTCAGATATATTCTTGCTGCTGTGCTCCCAAAGAGCACAAGCCCATGATGATCTCAAAAGTATAGTATTAAACAAGGTCCGTTCTTAAAACTTTTTATTCTGCCCTCTTTCAAAGCTACTAGTCCTTAAATCTAAAGTATATTCAAGTAAAAAGCACCACCCATTCCAGCCTGTCATTTGCAATCTCATGTTTTATATGATGAAACAAGACCAATAAAAAGCAGGTGAGGCAACTTTTCAGGGAGTCATGCAATAAATCAGTGCCAAACCTAGAACAAGGACACAAATTCTGGCTTATTAACCCTTTACCTCTGAACACTGAATGATACTCTCTTGAAGATACATAATATTTTAAGAGGCATTGGATAAGACACTTCTAATCCCAGCAAATACAGTGTGTGTGTGCATATATATGAGAGGACACAAAAGAAACATAATAGACAGGATAGGATGTGTTTACAGAAAAAACTGTCAGTATCTGTCTTGCTACATGATTTCCCAGTTGCTGCACTCAGCAGCAACAGCAGAGCTGAAGAAAAACACCTTTCCACCTCTTCTTCATTATTCAAGTCCTGGGCCTACATCTGTTGGACAGAGGTGAATCAAAATGCTACAAACATCCAGCCACTCGCAACAGCAGCTCATCACAATGCTCTGACAGCAACATTAAAGGAAAAAGCAGGGGAACCACACTGATGCCAGAGAATAAAGCCCAAAGACCTGTACTTGGTGGCTGCCTCCTCTTTCTCTAACAGCTCAAGAACTGCAGAGCTTTTTGTTTTAAGTAATATTCTGCTACAAGTCAAATTACTACAAAGAACAGCACGTACAAAGATATTTCCTGTTTGCTAAGGGTTCACCCTGTGCTCAGAGTGGCTGCAAGGACATTCAGGTGTCAGTCTCAAAAGGGAAGTAGGTTTTATGTGCATTCAATATAAACAAACACTTTCAAAGAGCTACTGGAATACTGCAAGAGTAACAAAGGCCAGGTCTTGCCTATCCACTAAAGGTTTCTGAATGTTTACCTCTTGCAAAAGAGAATCATTTCATCTCTGTAACAGGAAACTTTTGCTGCCACTATTTGTGTGTCTATTTTAGGAAATCCATTGTTTTACCATCCTGGATGTTGTGATGATTTAGATCCACCTATCAAAACAGGATTCCATAGTACACATAGCTGAAAGTACTGCAAAAAACCACATTATCCTTGTACACACATTAAGAGGGAAGCCAGAACAGATTGCTGTGATCAGAAGTACACAAAGCACAGCCTCTAACATCAGTGTTGCACCTACCTTGTCAGCAACCATGGCAGCATCAGAGGCGCTCACAGTCATGGAGACAACAGCTCGGGCAATGCCAACTAAAGCCACCACAAATACCTGCAAAAAAAGAGCAAAAGTGAGCTCATGTCAAAGGGCACATATGCAGGAGTGATCAGAAACCCTTCTGGAATACCATTTCCAGGTCAGCTTTCAAGCCTGATAATGTGTACTAAGAACTTCCTGCGGCAGACTAGAGTTAATTTCCTGAAAAAGATTCCTCAGACCTCTTAGACAGGAGTACTGCCTTAGAATTTAGGAAGGAACAATTGCCTCAGCAGTCAGATTAAGCTCCAAAGAGTTCTTCACCCAGTCTTTACACCAGTATCTTTACAGTCTTCCCACCCTTCATTCCACTGGGGCAGGGGAGGAGAAAAAGAAACAGATAGAAAACATATCCTGAATTACAAAACCAAATGGTTGGTATGTCTGACTAAACCAATCACATCAGATACCAGAAACCACTCAATACCAACTACCCCACTACACAACTGTGACAAAATTAAACCTGCAGTTCTCTCACTCCACACTGATAATGCTCAGAAATGCAGAGGAAAAGTCACCTGCAGCCACCAGCTTTAAAACTTCTTACCCTGCTGCACAGTGCAACACAGATCTCACTCACTTCATGTACCATTTAAACATGACAGCTCAGCAAGGCTCAGTTACCCTGTGCTGTCACTGCCATACTATGCAATTAAGAGCTCAGCTGGATGTATCTACACTCCACTATGCAGACTTACACTTTAAGAAAGTGGATTTTTCCAGATAAAATTCTCTGAGTCCCAGGCTGATCCTAATGATGAAGGTAGGAGACAGCTAAACCTATCAGAGAACCAAGAGTTGAAGCTGATTCAAAGGTGGTTGCAGAATGGAGATGACCAATAAGTGACCCACAGATGAGTATCTCCTTAGAGGAAGAAGACATGGCAATGGCATGAAAGAATACAACAATCCCTCCTGGGGTGGAGAACTCCATGACAAAACACTGACAAAAAATAAGGGTCCCTGAATATAATGGTGTTCTAGAGATGCAACAACTCACTGGAGCTGAGCACACACCTTTTTGTTTCCTCTCTAAGCAGGTAGAAACTCTTCCTGATCTGTTAACTCCACATTAATCACCAACTCCACAAGAAAGCATTCCTTTAAGATGTGACAAACAGTCAATTTAAAGCAAGTCCTTGCAGAACACACTTCCATCCTTATTTCCCAATAATATACTAAGAAATGAATATGAAACTGAGTTCAAGCATTTTCCTCTAAGACTATGTGCTGGATTTGGCTGAGATAGAGTGAATTTCCTTCACAGTAGCTGTTATGGGGCTATGTTTGGGATTTTTGGGCTGAAAACTGTTGATAACACAAATGTTTTCACTACTGCTGCACTGCTCTTACACAGACTGTAAGGCATTTTTTGCCTCTCACCCCACTCCAGCAGCAAGTTGCCTGGAGGTGCACAAGAAGTTAAGAGGGGACAACTGGGACAGCTGACCCCAACTGGCCCAAGGAATATCCCATACGGCATCATGCTCAGCACATAAAGCCAGGAAGAAGGAGGAAGGAAAAGACTTTCAAAGTAATGGTGTCTGTCTTCCCCAGTAACCATGTGATGGAGCCCTGCTTTCCTGCAAACAGCTGAACACCAGCCTGCCCATGGAAAAGTGGTAAATGAATGCCTTGCTTTGCTTTCCCTGTGTGCACAGCTTTTGCTTTGGCTTATTAAACTGTGTTTTTCTCAACCCACAAGTTTTCTCACTTTTATTCTTCTGATGCTCTCCCCTGTTCCAGTGAGGGGGAGTGAGAGAGCAGCTATGTGGGGCTGAGTTGCCATCCAGAGCATAAAGTCAGTTCACTTTCCTCCCTTTGGTTTATCAAGAGTTTTGTTTTTCAAAGCCTTTGGCACAAACTTCTACTGATCATGTGCATTACTGGAAAAACGTAGGAAGGTTTAAATCCAGACTGGAAAGGGATGGTAATACTTTTTAAAGGTTGAAACATTTGTGTGTACACATGGTTATCCAAAACTGTGCAGAAGCCCGGAACCCCAACACATGGCCTGAAAGAGCTAACAAGACTTCCCAATGAAGATTCAGGTGAGGCTACTGGTGAGGTCAAATTTGGTTTTGAGCTTCTTGGGCTTTGCCATGCCAGTACCTGTACAGACCAGGGAAAGAGGTGTCCATCTAACCCAACTCAAACACACATTCACTTCCACAGCCTGTACTAACCTCACTGAGGAAGAGCAACCACATATTACATACTGAGGCAAGCCAGGGTATCAAAAAGCTTCTGAATGGTCTTTTTAAACTAATTCGGGTAAGTTCTTGCATTTATGATGTCCTGTAAGCAGTATCACAGCATCACAGAACTGGTGAGAGGAGAACAGCAAGATCTTAGATGTTTGTGAACTGCAACTGTACTGTATATTCTGTTTCCACCTTAAGAACTATCAAGAACATGATCGTCAGGGGCCACTTTGACATGATACGAAAGAAACTAACAGGGTTGGGTTTCTACATTCCCAGACTAACCAGAACCCCTGTCACATCACCATTTTCTCCAGCAGATGACCAAGCTTTTCAACAGCTTCACCCAAATTATTCTCCTTCCCCTACCTCAATGAAAAGCTGGGTTTGTGTCCCATGCTACTTACTGCAAGGAGCAAAGAAAGCATAAGATACTAGATTCCAAGACATCAAGGCAACAAAGGAAGAAAGAAAGGAAAAGAAAAATGAAATCACCACAGGAGAACAAAATCCACTCAAATCCAGCAGATATGGTCCCAGTATCTACTAAGAGCTGAACTCAGAGTGCAAAAAAAAGTCCATGTCTACTTCTTGTAGTACACCTTCAACAAAAAGCAGATTTTATCCCTGCAAGAGCCAGTCTAGGCCCTCTCCACTAGTTCAGTGACACTGTTCATGAGTGGTAATTAAAAAAACAGTCCTCAGTTCAAAGGCACAGAATGATACTCACTAGTATGTAGAATGTAGTGAAGATTGGGCTGGAAGTGACCCGGATTTTGGCCCTGGCAGAGGGCAGCTTCCAGAGAAGAAACATAAAGAAAAGCACATTGGGAACCAGGAGGAGAAGATCCCAGTAGCGGACCCTGCAAAAAGTAAGACAGGTTTTATCTCTGTTCTTCAGCCTCTAGAAGGGAAGGCACCAGCCCCAGTCCCTTCCCAACCAAACTGAGAAACAAACAAAGCTCTTTCCCTTGGTCCAGGGTCAGACTGTGGTGCCATTTCCTCCAACTCACCTGGACTTCCCAATGTCTTCATAGAGCAACAACAGGCACTTGTGTGGCACTGTGATGTTCGTGTCGTTGATCACCTGCGTTGTCATCGGGGAGAGAGTTGTCACATTATCCAGTGCTGTCACCAGGGCAGTTGAATGTGTGATGTTGTCAGACACAGAGAATGTCATCACAGACATCATGGACTGGAACATCCTGTCTTCCTTCTGGTCCAGGTCAAGCAGAGCAAGACAACCACAGCAGGGAAAATAAGCAATATTAAATCAGTTGTGAGTCAGAGCTAAAAAAACACATCCTTGACATTACGCCCCTGCACAACTGCTTCCTGCTTGGTATAGCCAATTATCATCATGTCAAAGATTGTATTACACAATGAAATGCCACCTGCCCTAAGTCTGAACACAGCCATTAGAGTGGTCAGTACAAAACCACACTTCGATATCACAGTAACAAGCACCTTCAAATGGTGCTATGAAGGATTAAATCTTGTGATTATTTGAGCTTTGGCATATTCCTAGAAGAAATCAAGACTCAACAGCAATACATGGCATCATCAGATGGAGACAAAAACCCTGCTTTACCAGGACACTCATTCTTGGTCCCAAGATCAAGAAGTGACAGTCAATGACTCGATTTCAACTACTGGAAAGAAGAGATGAAGGCCCCTACCAAAAACCCATTGCTGTTATCAACCATGAAGTCTGAGAGCAGGGAGAGCCTCACGTACACCCACCTAAAGGGACTGTACAGAGTCTTCACCTTTCAAATCCAGCACTGGCAAAAACCAAGATTGGCATTCTTTTTCTATTCTATTCTGGTTTTGAGCAAATCTCTTCCCACCCTAAAGCAGAACCCTGACTGTTAAGGTACTTCAGTAGCTCCAAGATGAATACAAACACAGGGTCCAATCACCCCTCCTGACAGTGCCTAAAGAAGAAATCACAGACAACCCACAGATGCAAAAATGATAAATCTCTTGTCAGCCAACATCTTAAAGATACACATTGCCAGGGACAGCACTTGAGCAGTCTGTGTGTTATAGCTAATCCAGGATTTATCTCAAAAAAATTTCTCCCTGTTTGACTCCAGCCCCGATTTGCGTGCTGAAAACTGACAGCCCCCATGACAGGGCTGAGAAGGTATTTTCCCTTAGAGGTTCTGGGTGAGTCACAAGCTGGAAAGCATCAGCACAGCCCTGTGTCATCTGCTGAGCTTTTAGAGTTCAGTAGCACCTTCTCCACAAATTGCTCGAGACTGTCAGTAACAGGCTCTTCTTTCCCTTCAGAGGCTGAGACTCTTCCCAGGTTCTCTAAGGGGCAAGGGAATTATCCCACCCTCAGCCAACAAACCCTCCCTTTGATTCATCCTTGCTGACAGATACTCCCCGAGCTGGGATTATTTTTTGTGACTGCCAAATGCTGTGCTGCACAAGAGGCATCATAGTAAATAAACACAGAGACCTGGAAGGAGCAACTTCATGCCAAGATGGCAAAACCTGGGCCAAAATATTCTGCTTCTAAGTAGAGGTTCCAGCAAACAACCTTCACATTCCAAACTTATCTCTGGAAATGTCCTCTCTTCCCTCCAGGTACTCACTTCTCTGAACTATTAAGAAAAGGATTTCCTCTTAACAATTTTGCTCCATTCTCTTCCTCTGTAACACCACTACATCCCAGTAGAAGTGAGGGCATGTACAGTCACATTTGCCAACACAGAAAAATTTCTACATGATTTTTTAAAAAGAGGGGAAAATGTAGAGAAAAACCTCATAGACCACGGGCAGAATAACATTAGCAACTGTGAACCATCACAACCTCCTAGCAGCTCTTCTGAGACAAAAATTCCATCTGCCTGTCACACTGAAAAGAGCTCAAACATAAAGCTGTGAGAGATTTACATTAGAAAAACAACTTCTTATGAAAAGAGCAAACAGGCTCCATTATTTTTCGCTAGAAGCCACCACTATCACACAACAGCAGCTGCTGATAAGGAGAGGAGTTGGCCACACTAACAGAACTCCAGTCACAAGGTTTCAAAGGGCAAAGCAGAATCAAGCTCACCTCTCAGCCAGGCTGCTTGCTACAGCCTGGTACTTGTTTTCGTCCTCCCCAGGTAAAGTGTACACAAAGCAGAGTAACAGAACATCCAACATGATAAGAAAGGGCAGCCAAGACCATCAGACACTGTGGTCATGCTTTTCTAATAGCTAAGGCCTACAGCAATGATGTGGAGAACTGGCCCACTCCTGTCCAAATCAACAGCACAAATCCCACAGCAACAGGACCAGGAATTGATGGAAAGGATCCAGCTAGGGGCTGTCATTCCCAGCAACACTGCTCCTTTCAGCACACTGTCCTCACCCTGTCTAGTCCTAAATAAATCCAGTCAGCTGAACATATCCAAGAGCTCACTCACCACACCCTGCCTCCACAGGACTGCCCGCTTCAGCCAGCCCAGCCCATGCAATGGGGTAAAATCACCCAGAACTGCATGAAAAGAAATCAGTACTGCAGTCATGGTCCCCCCTTTTCATCCAGCAGGCAGCTCTGTACACCAGAAAACAAAATAAGATGTTTTTCTATACTCCAAATGAAATCAGGCTGACTTGGTCGAAGCCAATCCCTCACTCCAGGCCCTGGACAAGCTGCATTTGGAGCAAGACCACAGGCATGAATCCTGGGCTGCAGTGACAGAGCTCTCAGAAAGGCTCTGCTGCACCTTCAGGGAAATGTTGTCTCACCAATGGATATTGTCCCTCGAATCACAGCACTGTAACAATATCAGAGCTCAGTGAAATTCAGAGCTCACATCACTGGCAATTCTGTCTTCTTTCAAAGCCCACCTACAGAAAGGTGAATTACACACTGCACAAGTTGCAGCTGTAATAAAAAAGTCGAAACATTTATTTCTTTCTGCAGACAGCATCAGAAAGTCTCTTAAGTACAGATCGTGACAGGATTAGGACTGCTTCTTAAAATACTCTATTTGTGTGATAAAAACTGCACTCACCAGATGCCTGCTCAAATACAACTGTTACTGCAGTAACTTAAATGCTTAAAAATACCCCAGAATACTAAAAGTAAAAAAAAAAAACCAAAAAACAAACAAAAACAAACAAAAAACCCCCACAAAAACAACAACAAAATCCCCACCAACACAAAAAAAGAAAAAATAAGCCTTTTTTTGTTCTCTTCCATTTTAAGAAGGCTTTTCGACCCTCTGTTTTGCTCCCAACAACTGCATTTCTCATTTCACTCTTAGAACTTAAGACAGGCATTTACCCTCAGTGATTGAGGTGCTCCTTTTAGTTTTAGTCTCACATCTCGTTCTGAACTAAGATTAAAAAGAAAGCAACTACAACGGGGGAAAATAAACCGAAGAAAAATACCGAAAGCAGAAGTATCAACAATAAGCCCAAACCCTCAGAGGCAGAGAACCCTAGCCCAGAGGCGGATTTTAGAAATGCATATCCCGGAGTTTTTTCTGTTTTGGTTTTGATTCCTCTGGAAGGCGGGTGCACAACACGCAAGAGAAGTAGCAGTGCGTGGTCACTTGGTTCTAGGCTGGCGAGGAAGCAGGCTGCTAAAGCAACACAGCTGGAGAGGCGCCGCAGTTCCACCCCACCTTCAGCTGCCCGGAGGTGCCCCAGAGGCTCCGGCCATGGGGCTCCCGGGCTGCCCGGGGAGGCCCTCGGAGGCCCGCGGCCCCCGCGCAGCACGGCCCCGCCGCCCCGCTCTGAGGCGCCCCAGCGTCCCTCCCTCCCCGTTACCCCCTCCCGCCGGCCGCACTCCGCTCGTACCCGCCGGGCCCCGCTCGCAGCCGGCCCCGCTCCCGCCGCCGCCGCTCAGTCCCGGGGCCCCGGCCCCGCCATCCCGGCCCCGGCCCTGCCGCTCCCCTCAGCCGGGGAGCGTCGCTGAAGAGCGGCCCGAGCGCCGCGCCGCGCAGCCAAGCAGAGCCGCTGCCGCCACAGCCACGGG
Source organism: Aphelocoma coerulescens (assembly GCF_041296385.1). Lineage (NCBI taxonomy): Eukaryota > Metazoa > Chordata > Aves > Passeriformes > Corvidae > Aphelocoma > Aphelocoma coerulescens. Next base: position 10,396,601 of record NC_091026.1, on the reverse strand, counting down.
CGCTATTGAGAGACGGTCCCCAAGAGGGCTCCGGATGGACCAATCAGAGAGCGGACGCTGTCAAAGGGGCCAACAGAAATAGCGGAGCGAGCCAATAGAAAGGGCCGGGAGGCGGGACTAAGGGGGCAGGCCCGCCGCGCTTTAAAGGCGCCTCGCCCCCCACCCACCTGTGGGTCCCCAGCGCGGGGTCGGTGGGGATGGGCAGGAAGGTGACCCCGGGGCTCGGCGGGTCCGGCGGTCTCGAGTCCGTCCTTGCCGGGCAGGCTCTGTCCTTTACAGCCCGATCCCACCTCCTGGGCCAGCCCGCACAGCCCAGCATCCCACCCAACAGCGAGCGCTCTGCGATCCAGCACCCACCGTCACACACCTCCGGGGGGGAAGCAGGATGCACCTGCGCAGGAATTCTGTACGGCCTGTGGCTGCAAGGCAGGCCAGTTAATAATTGAGGGAGATCCGATAATAAGTCCCTGCGGGAGAGAATGATTAACAGCCTTGGAGTTTGGCTTTTAAGGACGGTTTAAAGCTGACTGAAGAAACTCGGCGTAGTTTGGACAGCAGCTGCTAAAGGGAAACACGATCAATAATTAGCAGGATTTGGACGTGCAAATACCAGGCAGACAAAAGAGACACTTAGTATAGTAAACAAGGAAGTAACTGTGACAAATGAGCCAAGATTTATGTAGGAAATTAAAGGAAATAACCAGCTAAGCACCAGCACGTTATTGTCAGCAGTAAGAGCCGGCTGACAGGGAAGTTTCAAGGAGAATGTTTGTTATCTGAGTCATTGCGAGGACTGGAGGATACATTCTGGCATGGTTTTCTACCTGTGGCTCACCCGTGGCTGCAGGGTTTGCTTCTGTAGGAATGCAAGGCTTTTGCTAAGCTGAAGTTTGCTGTACAGAGCCTACGCCTCCTTAGAAGATCCATACATTGGTCAAGTTTGCATGTTCTGCTCTAGCAAACACCACATACAGAGGGTGTGGGGTGTGTGATCTCCTCACACACAGATCTTCCTCAGCTTAAATCTGCTTGATCCTCTTCTCAGGTCAAATTTTCCAGCTACACCTCAGCAGGCCTCGTGAAGGTGCTGTACCTGGAGACTTGCCTGCCTCAGCCCTATTCCTCTGATTTCCACTGGGTTAAAACAGGTTTTCATGCTGGTGTCATGCCTTTGGAATGACATCAGGAGAAGCCAGTCCTTAGCTTGTCTCATCTCACACTGTCATGCAGGTTAATGATATGTTGCAATATTTTGACACGTTCCATTTGTGGATCCAAGCTCAAAGGTTTGGCTGACACCAAGATCTCTGAGTTACAGAAGGGGCACTCCTGTTTAAAGAGAGGTGGAGTGTTTCTGCTTAAAAAGTGCCTTGGTAACAGACAAGTAAAATCCATGTCTTCTCACTTGTAGCCTCAGGCACTAACTAGTTGAACGTGTTACCTCCCACATAACTGTGTCAGAAGGAGAGATTTTGCTTTCCAATCCACCTGCTCTTCCCATCTGATTCAGTTTGAGGCTAGAGCCCAGTATTTTGGACACCAGATTCAAGAGCTATTTCATGGTCAGGAGACTGCTGGGTGCCACTGCAAGGACCATGACACTTTAGCTCCTGCCTTCCTCGCTGCTTATGTGAAACAGGAGGTGGGGGATCCACACTTACGGTTCCTTTGTATTAACCAGCCTTGCCTGTCAGCCCCAACGTGGTGTGTGCAAACATAACTCTCCTCTTCCACCTCCAAGGACTGCTCCATGCCCTTGACTGCACACATCCTTCCACTTCGGCTGAGCACTGCTGCTCTCTGCGTCGTCTCCTCCAGCCAGTGCATAAAGATAGCAGGGCTCACTCCCTTTGTCCCTGCTGTGTCACTTGTTGTTGCCAGGCTGAAGCAGGACAAGAGGTGATGTTCAGGGCCCCAAGGAAAGCTGGCACTTCTTGCTGTACGTGCTGCAGCCTGCTGTGCTTTGACAGTCTCACTTGCCTTGCAAGTGTCAGAGGTGGAAGGTGCAGACATGGTGTCCAGGGCAGCATTACACCTTTGTATCATCACCAAATTCCACTCTTCTGGGACATTTTATCTCTCTCAGATACTCTATCAGCTTTTATTAGATCAGTCTACTGAACAGGATATTATTTCTCATCCAAAACTGCTTCGCTGTTCAGGTGCTGAGCAACTGCAGGGACAGATGTGACTGTCTTGTTTCAGAGCTGTTCTAACAGCCTACTGATTTCTAGTATTGGGCATAAATTTGCACCACAGCATACCACCTGAGCTCTCCTGTGTCTCTGCCCCTTTTTTTTTTCAAGGGGAATTCAGTCTCTAGAGCTTTTCCTGTGCTGCAAGAAGCCACGAGTTTGCAAAATCCTAGTGGCGTGGTTGGATATTCAGGAGTTTGGTGCTCAGGTGAGGCAGCCTGGGCCCTGTTTGCATCTCAGCCCTCTCATGTACACCAGTCCATGTCTCCAGTGTAGCAGGAGCCCTGTCCCATACATGGCAGCATTTTAGGGATGGTTTTAGCTGCCCAAGCTCAGCTCTTGTCAAAGAGACAGAGCACCCCAGCTCAAGTACAGGACCACTTGTAGGTGGCACCCAAAGTTAGCAGTGAAAACAGGGACATGGTGTGTGGTGTTCCAGGAAGGACAGACAGAAAAGCTGTCTGTCCACCCACTTGTCCAGTGCCTGGAGAGACAGTGGCACCCTGTGGTGACACTGGCTCATCACAGTGTGTCATCTGGGCCTTGTCAGACAGCACCACCTTAGCCAGGTCTTGGTCTGCCTTCCCTTAAGCCACAGAATCATTTAGGTTGGAAAAGACTGGACATTAGGAAAGAATTCTTTATTGGAAGGGTGCTCAAGCCTTGAACAGGCTTCCCACGGTAGTGGTGGAATCACCATCCCAGGAAGTGTTCAAAAATGATGCAGATGTGGTGCTTAGAGACATGTTTTAGCGGCGGGCTTGGCAGGGCTGGGTTAACAGTTGGACTCAATGACCTTTGGGATCTTTTCCAACCTTCATGGTTCTGTGATTCTGTGACCTCTAAGATCATCAAGCCCATGGTGGTCTCTAGGAGCCTACAAGTGGGGGCATCTTGGGGGTGTCCCTGTGTCTGTTCCTCTCCGAGCACCAGCCAGCTCCCTGTCATGTGTCACAGAGAAGAGGCTGAGCCACTCTCCTATTTATATCGTGATGCTTCTGCTTTGCTATTTTAGTACCAGCCTGAATCATCCAGCTGGGGTCCTGGAAGAGCCATTTCAGATTGTCAGCTGCCTCTTCAGTCACTTTTGCTTCTGGTGTCTCCTGTTTCAGGGTCACTGTCCCACGCTCGAGTGCAGCCAAGAGCAGAAACAGCCTGATACTAAATAGTGATCAGAAACGCTTCAGAGAATGCAGATCTCCAAAATCCAAACCACCTGCTGTTATGAAAGATCCTGTGGTCTGGGAGGAAGCATTCCATCTCCTTGCCAAACATCAGCCCATTGCTTGTGTTGTCTCGCTAAATTCCTCTTCCAGTCTCTATGGGACAGGTGGTTCTTCTTCAGTTCCTCTCCCAAATGGCATTTGCTTGCTGCACTGAACAGCTGGGGAGACAGATGTGTCTCCAGAATAGCTCCAATCAGCTCCCTGTTACTGTTAGCACATACAGACTAACATAAGAGAAAAAAAACCCAAACCAACAACAAAATGCCAGAACCTCTTTCCCACTTGTCGTCATTTCAGCGAGAACCAGAACAAAGGTGATTCAACTGGGTCAGTGACAAACCCGGTGAAGCCAGGCTTGATTTTAGCTGCCAAAGAGGCAGACGTGAGCACGGGAATTCACAGTAGGATCTCTCCGGTGACTCGGGTGCCCGGCAGGAGGACACCCCTCGAGCCCAGAGGGAAATGTTTGCCAAAGCTTGCCAGTGCCGCCCACCAGCCCCCGAACCCCCTTGGCCGGGAGTGGCCGGGGGTGACCGTGGATGGCCGGGGGTGGCCCCGGGTCCTTCCCGCTCCAGGCTCCCGCCCCCCGCCTCATCCATATTCACAAGGGGGCGGGGCCCATCCGGTATATCAATTATTCATGAGGTTTCGCGCGCTTTTGTGACCACGTGGGTCGGTTTTCGCGCGGAATCCGGCGGGGCAGGAAGCGGCGGTGATGGCGGTGAGCGGCCGGGCCGGGGATTTGGGGGCCACCCCCGCGGGGTGCGGGCCCCGCGTCTTCCCCGCTGCGGGACACTTGGCGCTGCGGCCCTGCAGGGTCCAGAGAGGATTATCGGGGCGGGGGGGACAGTGGGGGTGCGCTCGGCGATGCTCCCGAAACGCCGAGGGAAGTTTCCCGCGGGCCCGGCGCCGCACAGGAGAGAGCTGGGCCGGGGCAGGATCGGACCCTTTCGCTCCGCTCCGGCTGCGCTGCCCTCGGAGGATAGATTTACCCCGCCTCCCCCCTTCCATATGTTTCCATTGTAATTTGCGAGGAGGGCTAATTATTATAACTTATTGGTGATCCATATACCCCCTTTCTGACGGCGGCCCGCATCGCAGAGGCCTCTGGAGGCACTGAGCCCCTCTCTCCCCGCGGTTCCCTGCTCTCACCCCTCTCCTCTCCTTGCAGGACTCCTCCGAGTCGCAGGCGGCGGTGACCAGCCCCGTGCGCAGCTCCCGCCGCGGCGATGCCTTCACGTCCAGCCCCGGTCGGGACCTGCCACCCTTCGAGGATGAGTCCGAAGGGCTCCTGGGGACCGAGGGGCTCCCCGAAGAGGAGGAAGAAGGGGAAGAGCTCATTGGGGAAGGGATGGAAAGGTAAGGAAATCGCTGGTGGGGGTCGTGTCCGGCGATGGGGTGCTGGGGATGTCAGTGCAGCCAGCGACGTGGAGGGGGCTCTCAGGCCTCGTGGGTCCCTCTGCTGTGCTGGTAGCTGGGGTGAGGGGGCTGAAGAACTGCTGGGCAAGGGAGAAAGGTCAGAGTATGGTGTCATTTGAGTCCTGGAAGAACTGAGCAAAGTGCCATCATGGCCCAGGGTGGGTAAACCAGGATCTGCCTGGATGCATGATGTGCATCCAGGTCAGCTCTTTACTCCTGCAGACATGAATTTTGATGTTGTTTTACTCAGCCAGGCCTGCCGGCAAGCTGAACTTTTCAGCACAAAGGCTTGAATGCTGGCATTCCTAACAGTGGAGCTGGAGCCCTTTACTGTAGGCCGTCTTCCATTAGGAAGTGCCTTCCTGCTCCACAAATTCTGTCCTGCTGCAGAACAACTGTCCTGACACTTGCCCAGCAGCAGCCAGAGAAGGGCTGCAGAATTGCTTTCCTGGCCTGATTCCCTGCTCTGTGTGTGTGTGCGTGCTAGGGACTACCGCCCCATCCCAGAGCTGGATGTGTATGAAGCCGAGGGCCTGGCCCTGGATGATGAAGATGTGGAGGAGCTGACTGCCAGCCAGAGGGAAGCCGCCGAGCGAGTGATGAGGCAGCGGGACCGTGAGCTGGAGCAGGGCATGGGCCGCATGAGGAGGGGGCTGCTCTACGGTAGGTGCAATGAGCTGTACCAGCTGTGCCACCCTGAGTGCTTGGTGATAACCCAGCCCTTTGCAGGGAGCTGGGCTCTTTACCCTCAGGTTAGCAGGGAGGTCTCTAGAGCTCCAGTGTATCTGGGCTCCTAGTGAAATCCCTGGCTGTGGGCTTGGCTGGATTCCCTGGTGCATGATCCCTTTCCTTTGCGTTTCCTAGGAATTCATTTGGTGTTCTTCTGGTTACTGCTGAAACAAAGTTAGGATCCTGGGCCTGTATCAAAGGGTTGGGATTCTACCAAGTGTATGCTGTAGAGTTTGTTCGTGTTGGTGCTCCTGTACAGACTTTTGTGGGCTGGATGGAAGGGCCTTTGTTGCACTTAAAGCCCGTTCCTTGGTCAGTGCATTAATGGACTTGAATGTGTGCTGTTGCATACAACTCTTCCTATTCACACCCTTAAAATCTTAGCTATATTGTGGAAAACGTAGGAGCAAGTCTAGAACTGGATTTAGGCCGGGCCTGGGATGTCTCTTGATTTGTATTCCAGGCTGTGACCTCTTTACTTCCACAGCCCATGCAGTCCCACTGTGACTAATCCAAAGAGTGGGAATGGGAATCCCAGATCTTGAGCAGTTTTTCCTCCCAACCCTTAGACAGTGACGATGAAGATGAAGACCGTCCTGCACGGAAGAGGCGTCTGGCAGAGCGGGCTGCCGAAGGCATGGAGGAGGAGGATGAAGACATGATTGAGAGCATTGAGAATCTGGAAGACATGAAAGGGCACTCAGTGAGGGAGTGGGTTTCCATGGCAGCTCCTCGGCTTGAGATCTATCACCGCTTCAAGAATTTCCTGAAGACCCATGTGGATGACCATGGGCACAATGTCTTCAAGGAGAGGATCAGTGACATGTGCAAAGGTAGGGCTGGGTCACTGGAGACTCTCTCTCTTTATGTGGGTCACGGAACTTTGTGGTGATCCAGTCCAGAGGTGGATATTTTTCTGCCTGCCCTCTTTGTTCCAGACATTGAATCAGCACTTTAAGAAAGCCTGATGCTGATGGAGATAAATGAATAATGGAAACATGTCTAGTGTCTTCTTTGGTTCTGGCTGACTAATTAGAAGGCCCCTGGCGTCTGCTCCTCATTAATATTCATATTGTAGAAATGCTAGCAGAAGAATATGTGGGGCAGCAGACAGTGGTCTGCAAGTTAGTGATCTGAAAGAGACAACAATTGCTGGCTGTCTGCACCAGTTACTTTCTCACACTGGAAACTGGATTATCCAGAAAGGGGACACAAATAGACCTTGTGACTTTGGAAACCATGTCAGTGTTGCAGCCTTGTATTCTGACTAGGCTCTGCCAGAAGAAACAGTCATTAAGGCTGTCATTGATGAGTTTTAAAAGCAGAAATTGTCACATCTAGGAACAGCTCATGTAGCTGTACTTGTTGTATTTCTTCTTTATATTGAGCAGAAGCTTGAGCAGTGGAACAGGATCAGTTTTATAAAGCTAGGAAATAAAAGGCATTTGTCTCATCCATTTCCACAAACATAAGACACAGCAGGTTTTTTGCCAGCCATTCAGCACACATAATGTCTCTCCTATTAACTTCTGTTTCCTGGAGGTCTCTGAGAGAGTTGTGTGTTGGGCTGAGGCTTTTGAATCTCAGGGACACTGAGCCTGGGAAGTATCTGTGCAGAACTGGAGAGGAACAATCACAAGCTTGGTAGTGATGAAGAATTTGTTAGAAAAATAAATTTAAAAGGCTTTTCCACCCATTTTCAAAGTGTTAACCTCTAAAGATTTTTCAGGGAAAGTGCAGAGATCTGCTAACTGCAGCCTGCAGGATACAAGCTTGTCTGTTCTGGCAAACTCCTTGAGGAGTGAACAGACTGAAATTACAATTCACCCCATCTTTTTCTTAAGAGAACAGAGAGAGTCTGGTGGTGAACTACGAGGATCTGGCAGCCCAGGAGCATGTCCTTGCCTACTTTCTGCCTGAGGCCCCAGCAGAAATGCTGAAGATCTTTGATGAAGCAGCCAAGGAAGTGGTGCTGGCCATGTACCCCAAGTATGATCGTATTGCTCAGGAGATCCATGTCCGTATCTCCCACCTCCCTCTGGTAGAAGAGCTGCGGTCACTCAGGTAAGAGCAGAGCTACCAGCAGTGGCTGTGGGGCCTGTATCAGGCTTTGGGGTCCTCAGCACTCACCTGTGAGCAAAACCTCTGGGTAAGTCTAACAGGATTGCTGAGCTTAGCACAGGGAAAAAAATCTAAGGATTTAAAAAAATACTGAGGATGAACTTTCAGCATCCCCAAGGTAAACTTGTGCCTTGCAGCAAGAGTATTTCTGGAGGGTGTTTTGCCTTCTGTGCCCTGCAGGCATCCAGCATATCTGTCTTTCCTCAGGCAACTGCACTTGAATCAGTTGATCCGGACCAGTGGAGTGGTGACAAGTTGCACAGGGGTCCTGCCTCAGCTCAGCATGGTCAAATACAACTGCAGCAAGTGCAACTTCATCCTGGGACCCTTTTTCCAGTCGCAGAACCAGGAGGTGAAACCTGGTTCCTGTCCAGAGTGTCAGTCTCTTGGCCCCTTTGAAATCAACATGGAAGAGGTAAGAGATGATGTGTTTGCCTGGATGAGGCTGGCTGCTCATCCTGCTCCACTGCCTGTTCCTCCCAGCCCTGCCTTGGCTCCCACCCTTTGAACAACTTGGTCTGGGGAGAGGGGTCTTCTGCTATATCCAGGGGGCTGTGAAAATAGGTCCATTTGAGCTGTTGACCTGAATGACTCAGTTTAGCAACCAAAAGTAATTTGTTGCCACACTGTAGGTGTTTGGATTGAGTCTTTTACACAATTATCTCTGCGGTACACAGTTATTTATTCATATTTTAGAAATGCAGACACACACTGTCCAGCTCTCCTTCCCAGGCTGGGTCAATCTGTCCTGATCTGTCAGCTAGGGAAACCAGAGAGCAAAATCATTGATGTGGAGAGCTTCTGACTTTCATTCTTTGCTTTGATACCTTTAACTATTACTGTATCCCACAGCTGTAGGGAGGAGAGGAGAGAAGATCCAGCAGGCAGGAATTGTGCAACAAGATTGATTTATTTAATTATTTTACAAACTCTTTTATAGACTTTTTTTCTTCATAGTCTAATTGGTCAAAGGATCAGCCACCCCTTGGGGTGATTGGCTAGAATCCTAAAACATCCAGTGTCAAAATATTTTTCTACTGTACCATAAACAAGGCTTTGCAAGGTCACAGGTGTTCATAGCTTATAGAACTCTGCTACTCTCTGAGAGAGAGAAAAGTGTCTCACGGGCTTAGAAAGAAGCAAGAAAAATTCTTGCTAGCAGCAATATTTGTATCCACATTTAACGATCACAAGTGGAGCATCCTTCTCCCAGGAACTGCTCCAGTATTTGGGTGGACAAACACTGATGTTTGGGCTGAAACACAGTGGTGAGATGCAGCAAAGTGCTTTCCTGTCCTCACTATTGCCTATCACACCCTGGGACTGCTCCTCACAACCTCCATGCTGCCATGTCCATAGTTTTCTAACTGAAGTACAGTAAATCCTTGAATGGCCCTTCTCTCTGAGGTGCCTGTGAAAAGCCATGCTGGTGCCTGCTGACTTGCTGGGTAACTTTGATTTTGTTGCTGCAGACGGTCTATCAGAACTACCAGCGCATCAAGATCCAGGAGAGCCCTGGGAAGGTGGCTGCAGGCAGGCTGCCCCGCTCCAAGGATGCCATTCTCCTCGCTGATCTGGTGGACAGCTGCAAGCCAGGAGATGAGATTGTGAGTACATTGTTCAGGTATCAGGAGAGCACAGGGTAAATTCTGACAGCGACATCATGGGAACATCTGTGGGGATTTGGGGAGGGGCTGTCCTCAGATGCATTTGAGCAGCTACTTTTGAGCCTTACCTTAAAATGGAGAGGGGGCTGTTTTGTACTGTGCAGGTGCTGACATAGCATTTCCTGCTTCCCAGGAGCTGACAGGGATCTACCACAACAACTACGATGGCTCCTTGAACACTGCCAATGGGTTCCCAGTGTTTGCAACTGTGATCCTGGCCAACCACATCGCCAAGAAGGACAACAAGCTGGCTGTTGGGGAGCTGACTGATGAAGATGTGAAAGTGATTGTGGGTCTGTCCAAAGATGAGCAAATTGGGGAGAAGGTGGGTCAGCCTCAGACATCCCTTCTGACAGTTTTCCATCACCTGGTAGCTGGATCAGAAAGAGATGAAATGAGTCAGCTGGCCAAACAGTGGTTAAAGGAATCCAGTTAAAGAAATCTCAGTTCTCTCTGAATGGTCTTCTGTAGCTCTCAGCCAGCTGTTGATGAGAGTCTGTTATAGGAGGGAAGTAAATAAGAAACTTCCTTTGTAGTTTTAGAGGTCAAATTTTCTGTTTCTCCTGTTTTCTGTTTCTTCCTTCTCTGAGCCTTCTACATCACAACAGGGCTGGAAGACAGGTGAGAGACACTCAGACAGTGCTTATATCTGATCAGTTTTCTCTCCCTGTGTCTTAGAAGCCAAGTGGGGAAAGTGTTCTGTGAGGCCAGTGACTGCATCTCCAGTCCCCTAAAGGGGATGTTATTGCTTAGCTTAAGTTGTGGTAGATATTTTAGCTTTGCTTCCTCTATATGCTAAGACCTGAACCCAGTACTTGAAAGAACAAAGCTCCTGGATTTGGTGCATGTTCAACCTCACTTGGGTCACATTTTATCTTTGTAATGGGGGACTTCACTCAGTTGCCTTGGCTGTGCTGTTGTTACAGTGACTGCTGTTGCAGTGGATGCAGCTTCAGTTGGGTCAGGAGTGTTTGAATTTGAGTGGTCTCCAGCATCAGGTTATTTTCAGAATACCCTTGAGAAAATCAGCTGGTTGGTCTTAATATTTGACTATGATGACAATTCATGTGCAGCATAACCCATTCAAGTACTGTCACGTGCAGTGAGTAAGCCTCTGGTCAAGGTCTCCAGCTTTGCAAGAGCTGGAAACAGCCACTGTGATGTGCCTTGTGTACAACAGGGTTGTGGAGGCAGTGGCAGCAGCTTCCAGCACCAGCCTAAATAATCTGCCATGCCCCAACAGCACCATTTTTGTGAAGCTCCTTTAGGCAACATTGGGTGGGATGTTACCTTTGAAAAAGCCTTCATGCCCTGGAATACTCTTTGGAGACAGCAGTACCTTGAGTGTAGCTTTAGATATGGCACCTTGCTGATGTTTGTGCAAAATCCTGTTCAGAACTGGAACTGGTATTTCCTGGCCAACTCCTCTGCTTTCCCTCTCAGATTTTTGCCAGCATTGCCCCATCTATTTATGGACATGAAGATATCAAGAGGGGCTTGGCTTTAGCTCTTTTCGGTGGAGAACCCAAAAATCCAGGTGAGTGTCTCTTGTGTCCCTTGGTCCTGCCTCACTCTGGGGAGGGCAAAGGGACCTGGGTTTGTCTGTGCCATCGCAACAAGAGAGGTTAGAGTTGTCTATGTGGCTTGGTGACAGAGAAGGTTTGACAGACTGAGGGATATCTGTGATTGAAGTGGCTGTTTTATCCCACTGAAAACTCTGGTGTGACAGTAGAAATGCTATGACTGAAAATAGCTCCTGCTGCAAACCTGGGCAAGTTTGTATCCCTCCTCTAGGAGGTCACATTTAATGTTCCTTCAGAGGTTTGACCTTCTGGCACCCTGATTTGTTATCATCTTCTCAGAAGGATGTGTTAGGATGTGTCAGCAAGATTAGAAAGTCTGTTTTACAAAGATGACTGCTTCCAAAACTGACTTTCTTTCCCCCTCAGCTTTCCTGTAAACTGGTTGCCATGCCTGCTGGTTGCCCTCCCTTCATCTTTGTGGTGCTCAGGGCAGGGTTGCTGTCAAGCCATGCACTCAGCTGCCACATGACTTTCCCATTGCTTTTGTAGGTGGCAAACACAAAGTTCGTGGTGACATCAATGTGCTTCTGTGTGGAGACCCTGGTACTGCAAAATCACAGTTTCTTAAGTACGTGGAGAAGGCATCAAGCAGAGCAATTTTCACCACTGGCCAGGGAGCTTCTGCTGTGGGCCTCACAGCCTATGTGCAGAAGCACCCGGTCAGCAAGGAGTGGACTTTGGAGGCAGGAGCCCTCGTGCTGGCTGACAGAGGTGTCTGCCTGATTGACGAATTCGACAAGGTGAGCCCAGCCTCATCTCTCTGGGAAGGATTAGGTGTGAAGGGACCAGCTGTAACCTCTGTCCTCTGAGGACACACTGTAACTCATGGTGACATCTCCCAGATGACCAAAGTTCCTGCAGTTTGCTTAGGCCCTTGCTGGTCCATAGTGCAGTTGGCTGCCTTTTCAGAGCATCTGGAGCTGATTGTCCTTGTGTGTTTGGCAGTGGGGTATAGACATAGGTTTACTCTCAATCATTCTTGCTTTCCTGTAGATGAATGATCAGGATAGGACCAGCATCCATGAAGCCATGGAACAGCAAAGCATTTCCATCTCCAAAGCAGGCATTGTCACATCCTTGCAAGCTCGCTGCACCATTATTGCTGCCGCCAATCCCATAGGTAAGTGTTGAGAGACTACAGGACCATCCCAGGCTCTCAACATAAATCCATGGTCATGAGAGCTGTGGCACAGCTTCCCTTCCTCTGCCTGGTTCCTTCAGTCTGGAGCACAGATCAAGCGAGCAGAAAAGTCTTCAGTAATGTACTGGAGGTCTGTCCTTCCTCCAAAGCTGCAGCCTTGGGGCCTGTTTGACTTGGATTGTCTGTGTGACCCAGGTGGGCGATACGACCCGTCACTGACGTTCTCGGAGAACGTAGACCTGACAGAGCCCATCATCTCTCGATTCGACATCCTGTGCGTGGTGAGAGACACAGTGGACTCAGTGCAGGTAGGGGCTCTGCCAGGACTCTGAGCGTGTGCTGGGCTTTAATGCTGCTGTTGGGATGCTCAGCTGCAGCTGCCCACTGAGTTTTTTCTGTCCAGCGAGTGTGCTCAGTGTCTGTTGGTGCATTGCTCTCTTGTAGGATGAAATGCTTGCCCGGTTCGTTGTTGGCAGCCATGTCAAGCACCACCCAGGCAGCAAGGAGGCAGTGAATGGGGACACTAATGAGGTCATCCTTCCCAACACGTATGGGGTTGAACCCATTCCTCAAGAGATCCTGAGGAAATACATCATCTATGCCAAAGAGAAGGTCCACCCCAAACTCAACCAGATGGACCAGGACAAGGTGGCCAGGATGTACAGTGACCTCAGAAAGGAGTCTATGGTGAGAATACTGAGGAAAGGAGGGAAAAACTGTATGTATCTAGACTGCAAATCAGCCTGAGACTGCTCCAGCATATGTTGACACATTCTTGCCATTCCCATCACAAAAGTCTGTGCCACTGTTCTGTGAGAGACAGGCAGATCCTGCAGTGTCTGCTGAACAGATGATTCTTCCTCTAAATGCAGAATCTCGCCTGTTGGTGATGTGTGGACTGATGGACTGGACACATGTACAGTGCCTGCCATAGCAAAGTGCTTTTGTTGTCACCCAGTCTGGCAGGCCCACAGGAGATGTTTGCATTCACTCAGATCCACATGCTCCTGGTCCATTACAGGGAGCCATTATCTATAGAAATGCCCTTCTCTTTTGTCTGTGGGATGCCTCAGGCTCATTTCATGCTCTCCAAGTGAAAGAGGAATTTGTTGAGGTGTGACGGAGATTTTTGGAGCTTAGGAAAACTATTCCTTTTTTGATTGGCTTTTTGTTTCTTTAACTCCTAAAATCTGCTGGAGGAAACTGGATTGCTAATCTTGGAAAGGCCCTAAGCAGTGTCACAGGGTGACCCCGCAACATCCCCTTGCACTGTGATGAATTCAGATGAACAGGGAAGCTGTGCCAGGCTGTGTGGCCGTGCCAGCAGGTGGCAGAGCCTCCTTAGCCTGAGTTACCCTCAGAGGTGCAGAGAGCTCCCTGCAGTGTGAAAGTAACTGCATCCTGGGCCAGAAGGCACCTGTTTTGTATCCTTGTCTTTGACCCCATGTCTTGTATCCTTCAGTAACGTGTTGCCTCCTCCCCTTTGCTCTCAGGCAACGGGCAGCATCCCCATCACGGTGCGGCACATCGAGTCCATGATCCGCATGGCCGAGGCGCACGCCCGGATGCACCTGCGCGATTACGTGGTGGAGGACGACGTCAACATGGCCATCAGGGTGATGCTCGAGAGCTTCATCGACACGCAGAAGTTCAGCGTCATGCGGAGCATGCGCAAGGTGAGGTGGGCACCGGCTGAGCCGGGGGCTGTGGCTGCGCCCCGCGCCCTGTGGGTTCCGCTGCAGCCTCCTTGCACTGCCCGGGCTGTGGGAAGAGATGCTCTGCAGGGGCTCTGTCCTGTGGAGACAAGCGCTGAACCTGTGTAAATGGAGTACTGTGGGTATGAAGTGTTAAAGAAGTTCCTTGTTTGACCATCCAGGAGCCACTCTGGCAGTCACACTAATGCCACCTGAGCTGGGACCAAGGCCGCTTCACAGCTACACACACCACACACACCACCCTCACAGTCAGACAGGGTTTCCTTACCAGCTTGTCCCCAGGTTTCCCACGGCAGAGACTCAGACAGCTGGATACTTAAAATAATTTAATCATGGTATAATAACAACAGCCCAAGCTGGGTGCCTTTGAGGAGGGACTGTTTCGTGACTGCCCCTTGTTAGTCTGTCGTGAGGCAATGTTTTTGTTGCGCCTGAGAAGGAAGTGTACTTCAAGCCTCTGAGTCAAAAGCACTGCCATGTCTCTTCTTTTTTGATACCTTGCCTTCTATTTTGGCACAGGGCTCCTGCTGCTGCTGCTGCCAGGTGATCAAACTGAGCAGGCAGCTTGTTTCTTCACATTTTTATTGGGCTCTCGGGGTACAGTTAAGCACAGGGCAGCACTCACTGTGGGTTAGTGTGCAGTCTGCCCTGTTCTCCGAGTAGGACGGGCTGGCTCCGAACAGCTCTTGGCTGGCCACAGGCTGGCTTTTATCCCCTGCTGAGTGTCTGCCCTCTGTCTGGACGACTCATGGCCTCTCTTTTTGGCCTCAAACAGCCAGCCAAGTGTGAGCGTCTGCTGGGCAGGCACAGGGCAGTCTGGGTTAAGAAGCCGCTTTGTGCCTTGCCCATGGCCAGCCCTCCCGTGGCTGTGTCCCCATGGGCAGCACAACTCCACAGCAGTGCACTGCTGGCCCCCAAGAGGCACCAGGGCCCCTGCGGAGATTCCAGAGGGGAATAAGAGCAGTCAGCAGAGGAGTCGTGGCTGTCAGAGGGCTGCCACTGCATGTGCAGGTGGCAGCTTGGCAAGGCCAAAGTCACTTAAGGAGCACTAAGGGCACAGGTGGCAGCAGTGTCATTTGGTTCCCCCTGTGCTCCGTGGGAGAAGGGGGTTGGTTGATGTTGAGCACCGCAGTGTGTCACTGTTCCTGATCCTCATGGCTCATCTCATCCTCCCTCCCAGACTTTCTCCCGCTACCTTTCATTCAAGCGAGACAACAACGAGCTGCTGCTGTTCATCCTGAAGCAGCTGGTTGCAGAGCAGGTGATGTACCAGAGAAACCGCTATGGAGCCCAGCAAGACACCATAGAAGTCCCAGAGAAGGACCTGGTGGACAAGGTATGGGCTTATAACAAGCTGCCTCTGGGACTGGTTCATGCTCTCTCTGCAGCCTCAGAACCAGAGGAATTCTCAGACATTTACATTCCCTTCCTGCATTATGATACCATAAAAAAGACTGGTGTTAATATAACCTAGCATCAGGATTGTCTCCTGTGTATCTTCTCTCTTGTTTGGAAGCACTGTATTCTTCCCTCTCTGTTCTCATGCACCCCCATAAAGCTTTGGGGTTGGAATGGTAAATCCTGCAGTATGGTGCTTATGCAGGTGAATGAGAACTCAAGTTCCCTGGCACCTGCATTTGAAGAAGCAAAAAGCAGAAAAATCTATGCATGTGAACTTTTTCAACCCCTCCTGAGGCTCACTTGCCTCCTCCTTAATGCATCTTCATCCTGATCCAAAGGCTGCATTTCTGACTTGGCCTTTCTGTGCAAAGTGTTGACCTTGCTTGGCACTAAAGCAGTGTTTGATTCCTGGGTTAGTGCTTTTCTGCTCTTTGCATCAGATGTGTAGAGTAACTACTTGCAAAGCCACAGCTTGGTGTTGCCAGGGTGACCACCCCCAGTCCGATGTCTCCCTTGCAAGACTGTCCCACTGGGTGAGGTTTTGGGGGTTTTTGGATAGGAGTTACATTCTAGCTCTGGTGGAAGTAAAAGGACGAGCTGAGAGCAGGCAGATGCTGAGCCAGCATCCTCTCTTGGCTCAGCTCAGCACTGCTAATGCTCCTTCCTCCTGACCTGCAGTCTCCCCTGCTACTGCAGTTCTGGTTCCTGCTGAGCAGAGCAGAGATTGCTGACTGTCAAATTTTATGCAGCCTCTGCTATGGAAAACCACATGGTTCTTACTTAGATTAAATAAACATTTACCTCTCCCCTCCTCTTCCTCCCAGGCACGGCAGATCAACATCCACAACCTCTCAGCCTTCTATGACAGTGAAGTGTTCAAGATGAACAGGTTCAGCCGGGATGTGAAGCGGAAGCTGATTGTCCAGCAGTTCTGAGGCTGGCAGTAGAGTCTGCCACGTGCTTCTGTGAGATGAGACCTCCATCTTCCAGCCCTCCAGGAATGCTACAGGGATCCTGAGCCAGAGGGACTAGGCTGCACATCCTCTTGCTTGCTTTGTGCCTTATGGATTAAGGGAGTGCTGAGCTGCTGAAGACCTTGTAAATAGAACAGAATTAAGTAGTTAAATGCCCTGTCAAGTCTGTTTAGCAACTTCGTTCACTATTTTGCCTTGTAGCTAAGCACAGCAGGAAGAGAATTGCTGGCCGTATACATGGCATGTTTTCTGTTTGTTTGTCACTAGTTGTTACAGGCTCCGCTGCAGGAGGGACCAAGCAGGAGCATTTGGAAAGCATTATCCATGCCCCTTGGATTGCAAGCACCCTCAGGGATTCTCTGTTCCCATCTCTGGTGACTGTACAGCCTGATGGGTGATAATTGAAACTGCTTTCAACTCTCCATGAACCAGCCAGCCTCTCTGCTCCAGGCCTTCTTCCCTGACACTTGACATTTCCCCAGATGCCCACATGGGTTGACCTTGCGCTGGTTTCTATGGGGGAGGAGGGGGCAGGCAGAGGGAGATAAGAACTGAAACAAAACATTCTGATCTTAGTGATGATCTGTGGGCAGTGAAAACTCCTTCTGTACCTGGTGGGGAATCTCCAGGAGCCCGAGTGGAGAGGCTTCCCTTGCCTTAGTGGGTGTTACCTCTGTGCAGCTGTCAGCAGGTGTGAATTTACAGCTGAATCCAAGTGCTACCTTTGACACCTAAACTGAACACCCTCTCTCACACCCATCTGCTGAGAGTGAAGTACCCATGGTGCTGGTTTGGGGCATGGCAGTGGAGGAGGCCTAAGCTGGACGTGTTCAGGGAAGACAGGATTGGCTCAGTATTCACATGCGATTTTCTTAGTATGTGTGTTTTAAATACATTTGTCTTTCAATACTTCTGTGTTTCCTCCTCTTTTGGTAACTCCTGCCACCAAGAGTGGAAATAAGAGCTTAAGTGAGGAACCTCGGTGCTGCGTGAGCTGCTCAGCAGTTTGTGGGGTTGGGTTTGGATACAATCACATCTCATATTTGCTCTTCAGATTAGTAGGAACTGCAAGTGCTTGCTCTCAGCTCTAGCTGAGACACTGGACTGATAGCAGGACACAGTTGCCCTGGACAGTGCCATGAACACTGCCTTTCCCACCGAGGACCTGCCTGCAGCAGCTCCTTCCCTCTCTTGCCTGTTTATGTTTGGTATCCCACTGAGACTGTCCCATCACAGTATTTCCCACCTCCCTTCCTTACACACACTTGGGTTAGACAGCCTTGATCTCATGCCTTGGCTGCCTCTTGGATTCCAGTCTGGGAGCATCAGTAACCCCTCTCCAGGATGCAGCTGAGCTCTGCAGTGAATGTGCTTTTCCTGGCTGGAGTTGCGGGACCTTAGGGCATCTCCCGCCTGAGCTCGGGAGGATTTGTGAGCTGGCTGCTGCAGTTGTGTGCTGGCCAAGCAGAGGTGTCCCTGGCTGTCGACACTGCCACCGTGGGGTTTGTCACGGTGCTCTGTGTGTGTGTGTGTCCTCCCAGCCTGGAGCCAGCAGTGCTTGAGCCCTGCTGGGGGCTGAGCACATGACTCTCAGCCTGAAACTGGCTCTGCGTGTTGCCTCCTCTGTCTGCCAGCTCCCTCCTGTGTATTTGTTTAACTGTTTTGGCTGGTTTTTTTCCCTTCCTACTGTGTCTCTGTCTTACCAAGACTTTCTGTAGGCAGCCCAGAGAGACACTTCCCTGGTACACCTCCCCTGCCTGAGGAAGCCTTTGCCCCTGAATGTGGGCCTGGATCGGGTCTGTGCTGGGGATGGCTGAGCTGCTGTGGGCTTGCAACTGCCTGGTGAGGTCCAGTGTGCTTCCTCGGGGCTGACACAGCTGTTAGCACCTTACCTCCTAATGCCAGAGGCCACAGAGACTGTCCCTGGGGATACCAACTTTGAGCACTTGCACATTGTGCCCAGCTCTGTGGGAGCCCATGCACCTTGCTGGGGAAGGTCATGGCCCTGAGAGAGCAAAACCACCAATAACAAGGGATAAAACAAGCTTCTCAAGCAAACTGATGTGTTGTGTCAATGAATGTTGGGTGCAGGAGGAGGAAGAGGCTTTGTGTCACACTGGAGAAATAGAAAATGCTTCCTAAGCCCTTGCAACCTTGTGAAGCCTCTGCTATGTCTGTAGTGACCCATAGTTAAATAGGTGGCCAAACATGTCACTGCAAACCATGAGATACATGAGAATCGAGTGGGACTCCTGATTTTCCCAACCCCTTACCCTGCTGCTGGACTGGGCTGTTGATAGGCCCCATTCAGCTTTGTCCTACAGCTTTCTCCTGCCTCCTGTGCTCCAGTCCCACCTCACTTGGCACATGAAGTGAGCAGTGGCAACAGCAAGATGCCATTGTTGGAGTCACTTGTTTGTCATTTTGCTCATTGTGCCTCCCAAATCCTCCACACAAAGGCAGTTGTGCCCTCCCACCCTGTTGTGTTGCCAGCATCCAGCAGCGCAATGAATTCTTGCAGCTGCGCCCTCGCTAATGCTGGCATCAGCTGCTCAGTGGAGTGTTAATGCCAGTCTGAAGGCATGTTCCTCCTCTCACAGCCACTGAGCTTTTCAGATTCCCTGGAGCAAGCTTTGGCTGTTGACAGCATCAGGTGTCTGGTCTGGACAGGGGTGCAGGCAGGGGTGAAAACAGATGCTGCCCTGAGCAGGGACTGCCTTCCAGGAGCCACGTTCCTGCTGAAAGGATTCTGCCACAGGGCTCTGGAGCTCAGCAAGCTGAGCCACACTCATGGAACGAGGAGTTGCTCCCCTGACAACCTTGAGTTTAGCCAAGCTTGTGCACTTGGCCTCTTGCTGCTGTGATTCAAACTGCACAGTGCCCCCAGCAGCCAGGGGCAAAGGCAAGAGTCTAGGGGAGGTGAGGTCTGCCCACAGTAGGCTATGCCTGGGCTCAGATGGAAGATGATAAGGGTGCTCCTTGTAAAGGAGACAGGGCTTTTATGGAGACAAGTAGTGTCCCTTCTTGTGGTCATCTTCCCCTTGGGACTGTGGTTGTTGGCAAATGCTGGGTCAGTCTGGCTTCAAAGAGCACCTGGATTTGAAAAGGGCATGATGGGCCAGATCCTGATCCAGTTTAACCTCGACAAGCTGGGTGCACACTCCTGAGAGAGCAGCAGGGCTCTCTGCATCTCATAATAAGCTGTTTGACTTCAGCTCAGCACAGAGCAAATACACAACACACACAAAGAGTGCACCTGCTTGGGGTGTATGAGCAAGTGCCTGCAGATACCAGCTAATCGATCAGCATGTGTGATCTGGGAAAAAGGGACAGATAGAGCTTGCAGGAAAGGGTTTTCCATTCATACTAGCAGGGTTTAGCTTATGCCTTTATTGTGATCATAAACTAACACACTACATCTGCAAGTCCTGGGCTTATCCAGCATGTCACATGTTGTTTCTGAGTTTGCCTGTCAAATGGCAGATGCCCCTGAATAGGTGAAGTTCTACATTCAGTAATATGTGGTTTTCCCCAAATTAATGCCAAAGCCCCTTGGAAAAACTAACACAAGCAGCATTCTGGACCAGCAGTGTTTCACTTTCTGCCATGCCAGACCTTGGCTGGAACCTGCTCTGTCCATCTCCACTGTGTTCACTAAAGGGCTGTCTGGAAACTGGTTGACAAGAACTTTCCCAGTGTAACAGTGCTCGAGATGCAGCCGTTGTGTTGGATCACTCATCTTCCCATCCTAGAGCAGTCCAACCAGCTGCAGTTCAGCCAGGAGGGCTGTTTCAGGTGCTGACAGCTCTGCCCTTGTTGACCTCAACTCACCTGAATTGCAGCATGTGAAGACAGCATGGGAATATGTTTACAGCAGATGTGTATCCACAGATACAGGTGAGTCACTGCAAACAGCTACATCTCCTACTGCGCTGCAGCAAGGATGCACTCTGAACTTCCTAGTATTTTTCCATCTCCTAAAATACTTTTCTACTTAACAAGGCAGAGCCAAAATTGGATCAGGCTTCTGCTGTATTTTGCATCTATTATGCAGTTCTTGCTGCCATCACTGATTTAATGTCTCCATTATCATGGAGTACTGGTCTGCCAAGGACTCCAGCCATCCAGCATGCTCCTCGGCCTCTACTAAACAGCTGTGAGCAGCCTTAAGGGGCTGCTGAGCTCTGCATCTTTACAGCAAAACCACATTGGAAAGGCTTGGTGCTCCTTTCTGCTCATCTTGCAAGTCACTTTTCTCTGAAGGAGAGGTGAGGCTGTTGGGGGAACCCAGACTAAGTGCCAACTTTCTTCTCTGGGTGATCTAGGGCTCAGGGAGATCTGACAATAACTGTCCTGTCTAAAAGATGCTGAAGAGCTTCAGTCCTACTAAATCCCATAGAAACACATATGTAGGAGTACCAGTAGTCCCCATGAGTCAGTGACTGGCTCTCCTCAGAGTCAAGAGTGACTAGCCCTCTTCAGGTACAGGCTGATCCCTCCACTCTGAAAATACATACCCACATTCCAGCTCAGTCACCTAATAAAATACCAAGAGTTTTTCTGAAGATTACATTAGCCTTTTCAGTTTGGTAAGGAAAGATATAAACCACCTCTGGGTTCCACCCAGTGAAGGTACTTTGCCCACTGAATGACAGGAACTCCCCCTCACCTTCTTAAGTCACTGTTCAAGGAAAGAGGTTTATATTGTCTAGGCTCTGAGGGTAATAATAAGCCTTAATTGCCCTGGCAAGGCTCTCCTGGGCCTCTACCCACACCGATGGCCTGATGCTCTATTTAAGCTCAGCCTGGGGCCTGTGTGAGCTTTGGGGGGGGAGTACTGGTTCACATCTCCCTGTGTCTGCTCACAGTACCCATTGCTTTGGGCTGTGATCCATGCACTGCCTTCCTGATCTTGGTCATCTTCTACTGCTATGGAACTGCCAAGTGATTCCTGGTTGGTGCCTGACTATGGCTGCCACCAGCAGACCTTGGCTCTGACCTAGGGACTGACTGGTTTGGTGCTGGTCTGGCTTTATCACTGCGAGCTTCTCTGAGGATCTGGACTTCTGGTTGAATCTGTGTGTCATCTCTGAGCTGCTCATCTGTCTTGGGTCCTGGGGGGCCTGTCCTGCTGGCTGCTGTGCTCAGCTCCCTAATGTGTGCTCCTCAAACCCGGTACAGCAAGGGTTTGGCAGTCACTTCTTTGGGCTCTGGTCATATCTCTAAAACAGGCAGAGCTAAGCCTAAACCTCCTGTGCCTTGTCATCAACCTCCTGGCTTTACTGGGCTTTATACTGCTTGTCCTTCTGCCCCAGACAAAAGCTTTAGAGGATCTGAGGCTTGCTGCTCTCATGACATCTTCACTTCTGGAGATTTTTCATCCCTTCCAGAAAGTCATTTGCTTACTGTCTGAGTTAATAAGCTCAACACAGAGATAAAGGGGTTCTCTAAGCTGTGCAGAGGCCCAGATTAAATGATGTGAATAGCCCCAAACAGATGTACTCCTTTCCCCTTCCTGGCTGGGGGCTCAGAAGTCACCTCTCATGTAAATGGAGGGCTGTGACCATCCCTCTGCATGCCAGCTCCAACAGAGCAATGTGACTGGGTTGCCATTCCCCCCGAGTGAGGAGCCCTGTCCCCTGGGCTATGAGGAAAACTGTGAGCTTTCAGCTGGAGAGCTGTCTGCCTCCTTGCCCCAGGTGACTCTGTTAAAGGTTATTCTGGCCCCTTAATCAAATTCAGTGCAGCTCTGTTTTGTTCTGCCCTCTAGGAATCTGCTGAGGTTTGCTGTCAGAGTGGCTATTAATGCAGCAATCAGCTTTGGTGAGGAGAGAAATGGGAACCTTCAGGGATGGGAGACAGCAGGGGCATGTGGAAACTGGGAAAGTAAAGCACAACTTGTGCTTGTTTTTCACCTGCACTTTACAACAGCGGATGGGAAACAAGCAGGGCTGGTAGCAGCACTGTGTCCCAGGTGGGCAGTGTGCCCTTCCCTAAGGGGAACAACCTGATGCAGAGATTAAGAAAGGCTCAAACTGGTACAGAAAAATCTTGCTGGGGCTCTAAATAGAGCAGAATCTCTTCCCTTCTAATTACAGCCTATCCTGGAAGGCATTAGTTGCTCCAGGTCACTCCTCTTGAAGTGTTTATTACACGTCTTCCCCAGCAGGATTCTGGATGAGAGCAGGAACTGTGTGTTTTGCCCAGAGAATGGCTGCATGCCTGGGCTATGTAGGAATAGAGTGGGTACCCGCCCCTGCTTGGTACAGTCAAAATGTTTCACGGTGTCCCAGAATTAAAAAGACTAAGTCAGCAAATGAGCTTATATAAAGCTTGTCAGAGGCTCTGAAGTAAATTCACATATTCTGGAACAAGGGAGAGGTTAAATCTTTCCTTGTGCCTAAGGAAGGAGGGGCTGGACAGGGCAGGGGATTTTCCTCTTCTGGAGGGATGAGATGCCAAAAGGCCGTACAGCTTGACAGAAGATTGTGTTAAATTGCCACAGTGGTGTGCCACAAGCCTGCTGTGTCACCCAGCCTCTGTCCCAAACAGCCAGCAATCACGGTAGTGGGAACAGCCCATTTTTCCTTCTGATCTGAGAATGGGCACAGATCACCTTTTGCTGCCCTGACAAGTATCAGTGGGCAAAGAAAGAAGGGTTAAATCCTTTTCCTGGTACTAGTGACATCTTGTATCTTCTAACACTGCCAGAACTTAACATCTGACTGTTTATTTGTTTTGCTTATTGTTTACTTTCTTGCTCTGCTGAGCACAGGCAATAGATCACTTTCACCTTTGTAAGTGAACTCAGTTTTGCTGTATTTAGGAGAACAAAACATCTCACCAGCATATTTCCAGTTTCAACTCGTTGCTGCTTTTTTCCAGTGGAGTTTCAAAATAAGTTAAATTTCTCTTGAGATTAGACTTCGTGGTTAGTTTATTTTTAATTGACAAGTCTTAGGCACCAAATTCTTTCCCTTAGCTATCACCTCATTCCTCTACCTCGGTAGTATTTGTTTGCAGGCATCTTGGAACAAAATGTGACCCTTACACTGAAATGGGAAATCTGGCTGAATTTCCTGAAGGCAAAAGCTGTTACAGTAACTCACAGGGGGAGACAGCAGAAGGATTTTCAGTTTTGCCAACCTAAAATACACACTTGCTTTCTGATTCTGCCTAACAGACGTAACTGTGAAATTGAACAATTTTGGGGAAGAACAGAAAAGCACAGATAATGGTAATACCAAGAAAAAATTCTGAACAGCTTTGAAGCAGCTATAAAAAAAAGCATTTAGTGCAATTGTAAAGCCTCTTTTACCAGTGCTCTGAACATCGTATGAGAATATATACCAGGTAGGGAGGCTGGAGGGAGATCAAATGAGAAATGACAAGCCTTTGACTATAAAGCTGTCAATGCCTCAGAAGAGAGCCAAGCCAGCTGCACCTATTCCAGGGAGTGTGAAATGGAGATGCAGGGGCTGTGCTGGGTTAAAGTTGGTGCTGCTTTTTAAAGAGAGCTGGCATTGCCCATCTCTGCCGGCTGCTTTCTGCTCTGCTGGCAGCGCTGACCTGGCTGATCGATGTTGCCACTAATTTTATTTAATTTTCTTGCCTAAGATGTATCTTCTCCTTTCATACTCCCCTTTTGTTGCTCAGTCTGAGATTGATGTATAACGTCAAAATAAATCCAGGGAGCGCCATGAGCTTCTGAGATTTGGGAGCTGGATGTGGCAGGGTCAGGAGATCTGAAAGGCTTTTAGTTACCCACTTGTAGTAAGCCACCTGCATGCGAAGACAGCCAAATTACCAGCAACAAAGTGAAAAATGACAAGAGCATTCATTAAATGCCATGCCTGGGCTAGAATCTGAGTGCACTAAAGTGTTTTTATCTCATCTAATGGGTAAGCGACAGCTCGGTAGTTCCTGCTGCATTTCCTGCTTGGTGGGGGCTGGGGGCTGCATTGATTCTGGGATAAAAAGGACTTTCAGAGCCCTGGATGGATGTGGTCTAAAAGAAGCCAAAAGCGAGTACTTTGGTCCAAGCCTGTCAGCTTTGCCTTGCCATGCTGGGGAAGGGGTGCAGCCCAGTCTGTTACCTGTCCTGGTCATGCTGGGGGAAGCTGCAGCATCCGAGCAGATGATGGAAGGAAAGAGCTGGCAAAAAGAAGCTGGCAATGGCACAAAGGGGTAACATGTGCCGGTGCCAGTTCTGGTAGGAGCTGTAAAGGTCAGTATTGACAATACCGAGTACCCTCAGGTGGCTGTTTGATTCATTACAGAGTTCAGCAGGCTATGGCACGTTGACACCTTTCTCTAGTTGTTGAAAAACAGCAAGTTCATGCCAGAAAAAAATACCATCAATTTTTCCTTCAGGAGATTCACTCTTCAAACAACAACAGAAAAAGATCAATTTATTACAGGGAGATAAAGACTCTGGAGTGTTTATAATGAACATTTATTTGAGGAATAAGAATGTTTGAATTTAAAATCCTGGTCACCTTCAGACCTATGCCCTGCTGTCTCAGCGACATGCTGTACAGGAGAGGCAGAGCACTGGGCACACAGTACAAGCACTGCAAGCACAAAGACATTTGGTGAGGCCATGACAGTACAGCTGTTTCCTCACTCGGAATTTGCAATGTTGGATTTTAGCATCCCCTGCCCTTCTGAATGTGTGATGAAAAAATTGTTTTGAAACCAAAGAGAAAGGTTCCCAGCCACTGCTGAGGAAAACTTGAAAATATGAGCTGAGTGCCTAGTGAGAAGGGACCAATATGCTTTCAGGTCCTTTGTTTTGGAGTCATATCACGTTTGCGGTCTTGTGATGCTTGACCAGGTCTCAAATATTTGTCTGGGGATGAACCAAGAATTGCACAGCTTTTCTGAGGGGCCACATACTGTAGGCCTGCAGGAGGGGGAGTGGGATGGCTGCAGCCCATCCATCTGGCAAGAGGGGTTGAAGTGCAGGGAGCTGGCATGTGCTCCCTCTCAACTGCTGTGATATTACAGGACCTGTTGAGCCTTATTTCTTGGGCACCTGTCTGACAAAGCCCTTGCTTGAGTCATTTACTGTAATGTTGTGCCCTGAGGCCACTAAAGATGTGTTTAATTTGAAATTTAGTGTAATTGGAACAGTTGGCCTTGTTGCTGTAATAATGATTTTCAGCAGGATATTCAGCATGTTCCTTTGCTGTGCTATCCACCAGAACCGCTCCAAGAGCTACAAACCCAAGAACTGCTGCAATATAGATGCATTTTTTTTTAATAGACACACCAGTTTGCACAGAAGGGCATGAAGAAGGGGACATCAGCTGAATTAGTATCAATGACAGCCTCAGATGTGGTGGTGACACACCATGGAATGGTTTTCCCAGCAGATGTCGAAGCAGCTGTCCCTGCTAGGGCAGAGGCTCCAACACAGACCCAGCTTCAGAAAACATGCAACACCCCAAGCCTCAGGAGCGATAAAGGAACCAACAAGAAGAGATGCTCTGCTGGACCTCATACTAAGCAGCTGTTGCAGTGGGGATACTGCAACAAGCAGCAATGAGAGGCTCGTTGGGGCTGTGAAGGTCAAAGGCAGCTTTGGCTGCAGTGACCATGAGATGGTAGAGTTTAGGATCCCAACACAAAACTGGGAAGAGCTGCATATCTGCATATCTTTATCTGGCTGATAAACCAGAAATACAAGGTTCCATCCAGAGGGACCAAGACAGGCTGCAGAAATGGGCTGACAGGAACCTCCTTTCAAAGGGCTGCACCTGGGGAGGAACAATCTCACGCACCAGTATATGCTGGGGCCACCCAGCTGGGAACCAGTTTGGCAGGAAACGACCTGGAGGTCATGGAAATACCAAATAAAATGTGAGCCAGTGATGTGTCTTTGCCACAAAGGTACTGATGGTATCTAGGGCTGCATTTCCTTCCAGTGGTACCCAGTGACAGGGCCAAAGGCAATGGGCACAAACCAAAACACTGGAGGTTCCTTCTGAACATCAGGAAACACATTTTTACTATGAGCGTGACTGAGCAGTGGCACAGGTTGCCCAGAGGTGTGAGGTCTCCAGCCTCGGGGATACGCAAAAGCCATCCCGTCATGGTCCTAGGAAACTGGCTGTAGGCGTCCCACCTGAGCAGGGGCTTAGACCAGATGGCCTCCAGACGTGGGGAAATGAATTTGTCCAGAGGAAGAAGTTTTTCCAGCTGATGAAGTGAGGTGGCACCTGAGGAGTAAGGGAGAAGCGGCCCCGTGAGCCGTGGGCAGCTAAAGAGAGGTCAGCAGGCGGATGCCGAGGGTCTCTGGTTTGGGGGCCGCCGCTGCCGGCCCCGGTGTTGCGGCTGACAGGGAGCTGCGCTCCCGGGGGCTCTGCCCTTGCCTCCGGCGCATCCCCGCAGCCGGGACTGATCACCCGCGCCCGGCGCAAGCAGCCACGCCGCCGGCACTCGTTGTGGGCACCGGGGGCGGCGTGCGGGGCCCGGGGGGCTCCGGCCCGGGGGGGGGGCGGCTCCGCAGCCAGAAATCAGGAGCAAACGCAGGGCTGCGCTCCGCCCCTGCCCCGCCGCTCCGTCCGCGCAGCCGGCGGGCAGTGCGGACCCCCCCGCCCGTTCCCCGCCCCCGGAGCGGCGGCAGCGGCGGCGGGAGGAGGCGGCGCCGGGCGGCGGGATGCGGTGCGGGGCCGGGCGGCGGGCGGGCGCGGCGGCGAGGGGCAGAGCCCGGCGGGCGGCGGGGCGGCCCCGCTCCCCGTGAAGAGGCGGCGCGGCAGGGCAGCGGCCGCCGCCATGCAGCCCTTGCACCGGGCCCCGGCGTTGCTGCTGCTTCTGGCCGCCGGTGAGTGAGGCTGGCGAGGCGGGGGTCGCCGCCATCCCTACGGGCCGGGGCGGGACCCCCCCGCGGCGGGCTGGGCGGCGGGTGGGTGTCCATCCCCTCCGCGGGCACCGAGACCCCCGGCGGGAGCCGGGTCTGCTCACCCCCCACCCCGGGGAACAGCGGTCCACCATGGGTCCGGGGCACCGGGACCCGTGCGGCAGGCAGGTCTCCATCACCCCACTGTTCCCCGCAGGCACCACAGAGCCCGGGGACCGCGACTTGAGCCGGCTCCCAGTCTCCGACCCCGGAGCTCTCCCTGGGTGCCGGGCACTGCCCCCCACCCGGGCATCAGAGCCCCCTGGGGCAGCCGGTGTGTGCCGCGGGACCCCCGGGCGCTGACAGGGCCCCCCGCGTTCCCGGCATGGCGGGCTGCGTGCACGTGGGTTACACCCCGCGGGGACGGGAGCTCCCCCGGCTCTCCTGCCCCGGAGATGGGGCACCCGGCGCGGGACCCACGGGGACCCCGCACGCCGCGGGGCACCGGCAGCGGGGGGCGGGTGGTCATGGCCCGGCCCGGCCGGGGCAGCCTCGGCTGCGGCAGCGCTGCCCCAGACCGCCCGGCCAGGTATCGATGGCTTCGTCTGGCGTCGTGGTGATTTTGCGAACAACCGCGAAACTGATACAAAGAACGGAACAACCACAAATTGCTCCGCGTTTCTCCAAGAGCCTCCTCTTGAAATTTGGAGGAGAGGTAGGGTGCCTGGGAAAGGCAATTAAGTGCAGGAATAATTATACTCGGAATAGTTATTGAAGGCTCTGCTTCTATTTTTAAATAGTCTGAGGAAATTTCCCAACAAAGGGATCCCCCAAAGACCCGTGAGCCTGAGATTGTCCTCTTCCTCCCTAATCCATCCCTTTGTACAGAAATCTGGTTATTGTGGAACAGGAGTTCTGAACGGGGACATGTGAAGTGTGGGGGAGTCTTTGTCTTGAGTCATTCTGGCAGGGAGGGAAGGGCTGACTTACCAACCAGTCACTGTCTTCCAGCACGACCGAGCTGTGATACAGTGACATCCAGTCCCCTGGCACATCTCTCCTATTACCCCAATCTCCTGAAAACGTTCAGGGGGGAATGTGTCATCTGTGGAGACACTCTGTCCATGGGCTGTGAGTCTCTGTCGTCTGGGGCTCCCTGAAGAGAAGAGATAAAGCCTTTTAGGTTTGCAAACAATAGTGAGCTTAAAGAGCAAAATGGATCTGAAAACCTGTTGGGGTTTTCTGCCAATACTCTGTGGCACAGAAACAGTAAGTCTTTCCAGACCTGAGCAGGGAGCCAGTTCTGTGGCTTTGTCCAGGCAGGTTGTCCACATTAAGGGAAAACCTTGGTCACAGCTGGCAAAGGTTCTTCAGCTGCATCTCAGCAGGAAACCCCTGTCCCCAAATTCAGCCAAACCTCTGCCTCCTCCAGAGAAGAGTGTAAGATGTGAGGGGGGGAGCTGCCACATTCCCACCCTGCCAATCTGCCAGCAAGGGTTGGCCCCATCCCCGTAGCTTGAAAGCTACATTTGCTCTGCACAGGAAGATGGACCTCATGGTGGTTTTAAAATGTGGCAGCCAAAAGGACCACCACTGGTACTGCTGTGCTGAGGGGAGGATATGCTTCCTATTCTGATGAGGCTGCTAGAAACTTTCTGGTACTGTTGTCCAGCTGGTGGTGATACGGAGGATTTGGGTTCTTGGCTTTCCCTGTGATCCTCTCTGTTGTCCTGGCAGGGAGAGGCATAGGGGTGGGAGGTGAGGAGCAGCTCTGAGGGCCAGCTCAGTTCCTAGCCCAGTGAAATTTGTAATCCTGGTGGGCTGTGGCAGCACAGTGGGGCTGGACTCAGTTGGCCAGGCGTCCCCAGCCAACTGGGCTCCTGCCTAGATGGGAGGACAGAAGTGGAGATGCAGACTGCTGGGAATTTGTACATCAGGCTCTGTTCGGTTCACTGAGCTTTACTCGGTGGTTCAGGATCAGTTCCAGTCTGAAATAATTCAGTGCACTCTGGCCTCACTTCTCCAGTCCCACAGGACAGCAATAGTTAATATCTGAGAAAGAACTGGATTGACTGTGTGTGGTTCCCCACACGTTTCCCTGGACTGGGAGCCTCCACAGACCTGCAGGATGTGCTGAAATGGGGCATGTGCCTCATCAAGGTCCCATCAGACCGCCAGGCAGCACAAATCTGTTGGCAGAGTGTGGAAACATCTCTCCAGGCTCTAGGGTATCTGAGCCCCTTTGGTCTTGCAAGTAGAAAAATGGTGCAGGGAGGGAAGGAGGGAATTGGTCTCCTTCCTCTTTTTGTCTCCCCAGGTGCTTGTCTGCATGTGGGCTATTTAAGTTTTTTTTTTCTCTTTCTGCCTGCTTAGAAGATGTCTTGTTAGCATTGTGTGAACAAGCCAGAGATGAGCGAGTATAGATCAGGATGAATGAAAATTCCCCGTAGTCTGTTTTTCCTTGGCTGCCTCGCTGCCATAAGGAAATGTTCATTTAATTGTAGGCATCAGGGGTAGAAATAACTACATTAAGCCCTCAAGGGGAAGCTGCTGGCGATGAGCTGGAGATCAGAGTGCACAGAAGTTTTCCCACTCACTCTGCATGGAAGAAGCTCCGGCATTTTATGGGTATGTGGGTGAGCAGCAGAAGCACTGACAGCCCCGCTGCAGAGTTGGGGCAGAGGGGATGGAGGAAGGTGCATCATGGCTTGCAGCTGGTGCTTGGGTGAGCTGACTCCTCGTTCTTGCTGGCTGTTTGTTGAAACCAGGGCACTACTGAAACACGTAATCCCAAAGGAATGGAGAGAGGCTGTCAGCCACACGAGCGCAGCCTGCACCGAGGCCAAGCAAACACGTGTATTGGTTTGTTCAGAGGGCCAGGGATGCTGGCAAGGAAGGTACACCTTGGTGGGGCTCAGATCAGCCCCCCCCCCCCACTGTCCCAGTGCCTGGTGAAGCCCTGTTGTAGTTACCAGGCTTTGGATGTACATTCTTGGTTGGGATTAATTTGTTAGTATTGGGAAACCAGCTTTGCAGCCCTCCCTCTATATGCCAACTGCAACCATGACTCTTCTTGGCCTGCCTGGTGTTGTGAAGGTAGTCAGAACCCATATATGTGCCCTGGGACCACTAAACCTTTGGATGAGCTTTTTTTGCCTAGGATGCATGAGGTTGTTTGGAGAGTGGAGCATCTTGGTGGTGCGGTGTGTGGCAGGATGGTTGTCATTGCTCTGCTGCAGGGGCTGGAGTAGAGTGTAACCATTTTGTGCTCAGTGTTGTGCCAGGAGTTTTAAAGACCTTTTGGGGTGTAAAAGGTTTCAGTTACATTTTTATAGGCAACCGTGTCTCAAGGGAAGTCACTCAGGCACCTGAGGTAGTGCTTGCTCTGCCCAGGCAGGGAGCCCTTGCAGAAGAAGCAGCCATGAGCCTCTATTTAGTGTGGTGGAAATCAGGCTGAGCACTGTGGAGTACAGAGTCCAGGCTGGGGCAGAGTGAGAAGAGGAAGCACAGGCCCGGTGAGACGGATGAAATGCTTTGGGCCTATGAGAGGGCAAAGAAGTCTGTGGGCTGTGGTTTTTCTCTTAGATCAGTGGCTTTCATCCTGTGGTCTGTTAACCCCTGGGGGCCTGTGAGCTGTTTGAAGAGGCCTATAAAAGGTGACTGAAGAAAGAAAATTCACTTCTGCTGTGTAGAACTGTCTACCCAATGCTGTTTCCCGTGGAGCTGCGTCTCCCCTGGCCCCGAGCTGGGAGCTGCCATTGTCGATAGCGAGAATCGTGGAGGAGAGCAGACGTTGCAGCAGCAGAGGAGGGAGGTGTGAAGGCTACGAGACAATCTGGGGAGGGAGTGAAGGCAAACAGTCTGGGGAGACTGAAACCAAGTGAGATTGTGAGTCCCAGCATGAATGGTTGGGCAGAGAGGGGAGGACAGGCAGGCTTGTCGAAGGGTCTGTGACCTGCTTGCATGGGGTCTCCTGTGTGCAAATGGAGGGAGGTGTTTAGAGCAGTCCTGATGTTACAGATCCTAAGGACAGGGAGACCTGACTCATTTTGGCGCTGGGGATGAGGATGCCCAGCACTCCTGGACATCAGGCCCCAGTGCTGCCTAAGGGCACGTCTGCAATTACCTGCAAAAGCAGGTGCATCCCCTGGCAGTGCCTTGCTGTTTCCCGTGGATATACCTGGGCCTGTGTGCTGGGGATGTTCTCTGCTGAAATGCCAAGGGAGCAGATGTTGGCCGTTCTTTGCGAGGTAGTGCCCACTCAGTACGTGCAGGCACGCACTCCCTGCAGCTGGGTGTTGGAGCTCTCATTATGCTTGCTGGAAGGAGCTGTAAAAGCTTAAAGATGCTGGCACAACATCCCTCTAAAGAGCTGTCCCATTGCAAGGGCTTCTTCCCTTGTATCTTGACCCTCGTGTTGGTGTAGGTTGGTTAGTATGTGCTCCCTGCAGACCCAGTGCTTTTCCTATTGCTTTCTAAAATGTACTGGAGCCACAGGAAGGTGGATGGTTTTAGAGGGACACTCAGTAAGGGACCTGGTTGCTGGCAGTACCAGAGGAGGATGGCAGTCTGATCTTGTTTTCTGAAGCCCTAATTGGAAATGATCTCGGAGATTAGGGCCATGGCTGGATGTGTAAGTAGTCTAGGGGAGAGCAGCCTTGAGGCTGTGTGGAGCTGGAGTGGGAGAGGTCTCTTAGGTGGAGTGTCTCAGAACAGGCATGATCTGTAACTCTGAATGAGCACCAAAAGAATTTGGTTTGATACACAGTCATCCCATATGCTTCCCTGTGCAAGCTGCTGAGGGTTTGGAGTGCACAGGCTCCAGGTGACTGTATGGGAATCAGATTGGACACCCCTCAGTCAAACATTTCTTTCTCTTCCTTCACTGGCCATGGTTGGGATCCTTTTTTGTTACTTAAATTACCCTACATTTTGCTGTGTTCTGGAAGTGGTTTGTGCCGTTGGCCGTTCTGCCCTGGGGCCTCTCTCTTCTCTGCCCTTGGGCCTTGCTCCCTGGCCTTTCCAGACGTGGTGGTCTGGGGGAGGGAATATCCCTGGCAGATGCTTCCCTCATCTGGTCATTGTGTTTCTGTCCTAACTGATTATCAGTAAATGACCCATTCCTGACCCAGCTCTCCTAGGAAATAACATTGTTGGGTAGCTCCTGGGTGTGGGGTGGGCTTGAAAGGAAGGTCAACGGTAGCAGGGCCAGATGGACATTCTTGTGGCTGCTGTGTTGGCAATACCAAGATGCTCTGACCTCCCTCCCTGGTACCCATTGTACAAGTGTGCTTGGATGGGGAGTGCAGGCTCTGCTAGTTGGTGGTGACAGACAAGTACGTCAGGGTGTGCTCCAGGCAAATGTTCTTCCTTTCAGCAGGCTGATCCTGCCTCATGTTCTTCCTTTCAGCAGGCTGATCCTGCCTCCATGGCACTGTGGTGTAGCCACAACACTCAGGAAGGAGAGGTAAAACCATCCTTCTGTTGGGTAAACTGAAGAGCACTCCAGCCCCTCTATAGATCAAGTCAATGTGATGACATCTTAAGGGATGATTGCATGTTACCTTGGAGAGAAATTGAGGTTTGCTTGTTATTAATTAAAAAGCAAAAAAATTTTAAAGGCTGTTTGACAGTCACAGCCAGATTCCATTTCATCTCCCCAAATCCCTCTTCTCATTTCAGTTGGACACAGAAATTACTTCTTTCCTCTTTCACTTCCAGTCCTGTTCAATAGGCCAGTTGGGAGCTTTTAAATAGCTGCCCTGTCCCATGGAGAGGTGACTTGCTTTGTGGCAAAGGCATGAAGTGATTCTTGGTCAGCTAACGTGGAAAATACTTCGGGGTTCTTTTAGAATTATTTAGAATTGTGAAAATGCTCTAATTCACAGCACTTTGTGAGAAAGATGGCAGATATTCTTTCTTCAGATTTTTTTTTCCCCACTGTTGAGTGGAACTCCCCCATCTCCTTGTCTGGGGCTGTTATGCTGAATCCTCTGCTGAGCTGAACAGAATAAGCTTTGCCACTTTGACTTAGAACTGTTTTCTGAGGGGTCAGTGAGGTCAGCACTAGCAAACTCGTTTCATCTATATCCTCCTGGCTGGCTTTTTTTCAGTGGCCTCAGAAAGGTAACACTGCAGCATTATTCCCTGCTGTAGGAATCGCCCCTCCTTATAGAGGTGAAACATCTTTTGCATTGTCTCCACACGTCAGCTCTGTGGGTGCTGTCCTGCTGCCAGCACCCAGCCAGCGCAGGCGCTCCCATCCTGGTTTTGGTGCTCTCCGCCTTTGTTCCCTCTCCCCCTCCACCTACCTCTCCCACTTTCTCTCCTTTCTTGCCGCTCCTCTGTCTGCTCTGGGAGGGTTTTTCCTCCCGTGCTCACAGCCCTGCTGTTTCCCCGAAGGCTGGCTGCCCTCTTTAGCATGCAGAGCCTCATCTCCTCCAGGTTACGCAGAGGTGCCGCAAAAATAGAAAGGAGAGACAAACGCCCCATTGAAGCAGCTGGTGAGCCCTGGCTCCGTTCCCTGCTCCCTCCCATCTACAGTTGCAGGGCTTTATTCATTTGTTTCTTTATTCCTATCACTTGATCTGCCTTTTAGAATACAAAATCGGGAGACTGATGGCTGATAGAAGTTGTTTAATCCCTGTTTCCCATCCCAGGAGGAAAATGGCCTGCAACTGTGGTCTTGGGCATTAGATTTCCTCTCTCAGCTGTGCTCCCCTGCCTCCCAGCTCAGCTCATGCTTTGATTCTTTCTTTGCCTTGGAGTTGACAGCTGCATGGAGCTCCTTTATGAGAGGCTTGAAAGAGAGGGGGAGGATGGCAAGTCTTGGGGCTGCTTTTTGGCACCCCAAGCCTTTGAGTTTTTGCTGCTGGTGCAGAAGGTATGAATGAAGTGGTGTCAGGATGGTGTCTGGAGAAGTACTGATTTGTATCCTGGTGTGGTGGTGCTGTTAGCTCTGGGGCATTTGGGCAGTGCTGGCACAGAGGGTTCCCCCAGACCAGTGTCTGCATCCTGTGCCTGTAGATCAGGCCCCAAGGTGTTACTCACATCCGCCCCAGGAGACACCTGTCTTGATCAGGCTGTGCATGACTCATTCTTAGGGATGAGGTGGTGTAGTTTTATCTTGGGCTGAGGACAGCGCAGCATCCCAGTAAACCAGATAATGCAGCTTAAGGGGTTTTAACTGGGTAAACACTTCGGAGTTAAAGGAGGGTAAACAAACTCCCAGCATCCGAGCTTCCCACATGGATGGAAATAGCTCTCTGGATTACCAGGTTCACCTGCCATGAGATGTCTGTTGTAGAAGTGGTGGGATGGGCTGTGGCTGAGCTCTGGAGTCAGCCCAAACAGGGTGCAGCTGATGGAAACAGAGGTTTGAGGCAGTGTAGATGCTGGCACAGAAGTACATTTTGAGGCTTTGCCCTGCTGCTGGGGAGACCCAGGATGTGTTTTGTAGTGTGCCACATCAGCCATTTCTCTGCTAATGGGAGTCAGGGGAAACTGAGGCATGGGGGTGGATAACGAGCTTGCTCAGGATCCAGGCAGTCAGTTGCAGTCACATATAAACCAAATATTCCATGTGGCCTTGGACCTGCCATGGTCTCTCCCTATTCTTCTGCTCTCCTTTGCTGGATAACTTGGAGAATATGTTTCTTTTCTCCTCGTTGCTGTTCTCTGTCATGTTTGCTTAAGCTGTAGGCTCCTCAGGATGAATGCTGTCTCTGGTGGGCTGCTCAGTGATGCAGGCGTTGTCTGTCAGCTGGGGCAGCTCTCATTCAAACCTGCTGAGCACCCCTGGATCAGCACGGGACTGGCCTGGCCAGGTCTTCCCAGGTCCATGCTCATGCACAAGGGATGTGTGAGCTCTCGATTCCAGCTGTGGACTTCACTGTTTGTGCATGGCCTGAGAACTAGCACATCTCTAGAGATGCCCTGAGGTGCTTGGTTGGCTCTGTGATGCTGTAGCAGCTTCCTTCCCTTTTGATAATCTGCTTCTTTTGCCATTCCCTTTTTGTTGCAGCTCAGGCCTCAGCTGATCTTGCCTTGGATCAATAGGGCAAAATAAACAAGACTGAGAAGTGCTGAAGCCTGACCCAAGTGTGTATGGGAAAGGGTAACCAATATTGGATTTTGCTGAGTTCAGAGAATAGTGGAGGAAGGTGGAGAGAGTCAGAGCAGGCAGAAGACTTAAGAAATGCATTTCTGGCTTCTAGCATCTCCAGGACAGGTTTGGTAATCAGTCTGTCAGGTGAGCAGTGACTCCCAAACTTCCTGTGCCAACAAGCCAATGTTGTCAATGAATGCACCAGGGCCAACCCATCTGCCACTGCCCCATAGCTCATCTTAGCACATGCCCTGGTTTGGATTTGTGCTTCTGAGATGTGGAGTTGTAGGGCACAGTGGTGGGAAGCAACATTGGGAGGTTGCCTCTTCTGTGCCCTTGCCCGAAGGCAGTTCAGCTCTGCTTAAATCATTTCAGGCCATGTGTATCCAGATCTGTGTGCAGCACCCAGGTGATGTCTCAGCAGTGCTTTGGAAAATCTCTGTTTCTAATGCTTCACAGCTCTGCAAGGATTTTCACATCTGCATTCCAGTGGTATCTCAGAGCTGTTTCTTTCCTCTTAAGACATTTCTAATGGATGTTTTCCTATCTTGTATCAGAAATGTTTTGTGCTAGTTCTCAAGGGGGCAACTTACCACTTTATGCTATTTCTTTTCATAATATTTCTGTTATCCCCATTCTCAAGATTACCTAGCTGTACCTACAGTTTTTCTGTGTAGTGAAGATGTCTCCTCGCTTTGTGTCCTTGGCTAATTTAATTATCATGTTCCTACTTTTTGTTCCAAGGTCATTTAGGAAAATGTGATAGAACAGCAGATCCAAGGACAAACCTTGAGGAACTCCACTAGTAGCCTCCCTCCAGCACAAGCCTCTGTCCTTTTTTGTGTAGCCAATGCCTTACACTTCTCCTGCTAATAGGTGTCTTTTCTTGTGTCTCTTGTAATTCTGCATGAGGCACTGTATCAGATATTTGACTGAAGTCCAGATGGATTAGAGCTGCTGCATTTCTGTTGTCTAGAAAATCAGTTATCAAAGAAAAATACCAAATTAGTCTTCATTTCAGCTTATTCAATTAGTTCAGTTCAGTGACTAGTTC
This sequence comes from Aphelocoma coerulescens, assembly GCF_041296385.1. NCBI lineage: Eukaryota > Metazoa > Chordata > Aves > Passeriformes > Corvidae > Aphelocoma > Aphelocoma coerulescens. The sequence continues at coordinate 10,360,426 of NC_091026.1, read as the reverse complement.
ATTAACAATTGAGAAACTGAGTCTGAGCTGAGAAAGCAAGAAAATTTGTCCTTTTTTTCTTCTAATCTATGAATAAAAATCAGCTGTGAGAGGATGAGATCTTCTAGTTTTGATGTGCTGAATAATAGAGGGCTGCAAAGCAAATGGTTCAGTTCACCCAAATTAGTTACTTTGCTTGCTTAACAAAACTGTTTTAAATGTAAAACAGCTTTTGGTAATTTTATTTTTTCCGTATGCCTCCATATTTATAATGGTATTTATCGGCTGAATAAAGCCAAGTTCCAGGTGCTGTTTTCTTGCATTTTGATTGAAGTTCAATATGCATGTGAATGTACCTTGACACAAATCACAATTAAAGTCTCATCTAGGAATCAAGAAGTGTCAGTCAATCCTTCTAATAGTTAAAATGGAAATAATAAGAGTATAATGTTGAAAGAAAAGTGCAAAATGCAGCTTGCTTCCCTGCTTAGTGTGGGGTAGATGTTTGCTGTTGTCACAATATAATTCTTGCCTGTAACAGTCAGCCCTTCGTTATGAAGACCAACAGTGTGAGTACGTTGAAGTTCAAACAAAAAAAATAGATTTTTACCCTACAGATTTAAAACACAATCAATACTGGTTGTAAATAATATTGGTTTGAATCAGTCCAGCTGAATATAATATAGGTGCAGATCAGGACAGTCTGATAGAAACTGTCACTGTTTTTACAAGGCCAGAGTTTCATGGCTGAAGTATAAGACATTCCCCCTCCCCTCCAGGGTGGGTGATTAACAAGGCACCCCATCCTTTAAAGAGGCAAAAACACCTCAGAGAGGGTGAATCATCACCCCAGAGAGGTGGCCCAGGCTGGGTGATTGCTTGGTACAGACTCCTCCTGGATGTGAGTGCTCCTCTGCATGCTTGTGGATGTTTCCCAAAATACTGTAATTTTCCTCATCAGTTGAGAGCACAGCCCATCTTCGGGGCAGGTTGGTTTGGCAGGAGCGGGCTTCAAGGGGAAGACAAGCCCAGTGGGTGTCATTCCTCTCTCTGATGTGTGTTTACTGTCATTATACAGGGACCTTGTGCCTCTGCCTTGCCTCCTCAGAGGACCCAACTGCCGATGGCCTCACATCAACTTCCCTACTGGAATTTGCTATGATGTCCCACTTGGAGGCCATGAATTCCCACGAGCAAACCAGCCCGGAGGCTGCAGAGCCGGACCTTGCCCCTGGCTCTCTGCATGCTGCTCCAGGGTCGGGCTTTGCCAGCGAGGAGAATGAGGAGTCCAAGATCTTGCAGCCCCCACAGTACTTCTGGGAAGATGGGGGAGAGCTCAACGACTCCAGCCTGGACTTGGGACCAGCAACAGGTAAGATATTTTTACCCCATTCTTCCTCTCCAATCTGCAGGGACTCTGGGGAAGTGGAAGGATGCAGGGGTCTATCTTCCTGCTTTGACACAACTCTCTAAGAGGGCCTGAGATTAAACGTCAGCTCTATTTTCTCACCTCAGTGCCTGATGTGTCCCCAGTGAATCCTGAGCAAGCACAGGCTTTAGAAACCAAGTTACAGTTGAGCTTTTATTCCTGAGCTACTATGAGCTGGGAAAAGCATTGCCTCCATCTAGTTTCCCATTGCCTCACGCCCTCCTTTCACCTTCCCCCTTTTATGCTCTCTTCTCTCTTGCTTTTTTTCTGTTGCTGTCTATTAAGCACAACTTTAGGGTCTCAAGAGTCCAACTGAGATCAAGGCTATCTTAGGGTTTGGGTCAGAGCTGGGTTCCCTAGATCAGATTCTGGATTCCTCACTCTGTGGCTTCAGTGGGGATTTGGTCCAAGAGAAGACAGCAGGTTTTGTCCCTTGGGCAGCTGTCCTGTTGCCTACCCTGTCCTGCTACTTCCTGAGAAGTCATGACCAAAATGGGTTTCACTGGCATTTGAGCTCACTTTCCTCTGTGGAGTGTTTTTCTGAGAACACTGAGTCCCCTCAGTAGTCTCTCCCCAAGCCCCTCACTGGCTTTGAGATGCCTGCAGGGAGAGGGATGGGAGGAAGAAGGAGGTACATTGCAGGGTTTCCAGTAGCTTAGGGGATTATTTCACATGCTCCTGCTCTTAAGTGTCTTGTGGGGCACGTATTAAGTGTTACCCAAGGACCAGGCTTCATCCTTATCCCTCCTCCCTTATCCAGTATCACTCTCAGCAGGTCTGACTGAGGTCTGCAGTTAGAAAGCACAAGTCCCGTTTTATCCCCACTCCTGTTTCTGTGACCTTAAAAAACACCTGTGCTCACACAGGGCTGAGAGCTGCAGCAGAGCCATGGCTTGGGTTGCCCACTGAGGCACAGTGCACGCTGTGTGGGGCAAGGGCCATCCCAGCTTAGGTCTCCGAAGCCCTTTGCTCACTGGCGGTGCTGCTGAACCTGTCTGGCCGTGCTCTCGCTGCCCTGGGGCGCTGGCAGGCCTGGCCGTGGGGCAGCGGAGCAGCGATGCTGGGGCGGGCGGACGGTGCCGCATCCCTGGGCCGGGCTCTGGCTCAGCCGCTCTCCCGCGCCGGCAGCGCTCAGCGGCGCTTTTCTCGGTGTGCCAGCAGGCACCTGCATGTCCTCACAGATCTGGACGTGACTTGGAGAACAGCGTGTGCTTGTGCATTGAGAGCGAGATGACTGGGTACCGAACCCAGCCTTGCCTCCTGCACGTGTCTCGCCCCATTTGCATGCAGAACACGCTGCTCTCTCCTTCCGTTCTCGCCTGCAGTACTTTCCTCCAGGAACAGATGTGCTCTTTCAGCTGTCCTTTATGCGTACCCTGCCCTATCCGCTGCCCAGCTAACCGCTGCTTTGCTTCCAAGTGCTGTTTCTTCCCCTGACCATTGCTGTGTCCAGAGCTCGTGTCTCAATGGCATTTCAGAACCTTGGTTAATAGAACAGTTTGAATTATTCAAGAGCTGGGAGCACATTTCTACTTAAAATTTAATTAGAAACCTGCCGTGTGTCATTTTACAAAAAAGGATATTGTAATAGCATCCCTAAATTGGGCAGTCTTCTCCTGTCATGCAAAGCCTCTGTATGAGAGATGCACACAACCAATGGAACTTACATGCTGCATGTGTGACAGATGCCATGTGATACGTTGTGGAACTGTGTGATGACATCTGTTAGGTTATTTTCAATGTATAAACCCATTAAACAGTTTTAAGCAGCTGCTGTTTAAGGAAAAAAAAGTTTATGGTGTAAGTTTTCCTTATGTGAGATTTCGTTCGGTGAAGTGTAGCCCAGTGTAGTTGGTAGCTCTGTCCCAGGCACACACACTGGAAACGCTGCATCAGTCAAGGCACAGAACAGGATTGTCGTACTCCTAGAGAGAGAAAATTACCTGCTGTGAAAGGAGATCTGTGCTGGCTTCTTACTGTGTTTGTATAAAAATACTGGGCCTGAACTGGTGGTGGTCTTGCAGATAGCCCAAATCTCCTGCTATTCAAAAGCTGTATTAGTCATTTCCATCTCTCCTTTTTTTATGTCCCTCTGAACTCTGTGTGGGGAGACTCCCCTGCCTTTGTGTGACTTCGAGGCTGCAAGAGCTAAAAAGCAATAACAATCTGCAGCTGCCTTTTTTTTTTTTTTTTTTTTTTGCTAAGCACACAAAAAACATCCTTTAAAAATATTTCTAGAAAACATGTGGCATCTAGGTCCACCTGTTAGTCCATTAGAAAGTGAGAACAAACTCCCAGTGGCAGAGCACAGCTCAGCCTGGGGCTCTGGTTCTCCTGAATAATGTGCTTTTGCTGATTTATGCTATGGAACAGTGAATCTCTATTGACATCAGTGAGCACCAGCCTCTGGAAGGGCCCTGACATTTGTCTCATTCTGTCTGAGGGTGCACAGAAGTGTGCACTTGCATGTGTGTCACCCCATGCACAGGTGCTACCCGGCAGAGCCACATGTGGAAGAGATGGATTAGGTCTGGTGGGAATTTGGATGCCATATCCTTATGGAGAGAAGCAAGTGTGTGATTTGTACTTCAGCCAAAAGGCAAGTCAGTGGAGCTGTGAACCTGTTACTTCTGCATCCTTTCAGGCTTCCAGGGAACCTAGAAGCTTCTCAGGTTGTAGTTTGGATTTGGCTGCTTCGCCTCACCTTTGCAAATTGGCCTGAGCCACAGATAACTCTGAAGAGAGAGTGGACCTGCAGGGTCTTGCATCTGGCCCTTCCTATCCTCCTTTCCTTTCATCCCATTTCTCCATCTTGTTTTGCCTGGAGGCTTCCAGTCCTCTGTGTTTCCTACTGCTACACAGATATCCTGGGCAACAGATAAAACATCTCATCCAGCTTTAGGGCTAGAAGATGGGAGTCAATAGGATTGTAGGTGTCTTTGAATCCCTTGCTTTTGGTGAAGGAGTTACATGGTGGTGTATCCACCCTGGAGTGCTCCCTGTTTGCAGCTCTCGGTGTTCTCCTTTGGCTCAGTCAGGATTCACTGCCCCACATGTTCCTCTCTTCCAGTGAAGGCTCGAGGCTGAGGCAGCCTAATCGTTAATTCCTGGGAAGTGTGGCTCCTGAAAATGGACACAAGACTTGTGACTGTCTAGTGCATGAGGGCACTTAGTCCCTCTCCTCCCCTGCCCAACAGCTGAGTGCCCAAAGATTGGAGTGCATCATCCCATTTTCAAGTGTTACAGTGGGCTGGCATGAAGCTCACTTCATTACAACCAGGGACTGCTCTTTTAGCTCCAAGGTACTTGAAGTCCAAGTACTGGGAGCTATCAAAACTAGTCTTATAGATTGATGATTTCCTAGGACAGCATGTGGTGCTTTGTGGGATGGGGGAGGAAATTTTAATCTTTTAATTATTCATAGTAATTAGCAGAAGGGATTCCCAGGAGAGTTAGGATGAGGGATAGAAGGACAGACAAGTCAGAAAGACTATGTTCAAGGAAAAGTAAGTTTTCTGACCAGCTAATGGAATAAAATACCTTCCATCTTCTCTGATAGTGAGATTCACTTCCTTCCATGATGAATTACTTGCCTCTGGCCAGAGAGATCCCAGTATCTCTCATCCTTACTGAAATCTACTGCCTCTTCATCCAGACTGACAGCAGATCTGCAGTTCTTAATACCATCTTCAAGCCAAGCATTAATGAAATGAAGCACCTGGTAAAGACTGTCTCCATAAGCAGCTTAGTGCTGAGCAGCCGCCTGCCCGAGCTCTGCTCCTGGGGTGCCTCATGTTTATGCCCTGGTTTAGTGGACAGGGACACATTGGGTGATCTGTCTTGGGACCAGCCAGCTCGGTCAAGACATTGCTACCAAAGGCTGACCCGTGGCAGAGGGTTTCTCTGGGCATGGTGTTACCCTGGTGCAGCTATCCCTCACTGATGGTGCTTGGCTGAGGAGGGCTTATTCTGGCTTTGTTGCAGTCCACGTGCTGAGCTGGAATAAGGTATGAGGCTGTTTGGGAACAGCTGTAGTCCTTGGTGCCCGGTTTGTACCTCAAGCAAATTCAGCCATAATGAGGCCTAACCACTTTGCTACTTTGGGTCTCTCTTTTGGCTGTGATCTCTTTTGTGTGTGTAGACTTGTCTTGGAGTCGTGGATAATAACTTCTCCTAGCTCTTCTGGAAGATTAGTATATTAGCCCCAACTGGCTCAGTTCCAGCACCAGTAATTGTATTTTGCCTCTCTGAAATCCCCCTGCAGTTTCAATCAGCTGGAGTATGACTTTTTTGCAGTAAGCCTTACTGTTCTATACTGCAAAAAGGAGAGCAGATACAGTTTCAGACCTGGCTGCATTTTTAGTAAAGTGCCCCTTGTGATTCCCAACATTGGCAGATGTTTTAGTGTGGATGATGCTATGTGTTGTGATTGGACCCCAGGAATGGTCTTGTCTTTATTACAGTACCTTCTAGTTATCAGTAATTCAATCACTGGTTAACATGACCTTCCAGTTTAATCCAATAAACACCTTATGGTCAGGTTATGTGTACTAAAAACAATGAGGATCACCCTCTTCCTGAGCTGTCACAGTTGCTTTAAACAGTTAATAGCAAGTACAGGGAACCTTGTGGGGCAGTAACTGAGACCAGCTCTTCTGAATGACAGAGAAGCAGAAATGTAATGAATTAAATGTCTGGCTGGGGAATTGTGCTTTGGCACAATGCCATGTCATGGCCCATCTGGTGTCAGGGAAGTTTTGTTATTGATTTTGGAGGAAGCAGGACATTGCCTGAATGGTGGCTTTTGCAGAGGTTTGAAGCTCATGTTCACCTCTCCCAGGGACAATCATCTCCCCAGGCGAAGGAAGTGCATCTGTGTGACCCAGACCTGGGTCTGCTGGGAGGTGCAAAGGGCAGGACTTGGAAAGGCTGTGAAAGATGATTTTTTTCAAAAAATACTGCCTGAGGGTTTTTGTAAGAGAGCTTGGAAGGGAGAAGCTGGGGGATTGTGGGAGGCAGCTGGATGCTGCAATACGAGTAATATCACTACTGATGGAAAGCATTAAGGGGTGAAGCTAAGGATGTGGTGGCAAAGAGGTGAGATAGAGGTGTGGAATTTCATATCGGTGAACCAGACTCCCAAGGGGATGGTATGGCTGAGAAGCTCTGGGAGGGCACATGACGTAGAGCTGTGTCTGCCTGTTACACTCCTCTGGTCCATCCCTGCTAGACTGGGCAGAAGTGCTGGGACATTTTCATGGTTCCAGTGGTCGATTCTCCTGAGCTGTCCCTCTCTGTGATCAGGCCGGCTCCATTGTGGCTTGGCTGCTCCTGTTTGTGGCTGGAAAGGGGCATGTGCCACGTCTCTGTGTGGCCACGAGCTCCACTTGTGCTCCAGCCTACTGCTGATCTTGGTGGGAGACAGCAGACCCTGGCAGGGAAGGAGCTAAGCTGAGCTACTGCCTCCCTCCTCGGGCAGCTTTGGGTTTGGCAGAGCTCTGCTTCCTCCTTGAAATTAGATGAGCTGATAAACAAGGCAAATCTGGCATTGCAGCCAGCTCCATAATACCTGTCTCCTTTGGCAGAAGACTGTCCCATTTCTGCAGCAGGAGCACAGGCTGCCTGTGTCTCTCTGCCTCTCTGTTGTGTGGTTGCTGTTTCTCCCCACAAATGGGGTGAGAAGGGAAGTGGATGGCACTGGCATCAGAAGGTGGGAAGGCCTGTGGGTGCACTGCCATATGCCCAGAGCATGTGGGCCAGGTGTGTTGGCTCTGCTGAAGGTAGAGGACAACCAGGTGGGCCAAGGGGGTTTTAGGAGACCACTTGCTGAAAGGGAGCTGCTACCCAAATGCTGGAAGAGATGCTAAAAATGGGAGATGCCCTTTGAGTTCCCTTAGGGTTGGAGGGAAGGGGAATCTAGGGAAATGCTGAGAATACTCTTCAAATGGGCAAGCTGTTAGCTCTGCATTGCACAGATGAGTGACAGGCCAGCTTCTCTGGATGGAGGTTTGGGGAGAAGATGCTAGGACCAGCTTAGGGGCTGAGATCATACCAGGGAGATGGACAGGGTGCAAAAATTCCTTCAAATCACGGAAGAGGGGTGTAAACTAAAACAAAATATGAATGCCTTAAAGACACCTGATCTTGTGAAGTTGGCAGATGCTCTTGTTAGTGAGACAGTAGGAGCTGATTCCAGACAGGAATTGTGTAGCTGAAGAGTCTGGGAGGAAGGATTGACTCATCATCATTGACATCTGGATGTGGCACTTGGGAATCTGGTTTAGGGATGATTATAGTGCTGCTGGGTTGATGGTTGGACTAGATCCTGAAGGTCTCTTCCAACCTTGATGATTCTGTGATCCTTCATGAACCAAAGGGATTGAACCCTTTTGGTAACTGGGTTGTATGGAGAGATCCTTGTTTCAAGGAGCACAATCCAGCAGCACTATGACCAAAATGCCTAAAGTTTCACTGTTCCCTACATGAATCTGAGTAACAGCCCTCTCAGGATTTGGGAGGAGTTGAGTTTCTAATCAGTGGGGTCTTATGAACCAGATGGAAGGATGTTCCCAGCTTAACATGCAGGGTAGTGGGGAAACTGATGACAAGCAGGAATGTTAACTCAGTTAGTAGCAAGTGTGAGGATTCCTGTGTCTGCTTCTACCCTGTTGATTTGTTGGCCTAGAGAAGCAGCTCAGGTTTCAATCTTTGGCTGCCTTGTAAGATAGAAGTCTGCTGGGAGAGAGTGGGATGGGTTCTCCCTAAATTTTCTTTGCCCAGGAGAGATGGCAGAGGCGGAAGTTGCTCTGAGATCTTTAGATCTTGTTGGTGGAAAGGCGGCAGGGCTGCACCATGTGGGGCTTTCCCCCACGGGAGCCAACTAATCTGTGAGAGAGCACTTTAGGGAAAGGTTGAGTGTGTGACTTCAAAGGAGAGCTGACTGGCTGGGAGCATTTCTCGCTCCCGTGGGACAAACCTCATGCTGCTTTTTTGTGGCTTGTTTTATTGCTGTGCCCATCTGCCTGCCAGTTCGTGCTCTGCTCCAGGTGGGAAGAAGAGCACGGAAGAGAGGAGGTGCAGAGGAGTTGAGAATATCTTAGAATGTCTTTAGGCAAAGGAGATGGCAGATTGGATCACTGATCCTTGAAAATAACATCTCATCTGGCAGGGCCTTGTTTTAAGGGGCAAAACCCTCACTTTTCACCCACAGCATGTCAGGGCAGAGGGGGTTCTTGGTGCAAACCCTGAGTTATCCCTGCAGCAGCAGGAGTAGCAGAGCCCTGGGAGATGCACTAAGCTTTACTATCTAAGAAGGCAGTCCCACCCAAACCTCCTCAATCCCATGGTCTGTGGCTGTTTCTTCTGTTACCCACCATCCATCCAGCAAGGCAGTGGCTGTATCTGCAGACTCTGGGATGTTACCTGTTGCTGTGGACCTTTGGGAAGATCAGTGCCAGGCAGTGGAGGAGAGATGGGGTTTTTTTGGTCTGTGCTGCTGCTGAATGCTCTTACCAGCCTCCTTGGCTTATGACGAAGCATCACCAACTGGCTGTTGGGAAGCAAAAATCTTTTAATCCTCAGGGTCTTTGGGTGGGGTGTCAGGGGGTGCTCTCTAGTGAGACACAGCAGCAAAGGAACATGACTTCTGCCTGCCATGGGCAGTGAATCCCAGTGGCCTCTTTGCAGACAGAACTGGGAGCTAGTCCCCACACCACGACACTGGGTCATGCTCATCTTTGGGCAGCATCTGGGAGGAGCTGCTGACACCATAAAGGGAATGAGCTGTGCGTTGGGAAAGCCACTTGCCAGCTGAACAGGAGGATCTTTACGCCTCCTGCTTGGGATGGATGGAACAGTGTGTTTTCTGCTCAGGAGGGGTGGGCAGGAGTAGCATGGGCAGTCCTGATTGCCAGGGAATACCCAGGGCAATGGGTGTGATTGCTGGCATGGCCCTCTCTGCCTGGGAGCTTGCACCCACTCTGGCAGCAGAGTCAGGGATGCATGGAGCTTTTTTTGTGCAGATCTCTGTAAGGCATCCAGACAGCTGCTGCCCACTGTGCTCAGTGGAGCATCTGCTTTGGCAGGCAGGAGAGGAGACAGGAGCCTTGGGAATTTCAGACAGTCATTTACTTAATAACTATAGACAGAGCAGGGGGCTGATTTCTGGCTGTGAAGGGATCGTCTTCCTTCCCTTCTCAGTGAGAATGTGCTGTGCTTGTCTCGGGGAGAAGGGGAGTTAATTGGGATGCAGACTCCTGAAACAGAGCTCCATGGGTATGGGCAGTTTCTCGAGAAAGATGAAGGTTGATTTATGCTTGCTGGATTTGTGCCTGCTGCTCCAAGCTAAACATACCTGATCTTACAGATACTTTCCTTTTCCTGGGGTTCCAGCTCCTTAGCTTCCAGAAGAAACCCCTACCTGTTCTGACTCTGATCTTACATCTGTGACCTGTATGTCCTTCAGCATCTATGTTTGTCTAGCAGCAACACTTCCATTTGTGGTCAGAGCCACAGAACAACCGGGGCTGAAACTGGAGGGAGGGGAGTTAGATTCAGCTGCTGTAGCAAAGCAAAACTAATGCAGATGTTTGTGGGATGACTTTTCTGCTCTGAAGTGCTGTACAAACTTAAATTCTGCATTTCAAAGATGGCCGGGTCGATTCAGGGTTTGGTGGTATTACTTGGTTGTAGCAGGAAGGAGGATTTGATTTTCTGTGCTTTAGTTTCTCTTCTCTAGTATTTCCCATTTAGCTTGTGGTTGACTGCTGCTACCACCCCATATCTTTCTCAATCCCATCTGAAATTAGTCTCTGGATTCCAGCCTGATTCCTAACACTCATAACCTCAACTTAAAGATGCCAGGTGTCAGAACTATTACTTATTATTGTCTGTGGAAGTGCCTATGGACAGACAGATGTGGAGAGAACAAACATGGAAATTATCCCTTGGGAATATGGGTTCACTGGGATGGGATGGGGAGATGGAGAAGTGCACATATTGGATGGGATTGTTCTTTGCTGTGGCAGGCTACCTGCTCTTAGAGGGTCTCTGCCCTCTGACTCCCACCTGTGGCTGAACACATATAATGGGATATTTTCTGCCTTTCAGAGTTCTTAGTTCAGATGTGACATGAAGTCTTTTGGATCTCTTTGTAGATTATACCTTTCCTGCTTCATCCCAGAAGGCATTGCTGAAACAGAACGGGACACAAGTAGATAACTGGGAAATGGCCACTGTCCAGCCACCGGCAGAATTTGTGGAGCCTGACTTGCACACGCCTTTCTCCACACTAGAGGAAGAGGAGGGGCTGCTCCCTATAGACCCCTCAAGAGGAGGGATGGAGAGCCTCCAGACCTCTGGACCAGAGGTTACATCTTCTGAACCAGTGGACCAAGAGGACTCCTTTTCCCTTCTGTTTTCCACAGCCTCTGCCAGGCCAGGTGTTGTGACTGAGGCAGCCATAGGAGGGCAGGAAGAGGACTCTGTTTCTCCAGACCTTGGGAGCAGCATGGGACCAGGTCTTTTACCTGTGTCCTCTACTTTTTCTACTACTGTTGATGCAAGATCTCCCAGTGTTTCAGAAGAACTCTTGGAGGTGACAACTGGAGACACTTGGGCTGTTGGGGGAGCAGATTCAGAGCTGACTGTGGCTGCCACAGGAGCAGAGCTTGCAGAGACCACGGTGGAGGCTGGTGGGGAAGAGCATTCAGCCAGGGAGGAGGCCTCGGAGCCCACAGTGGGGTGGGAGATGCCGGAGCCCACGATGCTGACTGAAATGGAGCAGACAGTGGAAACACCTGTGGGGACACTGTCTCCTGCAAGCACCTCCCCAGGCACCCAGACTCCTCCTGGGAGTGAGCAGCATCCCACTTCGGTGTCTCCGTGGGACAGAGCTGATGAGCCTGCGCTGGATCCCGTTTGGAATGACACCGAGTCAGCCACTGAGACTGCGGCAGCAGAGAGGAGCTCGTCACCACAGGCTGGGGATGCCCGCGTGGCCATGCTGCCAACTGAGTTGCCCTGGGACTCAGCACAGGTCGCACTGGGAGCAGGGAGTGGGGTGGTTGGCTGCAGTGGGGATATTTGGGTACTTCACTCCTGGCAGAGTGTTTAACCCCATCCCTAATTCTGACTGCTGGAAGTAGTTTTTTCTGTTCACCCAGTCAAAACTGAATTTTCAGGGAGAGTTATTCACAGCAGTTCTTAAGGGTATCCATCATCCTTGGTGAAAGCCCTGCCCCCTCACATCTTCCCAGCTGCACAAAATCCTGCTTCTGATAAACAGAAGCTGAACACCTTCCCTCTGGGACACGCACAGCAGAGAAAGCTCCTTGTTTCCTTAGCCTGCATTATTGGAAGTGTCAGGACAAACATGGCCCCAAGGATTTCTGGAAAGGGAGTGAGAAGAAAGTGCTGTTTTTGCTGCTGCTGCCTGCAGGGACCAGATGTGGAGCAGGTGGAGCAGAGTAGAGTTATGTGTGAAGATGTTGGTCTAGGAGAGCCTGTGGGAGAGGAGGGGTGAACTGCAGTTCCTGAATCCTGGCAGCTGGTTAAGAGAAAATATGTAGCAGGAGCTGACTGGTGAGAAAGTACCAAGCAAAGCTTTTAATTTTGCTTTCTGCCCCATGGTACTCAGGAGCCTGAGCAAGTGACTTAGTCCCTCTGTGCATCCTATCCTGCCTGCAAAGTGCTGCCCTATCTCACTGGTTTGTTTAAGGACCACAGAGGCTCCTGGTGAGGTTTTGTGTTAAGTGCTGATAAGGCTGCAGGGTAGATTCCACTGAGAATCTGTGTCCTCCTTGAGTTGAGATAGAGGTGGAAGGTCAAGCTGAGCTGTGGCAAGCTGGTAGAGTAACTTTGTCCCTGTTCCATGTTAGCACAGAAATGGTGATTCCTCCTTAGAACACAGAGTTAGAGGAGAGTCACATCCTTTGAGAAGTGCTCCTGGGAGTATGGCACAGCCCCTTGCTCCTGTCCCTTGTGTACCCTGTGCTTTCAGCAGCAGAGTTACATTCACACCTGAACCCAGCTGTCTTTGTCTTGTCTCTCCAGGTGATCTGCAAAGACTGGAGCAACCTTGCGGGAAAGAACTATATCATCCTGAATATGTCAGATAACATTGACTGTGTAAGTCAGTCCAAAGAGATTTGATGGCACAGGGGCAATGGTGTTTAGGGGAGTGAAGGCAGACACAGCTCTTGCTCTCTGCTTTTACCACACAACATTTTAAAAGCACTAAATCTCAACCTATAGAGGCTGTGAAGAGAAGGGGAGGAGGACACAAGTATTCCTGTTCTCCAGAAGGGAAAAAGAGTGGGTGGAGAGAGATGATTTTGGTTCAAGTCTAGCACATGTCAGTTCCATATTGGAGCTTTTACTAACTTCTGGCTGCTGTCTGTGCCAGTCAGTACCTGGATTGTCATGAGACATGAGAGCTTTTAACATTGCACCTCTTACAAGATTGAAATGCAGTTCTCCTTCCTTCTCTTCCTTTTCCTTCCATTCCTTCCAGCATATAGTAACAATCCTCTGATGGCTCAGAGGAATAGGGACTCCCATTTGCACTGTGTATGGATAAATATCAAGCAGCTATCACTAAATCTTCCTTAAGGGACTCTTCTCCCCACCCTGTTATCTTGTGTGTTATCTGGGTCTGTTAACCAGCCATGCTCTGCTAATCCAATGCCTGTCCATCCATCCTCATAAAGCTGCAGTTAATTCATGAGCCCAGAGTCCCTTGTGGATCCCTGGTAAAAGGGCTTGTTCACTTCTGCTGGGCCTTTTATCAGGCACTTAAAAACCAGTTGTGAAAGGCCTGGGGTCAAGACACCTTTCATAATTCTAAGAAATTATTATGAGCCTGACAGCCTGAGACCAAAATGTTTCATTGAGGAATTGTGTTCTGGCCTCGTGCATCTGCACTCCTGCTTTGTGGGGCTCCTGCTGTGGGCAGAGCCAGCTGGTTCTGTTCCTGCAGGGTTGCTCTGTGGCACTGACCTGTTGCCACTACTGGTGAGTTCTTGGTTGGTTTATTTTTCTTTTTCTAAAGGTGACCTTTTTGGGGACAGGGAAAACGGGGAAATTCCTATACACAGTAAAGCATGCTGACTGCTCTAAGAATAGATGAAAAGTCAGTCTTTTTCCTCTTGATTGAGGCAGACCAGTGTGGAGGGTTTTAAGTATCTCTGCTGCAGTTCACAATTGTAACACAGAAAATGAGTCCTTGAAAACCAGAGTTTTTTCTGCCCTGTTTCCTTCACATCCCCATTGCTCTCTCTCTTATCTCTGTGGACTTTAAATACTGGTTAATTTTGTAGTATGTAGTAGCTTCCTTTCTGTGGTCATTGGTACTTGTGTTGTTTAAACCTCTGTAAGGGGAAGAACTGAAAAGCAGATGTGCAAATGTCTCTTGATCAAATTATGTCTTTGCTGTTGAATCCTCAGTTTGGCCTTGCTGGAGGAAGATGGTGCCCTGGGATAGGCAGGGCTGAACTGTTTTTCTACTTGATTTCATGTTTCAAAACATATTTCCCAGTGAATGATTTGTGCTGTACTACCCCTTATTCAAAGGGACATTTGTTGACATACATATTTAACGTGAGCATTCCATCATTCCCTGCCTCCCATTACCACTTTGCATGAGTGAAGCTGGAATCAAGCTCCTCTCCTTTCCACTGATGTTCATGCAGTTTGTTTCCTACCCTTGGTAATTTGCTCAGTTTTGGCACCTCACCTACTGTCTGCCTGTCCCTTTTGTTTTTTGGTTTCTGTATCTGAGCTCTGTGGTGTTTGGGTTTCTGGGGTTGTGAGGGAGAACCTGTATTGCAAGTGCTGTAGTTTAAATTAGTGTGAATGGGGATTCCTCACATATTTCCATGTTTTGGTGCCATGATCTGATGTGTATGAAGTCCCACTGAAAAGCTGAAGGACAAGGAGGGTGCTTAGCCCCTTCCAGAGGGTTGCACCTTGACCTTCTATACACTATGTTGCAGGCTCTGACCTGCTGCAGGGACCATGTATTTCTGGGTTAAGCTGGAAGCCCGTTTGTCTTCCCAGTGGGCTTCAGGCAAGGGAATCACTTCAGTCTCTCTCTGGGCAAATCCCCCACTCAACATACCTGGAAAGTTTGCCCATGTGAGGACTGCAGGATCTGACCCAGCAGTGGTAGTTGGCTATGCATAAGGAGGCGACCTCCACCTTGGCACAGGTGCATTCAGGTTCCTTCCCTGCTCCCTCCTCTCCACCATGGAGAATTTATCAGTGCTCTGCAACCTCTGCTTTCCCCATCACCAGGAACATCTTGCTTCTGTCCTCCTGCTCCTGGCTCAGCTGCTCCCCCTTCCTCTGCATCCCCCAAAAGAGAGCCTCAGGCTGACAGTGGGACCATGAGCTGGAGCTGCAGCTGAGCATCATGGTGCTGCATCATGGTGCTGCTTCCTCACGCAGCTCCTCCTGTCTCCCCATACCAAGCCCCATAATTTGATGAGAGGGGGTACTGCCAGGCTCTTGTGATTCAGGCCCCAGTCATCGATGCTTTCCCCAATTAGGCCATTTTTGGCACAGGCCTGTGCCTGCCCTGAGCGCTTCAAATTGCCATGGCAACAAGAACTCTCCATTTTATTAATCATCTGTGTGGCCTTCAGGTTGGCATGGCAACTGGAGATGAGAATAGAAACACAGGAGTGAGAAAGCAGCAAAGGAGCCTGCCGAGGGGTGGCTGGAGCACATCAGGCTGAGCAGCACCTGCTGACCCAGCGCTGCTGTGGGGAAGAGCCTGGCTGCTTCCTTCTCACCTTACACCATAGTGTTGCTTCAGGATCTCTCTGTGCCAGGAGAGCTGGGCTTGGTGTGGGGCATACAGCAACCACAGGAGCTGAGGAGAAGGGTTGGTGCATCAGGAGATGTTTGTGGCTCCAGCCTGGAGCACTGTGCAGCAGAGCGTTGCACCAGGTTTAATGCTGCTGGATTTTGGGCACATGTGAGGTCTCAGCTGTACCAGCCCTGCAGTGCTACAGCTGCGCTGTCCCCAGCATGCACTCACCAAGGTTCCTTTCCTGTGGCAGGAGGAGTTTCGGTTGGAGAGGGGTCCCCAGCTGTTGGCACTGGTGGAGGATGCCTTCTCCAGGCAGCCGGAGGCGCTGCAGGAGCGCTGGCTCATCTCTCTGAGCAAACCCAATGAGAACGACAAGCACTTGCTAATGACACTGGCAGGGGAACAGGGTAAGTGCTGGCAGAAGGAGCCTTCCTGTGATGGGGAGTGTATTTAAGGGGCTCCCAAATGGAGGTACACAGCCATGCCGGAAGGAGATTTTGGTTTCCAATCCATTTAAATCCCACCAGTTCCCAGCGTTCACCAGACTTGAGGGATGGAGAGGGACTGAGGACATAAGACTCTTTCTTCACTTCTGCCTTCTGGGTTGTTCCTCACTGCTTGCACAAAGCTCCATCTTCTGCACTTTGCCTTCAGCTTTGCTTCCTCCCTGGACTGCCTTTCCCTGAGCATTTGTCAGCTTTCTCCTGATGCTTATGTACTCCCCTCCATGGCAGTATATGACAGCCTGCTCTTGGTTCACTTCCTAACCTATCAATTCTTAAGTCCTGTCCAAACTAGGACAGTCCTCATAGTGTCTCCCTTCATGCCCAAAGAAACAAAAGCTGACAGTGAACATGGGCTGGACTGGAACATTTTACCATCTCTTTATTCCTATTTTAGTACAGGGGTCGTTTTCCTGTACTGCTTCTGCTGCCTGTCTAGTGATAGAGGTTTCTAATGTTGACATTATGGCCTCTATGACCTTTATGAACCTGTCTCCATGACTTTTGAGTGCTGCTGCTTGCTCCCAGAGCAGACACAGATCCTGAGAGCTTCTGTGGTGGTGGGGAGGGTACCTAGGTGGCTCTGGTATCAGTTCATCCCTGGATTTTTTTTTTACTCCTTTAAAGAGTGTTTGGAGGTACCCTTGTCTGTGATCCTGTGTTCTTTCAGCCTCCTGACATAAAACACCAATGAACAAAAATGTATGTTCCCCTGCCTCCATCCTGTTGGGGATTTTAGACTGATGAATACATCTGACTGAGTCACCTGAGCTGAGAGCAGCACTGATCTCTTCCTCTACTTTACAGGCGTTATCCCTACAAAAGATGTTCTCATGGCACTGGGGGATGTTAAGAGGAGCTTAGCTGAGGTAAGAGCCTGTCTGGCTGCATCCATTTGTTAAGACCGGTTATACAATTAAAATAAGAAACTTGAAAACTGGGAGCATATCTCAGTCTAACCAAGTGCTGAACCCATGGCAGGCAAACAGATGAGTCAGACGCTTGGCAAACTCCCTTCTCCCCTCACTGGTAGTTGCCAGGCCATCAAATGTCTGCTCCTTTTAAGAGAGTAACTATGGGTTATTCCCTCCCTGCTTTTCTGGCTTGGTTGTGAGACTGCTTTTCACACATTCATTTTGTTGGAATTCTCAGTGTCACCCCTTTTATACCATTGTCGAGAGCAATGTGGGTGCTGCAGAGCCCCACGTTTGGCCCTGCTCACCCTGCAGCTGTTTTACATACATTGGCTTCTCTTGACATGTTCACATGCCTTCTGCAATTCCAGGGTCTGCATTTCACTCCTTAAACAACTGCCTCTACAAGGGCAGGCAGAGGACCTGGGTCAACAGATGCCAGACTCCTCTCCCAGCTGCCTCTAGGCCTCACATATTCCCTTCTAACCCTGGGCAGCTTGGAAGAGGATAGAGATGAGGACGACTCAGCCCCATGATGTCTGGCTTTGCCCCTTTGTCCTCCAGGGTATATAGGCACTGAGGGCCTGATTCTGCTTGAGTTTTTTGCACCACTGGAATAATTTTGCTGATTTTAGCAGCGGAGTTGGGCCACTGCCTTGCTGGCTGTCTGCTCTCAGGTTTTTCCCTGACCTAACAAACCAGTGCAGTTAGACAAAGCAAATTAAGTGCTCAGTGGTGTATTGATTGGCTTATACCAGAGAAAGTGAAAAAAGCCAACCCTGTAGAAATTGTGTGACTGAAGTATCAGCACCTAGAACTGTCCAGAAAGAGGGATTTGTGGGATGCAAGGTTTGATTTTGCAACTGTGGCCCCATGTTAACGTGAGTCCTACCAGAGCCTCCTTGCCACATGCCTCCAACTCCCTCTGTCAATAATGAAACTCTGTTCACTGTGCTGCCCTTGCACAAGCATGAGATTGCAAGGAGGAGGGAGGGTATTCTTACACCTGTGACACTTACTATTGACTGGATATGTAACCTGTTTCAAATCTGCCAAGTCACTGGAACCAGTGTTGGGCTGTTTGCTGACAGCCGCAGGGGGCCAGTTTCTAGAACAGCTATTCCTAAGCTTTTAGGCTCAGTGGGCAGCTGTCCACTTCCAAGACCTTTTAAAGACCACTATGCCCTCTTAGGACCTGAGCTTTAATGGAAACCTGCTTATTGGGGTTACATTCTCTGCCAAGCAGTTACCAAAGCCTCAGCACCCATCAGTGGTCCATAGTTTGTCTTGGGAACTCTCAATCTTGGACAGTTTCTCCCTCCTTGTCATGCACAAAGGTGTGATCCTTGTGCAGGTGAGCAAAATAAGGTTGTGCCTACTGTCATTTGCTGATGTGTCAGCTTTCATGGAAAATGGTGTTACATATAGTTATGTGCTTTCTAGTCATGTAGCACAGTGCGCAGCCTGACTCTCCAGCCCTGGCTTTTAGTTCCTCTGCCCACGTTTGTGGTCCTGTACTTGGACCCTGGAGAGTTGGAACAGGATTCTATCTGCCTGCAGGTCAGGGCTTTTAGTGTACTGCTTCCTTCCTTCCAGATTGGTATCCAGAACTACTCAACCACCACAAGCTGCCAGTCTCACCCTAACCAGACACGCAGTGATTATGGGAAGCTCTTTGTGGTGTTGGTGATTATTGGCTCCATCTGTGCCATCATCATCGTGTTGGGGCTCATCTACAACTGCTGGCAGAGACGCCTGCCCAAGATGAAGAACATGGTGAGCACTGTATGGGTGGAGAAGTTGGCCAGACTCTTAGCCCTTGGGATGGAGGGAATTGGAAAGTTAAGAGGGAGATTGTTTTCCCCTGTCCACTTCTGGGACATATCTGGATACACTGCTGGAGCAGCAGTGGAGCCCATTCAGGTGTAAGAGAGATGCAAATGTGCTTAGGACAGCTCATTTCCGCTGTGAGGATTGGGCTAGGAGAAAATTTGCCTTTCCCACTGACCCTGCAAAGTTCTTGGTGACCCTCATAGCCTGGTCTGCTTGTGCTTCTCAGCAGCATTAAGACCTGTACCCCTTTGTCTCCGTTTGTGTCCTCTCACCCCTGGCAGTCCCACGGCGAGGAGCTGCGCTTTGTTGAGAACGGCTGCCATGACAACCCCACCTTGGACGTGGCCAGCGACAGCCAGTCGGAAATGCAGGAGAAGAAGCCGAGCGTGAACGGTGGGAACACCATCAATGGCCCTGACAGCTGGGATGTCCTGATCAATAAGCAGGCGAGCGAGGATGTGGATGTGTTTGAGGAAGACACGCATCTTTAGAAAAAGAAGGGTGGGAACCACCCTCTTAAACACACTTGTTTCTCTCCTATCTTGACTGATGGACCATGGGATCAGGTGGCTTCTCAGGAACTTCTTAGAACCTTTGAACAGGTCTTAGGGCAAGTTTTCCCTACGGAAGTCCTGAGCCTGCATCTGCGGCTTGGAGCCAGGAGGATCACGGAACAGAGGGAAGCGGGAGGGGTGGGTTTATAGATCTCTGTGTGTGTGTTCCTATCAGTAGCACCAATGCTTTCATCACCTTTAAATGCACTTACTGTAGCTCTGTGGTAGTAGCTGAGAGTGGATGGACTGGAGAAACAAGATGGTGTGGCTGCCTGCCATCAAGAGTCCAGATTTGGGGAGTAAATTCACTTTCCAGATCCTGACCTTGAGATCACATTCAGTCCGTGCAGGTGCAGTAAAACCTGTGCATTCTGGATGGAGGGGAGCCAAGATTCTGTCGATGTCCTGGGCAGAGTTTGCATTCCCCATGTGAGAACAGGTTTTCTAGTGCTGTAGCATTCAGCTACTAATTGTAGTAGCTGATGTTTACATTTGGGGAAAACACCCCTCCCACCCACTCCCTGCTATCATCTCATTTCACCCCTGGTACCACAAACAGCCCCACTCCTTTTTTCAGCTCCACAACTCCAAGCTGAGCTTGCGAAGTTTGAGCACTTTACCCTTGCTTGACTGATTGCAGAGAACTTGGTGCCATGGTGTAGCATTTTAGATGGAAATGTGCTTTAGGTTGGAGAGTTGCTCAAAAATGACGTTTACATGCCGCTTTCACAACAGCCTGGGAAATCAGCAGGAAAATATCCCTTGTCTAAGTGTTAGACTGGCTGACCTTCTCCACTCCAGTTCTATTTTTCAGGATAGTTTTGTTTCAATTGGTCATTTTGTGATAAATACAAAGACTATGTGAAGCTTCTTAAATAGGGAAACAAGTAATTTTCTCATCCTTTTGTTTCAATTTCAGCATCCTGCCCTGAGGGAAGGGTGGAAATGTTTAATATCCCACAGGTATAAATCAGGGTAACATCTTTAAAATCACTGCATTTAAACAATGTAAGAGCCAGTTCTGATGAGATGAGAATCAGATATAAGAGCTCCCCAATGAATATTTCTCAGGCATGCCTCAGGCAACTTTGAGGCTCCAGCTCCCTGAAGATGTGTGCTAAAGGCACGTGAATATGCTTAATTATTCTCTGAGCCCTGCCTAAACTACTGTCAAGCCTGAAATCCCAGAACATTTGTTTCTTCTGTCATTGAGGGATTGAGGGACTTGCTTCGGTCAGAGGCACCAGTCCTTCTCTCCCTTGTGGTGATCTGCATGTTTGCTTGTTGTGAGATGCAGCTTCACACTTGGTCTTTAAGGGAACCTTTGTATAGAAAGGCCCCAGATGTGCAGCCTGATGCTGAGCCTGTAAATCTATCACTGTATGTATAGAGACCTCTAGCGTGTTCCTCCCTGGTGTGTGTGCCTGAAGTCGAGGTGCAAGAGTCTGTTGTTGCAGTTTGTGTAGCGCTTTGCATACAAACTGAATCACAGATCACCTTGGTGTAGGACCACTCTGATACCAGTTTATTAGGGATTCAAGAAAGGTGATAACCTTTGGTTTCCTATCCAGATTCCAATTTTCAGTGGTTTTAGCCTGCCTCCATATCTTTCCCGGTGTTATGTAGGAGACAGTGATCATCAGCTCCTTTTGTATCTTGGTAGGGTTGCAGAGATGCTCAGAGTTCCTTCTCCTGCCCCAGCAGCTGATAGTGGGGGACAGTCCATGTGTATGGACAGCTATATGAGGCCCTCTCTGACCATCCCTCACTGATGGCTCCTGCTGAGTTTGATGGGTCTGTGCAGTGAAACTGCACATCCATTGGCTGTGTTGAAGGCACTTTGGGGCTCACAGGATTAAATGCAAATTGTTGTTATGGTGAGTGAATTAAAGCATGGAGTTAAAATTTGAGTTTTTATAGCACTTAGCATAATGGGGCCTGGCATGCCTGTGGCCTTTATGCAGCTGCACTGTGTAAATGTTTCCAAGTCCAATAATCCTCATCAAATAAGTTTTTAATGCCCAGTGGCTGTTACAAAGATAGTGCCACCAATCAGATGTGAATCATTTCACCCACAAATCGCTTCCTTGGTGCACTTCCCTGCTAAGAGCTGCTTTGCTGCCCTGTTTTCTCTCCACTATCCTAATTCAGAGAAACAACAAGGCACTGATAAAGCAATGCTTCCAGCTGGGCTCAGCACCTCCTGATCTCGTGTAAAATCTTCAAACTTTAAAGAAACCAAGGGGGCTATGTGGGCTCAATAACGAGCTAGCAAATTCTCCTGATTTGCTCTTCTGGCCTCTCATGCCCTGGAGGTTTTCCAGAGACTCTCTTCTCTGTCTGGAGCATCCAGGTGATCTGAGAGGCTCTGTAAGGGTGGCTGTCATGAGGCTGAGGACACTTTTCTGCTGTCTCTGACAGGGTGCACTTGGCTGTATGATCCCAGTTTAGCTTCAGAAATCTACTGGTTGATAGAATTTCACTTTAGTCTGGTGATACTTTGTATCCTTTTACAGTTTGTTTTTTCTCTGTATCATTTTTTTGCACTAGGCTGATCTTGTCAAGTTGATTGCACTGTTGTCCCTCTCCTGCCAGCCCTGCAGAGACGGGTCATCTCTGGGGACCTGCGGGCTGGGAAGCGCTGTAGAGAGGCTGTTGGTAGCCCACTTACTCTATTCAGTGCTTGCATTTCCAGCTCTGCGCAGGGAGGATGTAAAGAGGAAGAAAACCTTTGTCTTAGCATTTGTAACAGGAAGCTTTTCTATCACCTTAATGTAGTTAAACTTCTTTTTAATAAAAACTGTCAAAGCTGGACGTTCTCAGAGCAGTGTGCCAGGTGACAGAGCAGATGCAGGAGACAAAGCAATTCCTGGAAAACTCTTTGCCACCTACTCCGGACATCCCCATAGTTCCATCTGCCAAATGTTTGGTCGCACTGACACCTGGTGGCGGTTGGGAGTTGGAAACGAAAAATTTAAAAAAAAAAAAAAGTAGAACTTTTCCCCTCTCTTAGCTTTGGATATTTGTTTCCTGTGACTTGCCTAGGATAACCTGCTTTATTCACGAGGGGCTGCAGGACTCGATTGTGAGCAGAGGGGCTTGTACCGGGCATGTCAAGGATATTTTGTGTGAGGACGTCCCTGTCTGCAAAGTAGTGAGATGAGACATTCCCTGGAGTCACCGGTATAGAGGCCCTGGGTAGGAACACAGGGTCTCAGCTCCATCTTCCTGTTTTGTCTGCCACTTGTTCCCTCTGCTCCTTGGGACCACAGCTAGAACGCAGAGACTCTGCCTTGAAATGGAGGTGGTTCTTCAGAGAGAGCATCAGGTGCTGTTGTGAGGAGTGCAGTGCCCCGGGGTACACCGGCAATGGCATCGTCTGGATGCACGGCCAAGATCAGAGTGGCTCTCCATCTCTGTGGGATGGTGGCCAGATGTGGCCTGGGATGGCCAAGCTGCAGATTACTCTGAGGTGTCGCCCAGGTATCTGGAACTGTGCCTGTAACGTGGAGTCTAACATGTCCTAGGACTCTGCATCCTGCACGCCACCTTGGGGTATGTAGGGTGGAAAGAAACAATGAGGAGTGACCTGGTAATTGTGCTGTGGAGGATGTAATGCATCTTGAAAATATGGTTCAAGATACACTTGAAGGATCCCTCTGGCAGAGGATGTGGAGTGAAATGAAGGTACATTATCCTAAGGACTATTGCAGCATGACTTTAGAGCATTGCAGCAGGGTCCCACTGCAGCTACTGCCGTCAGCAGCTCGTCTGTTCCCGTCCGACTTTGCAGCCATGCAGGAGCACATCTCTCCTTCACAAAGGGCTTGGGACAGCTTGAACAGTCAGACACAACAAGCACCTTCATCTGTGCTGGCTCATGAGAGCCTCATGCGCTCACCTAAGCTGACAGCCAGGCTTTGAGCCCTTCTCAACACCTTCATTCCTGCTGGACACAAACTGTCTGCAAGCCCTGGCCACTGCTTGGGATTGCTGCCGGAGAACAGTTAGAAACACCTGTGTCTGGCCCTGGAAATAACAGGGTTGTGGTTTTGTTTTCTTTGCAATAAAATGCACCTCCTGGGTGTCTGAACACTGACCTGAGTGCAGTGCTTTGCTTGATTAGATCTGCCTGAATCAAGTCTGCTGCATCTCGTAATGCACTGTTGGCCAGGGTCTCTCTGCCAGGATGGGGGTCGTCAGCCTGGGCCCCCTTCCCCACAGGGCACTCCTTAATTCTCCCATCACAGATTTCTGTGGAAGCCCTGAGCCATGCCAGGTGCCCAGGCTGTGGAAACAGGCTTCCCCCAAGGAGTACTCTACCCCTCCAGTACCCACAGAACCAGCCCAGGACACCTTTCCTGCTAGAGTGGCTTAGCACAAGCCTCTGTTCCACAGCAGAGTCCCTGCCTGTGTGCCCAGCCCTGTGCCACATGTGTCCCACACAGCTCTCCACCATCTCACACCCGCTCCAGACCTGGACCTCATACAGAATCACAGAATTATTAGGGTTGAAAGGGGTCTCTGGAGATCATGCAGCGCAGCCTCCTGCCAAGGCAAGGTGACCCAGAGCAGGTGACACAGGAACACATCCAGGGGGGATTTGAGTGTCTGCCGAGACTCCATGTCCTCCCTGGGCAGCTGTTCCAGTGCTCTGCCACCCTCAACGTGAAGAAATTCTCCCTCAGGTTGAGGAGGAACTTCTTGTGTTTTGGCTTATGGCCTTTGCTCCTTGTCCTGTTGCTGGGCACCACCAAAAAGAGTCTGGCACCATCCTTTTGGCACCCAACTTTGTATGGATTAGTGAGATCCTCTGTCATTACAACTGCACGAGTCCAGACAGAGTCCTGCCGTGTATTCCAAACCCCCTCCCAACCATGTTCTGGGCCAGGTCCCCTCAGGTGTGTTCCAGATCAGCCCCAGGTTTGTTCCCGAGCAGTTCTCCTTGTCCCGGGCCGCGGTTCCAGATGAGCCCCAGGTTTGTTCCCGAGCAGTTCCCCCTGTCCCGGGCCGCGGTTCCAGATGAGCCCCAGGTTTGTTCCCGAGCAGTTCCCCCTGTCCCGGGCCGCGGTTCCAGATGAGCCCCAGGTTTGTTCCCGAGCAGTTCCCCCTGTCCCGGGCCGTGGTTCCAGATCAGCCCCAGGTTTGTTCCCGAGCAGTTCCCCCTGTCCCGGGCCGCGGTTCCTGAGCGGGTCCCCGCGCAGCGCGGCCGGCAGCTGTTCCTCCGGGCCGCAGGGGGCGCTGCGGAGGCGGCGCTGGGCCGGGCGGGCGGTGCCGTGTTTACAGCGCCCGCCGCTCCCGCCCCGCCGCCGCTGTCCCTCGGCCCGGCCCGGCCCCGCGGCCGCTCCTCCGCTCCCCGCGTCAATGCGGCGCCGCCGCCCCGCGGCCTGGGCCGGCCATGGACACCAGCGACCTGTTCACCAGCTGCAAGAAGGGCGACGTGAGCCGCGTGCGGTGAGCCGGGCCGGGCCGGGGAACGGGTCCCTCGCACCGCCGCTGCCTGTAACCGCCTTGGTCACCGGGGCGAGCGGGGCCGGGCCTGCCGGGGCGGCTTGGCCTCGCCGGGACGTGTTTACCGGAAGATCGTCCCGGCCTCCTCAGGGCGGCTATCGCAGCCTTGGGGCTCCCCAGGGCGGCCGCGGTGAGGGGTGCGGAAAGGGCCGCTTGTTTGTCGTACAGAAATGCAGCTTGTTTGCACCCCAGGAGCTGGGTGTGCACCGGGTCTTTGCCGGGTGCTTAGCTTCGCGTGAGGTGTGCCCGGTTCCGGCAGGTGTCTGAGTGTCCGACGGACACTGCGTACTCGTGGGTGTGGATGCTGCCTGTGGCAAATGTCCTTGCACAAGGCTCCTCTCCAGCTGCTCTTCCTTTACCGTTGGAAGTGGTATTTGCATTGGTAGGAAGCTGGATCCCTGGGACTCAATCGTCATGGAAATATTTAGACGTCTTGTGCTGTAGACTGTGGGAGCATCTCTGAGAAATACGGGGATATGAAAATTTCAGGTCAAGTTTCCTTTCTCATCTCAAAGCAGCACAGCTTAACTTCAGTGATTTTGGATCAGGAGGCAGATGGGCTTGTTGTCTGCAGGGTGAATGCAAGGTCCTTTTCCTGCGTCTGATGGTTTGAATCTAAAACTGTTCATCACCTTTTTATCCTACTTGATTCTTCCATCTCTTAGTGTGTGATATGCCAGATAATCAGAAGCAACCTCTGTTACAGGGTGCTTGCTACTGAAATATATGTGTGCAGATAGGTAAGGTCTGGGGAACATTGTTATCTGTTGTGATCGTGTTTGATTAAATCGTTGCAAGCAGTGAATTGCAGGTTTACTGTAGAAAGAGGAGTCTGAGGGATGGCCTTGCAGAAGTTTAAGATGACCTGTATGGGCATAATGGTGCAGAAAAGAGAGTCTGAGAATGCTGTCAGAGCAGGGGGGACAGATTGACCACATGGGACTGAGTAGAAAGGAGCTGAGTTGCTTGGCATGTTGAATATGGTCAGAGGAACCTGAAGTTCGAGACAAGAAAGGTGAAGGGAGTGAAAGGGAGGACTCATGGGGTGGGTGATAAAAAACCAAGACTTGAGAGTCTTGGTGAAGGGTGAGAGGGACTTTAACATGTGGTTGTTGCAGTACAGGCTGTAACAAGACCCAGGTTGTGCAGGAGATTTGTCTGCAAGGCGAAGCCCGGCTTCTAGATGTGTCAGAGAGGGAGTGTTAACAGCATTTGATCTAGCCTAAATGTGCAGGACAAGGAAGTGGCAGGATTCAAGAGCAGTCTGGAGTGACACTGATGTTGTTGCTTTTGTCAGGAAGAGCCATGAGCAGGATGGGAGTCCAGCCTTGACCTTGTAAAATTGGCCATTTATTTGTAAGCATCTAGGCTGGGAGCATTGTTGGGGAATGCGAAGGTACTGCAGAAGTACTCAGGCTTCTTTCGGGATTGCTGCCCTGTTAGAGATGGGTTTGAGTCCCCTCTTCCCCCATGTGCTCCACTTAAGATTGAAGGGAGCTGCCAGGCCATGCTGTAGAACACCATTCTTTGGGTTGAGGATTTGGCTGATGCCCCTTCAGCCATAGCTGACAGCTCCCCAAGTCCAGTGCAAGGTCCTGTCATACCTTTGGAAGTTACTCTATGAATTTGAAGTTACATCTTCATCTTCTGAAAGAGGAGAATGTGACTGAGTGAGTAGCTGCATGAAGTTGTAACTTTGCTCTCTCCCTTTTCTTCCAGATACCTTCTTGAACAGCGAGATGTGGAAATTAATGTCCGCGATAAATGGGACAGTACACCCCTGTGAGTGCTGCAGCCCGGAGCACTGGCTGGGCGGGGGGTAGGGCCTTCAGAGCTCCTTTACTCTCTCTGTATCAGCAGCTATGAGCACTGTTACAAAATGTCTCAGGTTCTGCTTTTTTGGGAACTTTGGCTACATAGTTCTGCTTCCCTTCCCTGTGAGTGCTGTGCTAGATGTGTCTTTGTCTCCCGATTTGACTGGGGCTTGCTGTAGTGATGCTCGGAAGTGGGGTTTTGTGACCAAATTACTTGGGTTAAGCACTCTGCTCTTGGCTACATTAGGCTTTTTCCCCACCAAAGACGATGGCATTCGAGCATGTTTAGCTTGGCCTGGTAAAATGCCAAGTGACTGTGGGATCTCAGTCTGTCTGGCAGGGCTGTGAACATGCAGTAGGTTGTGAGGAATCCCCCTGGAGGTGCTGAGGAACATGCTGTGAGCTTTTTACTTCCCCACAATTCCAAAGTACATTTAGACATCTGCAATATATTTAGAGTACAGAATAACTTCCCAAAGTAGAGGTAGACTAACATTTGGCTGCTGCAATGCATGTTACAGTATTCTCCTAGTTAGTAGGACAGTTTGAGGTCCTTGTGCAAGAGAATCATGAAAGGCTTAGACCGTGAAAGAGAAAATAAAACTCATTGTAACTAGAACTTAGGAGAGTGGGTTTGCTGTACTTCCAGTGTGGGTGCTGTTCCCTCCTTGGCATAGTGTGCAGCAGTCGGACTGACAACAGAAGGAGCAAGGAGTGTTTTTGAGAATTCAGTGGACTGCTGAGTGCCCATGAAATGATCTCCATTAAAATGAGGATGGATTTGGCAGCTGGTGGTGCAACAGAAGATGCTGAACCTTGAGAAGATGCTGGGACTTTGAGATCTCCTTGCAGTGCCTAGGATTGCTGGGAACAGATCCTGCTTAGTCTGTTGCTGGGGTCTGGCTTCTGTGCTATTCAGTAGCAATTCTTCACTCCTATGAGGTGTTGGCCTCCTAAGCTTCTCAGGGATGCTCAGTGCTGTGGTCTGTGTGGGGTGATGTGCCAAAACACTGAATTTACTTCCTACTGCATCTCTAATTTTCTTTTGTTGTTGTCAGGTATTACGCCTGCCTGTGTGGACACGAGGAGCTTGTACGGTATCTTCTAGCCAATGGTGAGCAAAAGTGTCCTGATATGGGTGCAGTACCTTTTTCTGGTCCGTGTGGATTGTATGTCCTTCTAACTGTCCCTTGTGGAAACTTCTTCTGTTACAACCAACCATCTGATCAGCGATCTTGGGCTACAGAGGGAGCCCTGCACACACCTTCATGGTCCCTTTTGCTGGCCATTTGCAGCTTGAATTTGCTTCTTGAAATTGCTTGAAATTTCTTGATTTGCCTGAAATCCTGAAAATGCACAGAAAGGGAAGCTGTCTGTGATGGCTTAAGGCAGCATGACTTTCTGAAATCACAGCTGATGTTTTGTGAGAGTGCAATGGTATTGGGAATATGCTGATCTGAGAGTTGTACTTCATGTGAAGAATTGTCTGTGTAAAACTTTCTTGTACTCTATTGATAGCCTGGCTTTGTAAGCAGGACTTAATGGTGAAATGCAAGGGATTTTACTAATCTCAAGCAAAGCAAGACCAATTCTTCAGGCAAAGTGCCTGCCCATTTGGTTCTCAGCACCCAAATTCCCCTACGTACATAGTGTTTTGCCAGAGGAACCAGAGTGCAGTCACATCTCAAAAGGTTTGGTTTTCTACTGCATTCCCAGCATCTTAATCAACCACTTGTGTAATTCTAAATAGGAAAA
Organism: Aphelocoma coerulescens; assembly: GCF_041296385.1. Taxonomy (NCBI): domain Eukaryota; kingdom Metazoa; phylum Chordata; class Aves; order Passeriformes; family Corvidae; genus Aphelocoma; species Aphelocoma coerulescens. The sequence continues at coordinate 10,332,321 of NC_091026.1, read as the reverse complement.
TGCAAATGCCCTCCAAATTTCTAGCAGATTCTAACCTAAGGAGGCATCTCCCATCTTATACAAAGCAGAAATACTTTCTAGGAAGAGCTCTTAACAGTCCAGTAAATGATTACACTCTTAGTACGGTGAGATTTGTCTTCCCAGAACACTGCTGGAGCCATGCTGAGAGGCTTTTTACACAGGTCAGTTTAAACAAGTCATGACTTCTTCAGAAAGGGATTTGTCTGTGGGAGAGCAGCTTTAGGTTGTACACATGTGAGGGAAGCTCAGTTTTTGTAAATATGTTCATCAGCAGAGGGGACCACAGTGAAACATGTCAGCAGCCAGAAGTCATATTCATTTAGTGACCATCTGGGGACACTGGAGAAGGATCTAACTGTGCCTGCTGGCCCGTGCCTGTGGTTGTTTTACAGGAGCAAAGTGTGAGGCAAACACTTTTGATGGGGAACGTTGTTTGTACGGAGCTCTGAGTGATGCCATCCGCCGGCTGCTGAAGGAGTACAAACAGATCACAGCCAAGTGCATGAAGAGGGACTACTATGATGTCTTCCTGCAGCGGTAAGGACACGAGGAATGTGCAGAGAGCATCCCATCAGCCTTGCTGAGCGCTCTTTTCAGGGCAGCTTTGAAAGGCAACTCATCAGTACCCTCTCTCATTCCTGGGCATGTAGAGCTTCTTAAGGGATGTCCTCTGTGCCCTAAGGGATGATCTCCAGGTGTGTGTGTGCATAGCCTCTAGTGACTTGGGTACAGAGTCCAGAGTCAACAGAAAGCTGGTCTTTATAAAGCAGAAGCACTAAGGTGTCATCCTTGACTGTCAAACCAAAATCAGATCCCTAAAACCACACCAGCAATTTAGAATAGTATGTCAACTGAAATTAAGTTTCAGGCCTGAAGGTACTGTAGCTTGCAAGCTGAAGTTTTCAACACTGATAAAATGTTTCTCATTTGTGAAACAGAGCACTTTAAGAAGCCTCAAACTTACTCACAGTGACATTGTCCAGTCCTTTCTTTTTGGTTATTAAACTCTATTAAGATACTTCTGAAGGTTGCATGTCTCACATTGTACTAGAGCTTGAGTGGCAGCCTAACTTGCTCAGGAGTAGAGGAATAATTTCAAGCTTTTCTTGCTGTTTCTCTACACTGATATTATGACAGACTTGCTGGTTGGTTTTTCTACTGACTTACAAATGTTAAAACCTTGTGGTTTTTTTTATCTTTGAAACTGGAGTGTTAATAAGTCCTAGAAAGATCTGACAATCTTCCAAGTACTACAGTGTCCTAATTTCTGAAGCTGTAGGAAAAGAGGAGAGGAAAGAAACTCATTTATTTGAGTAAAATCAGATTCTGTCTTCCAGGGACGTAGAATTTTGTAGGGTGATTTATCACTGCCCTGGTGACTGTAGCTCAGATGGTGCAGGGTTGAGCATACATGAAGGCTAAAATGCACTGATTTCTGCTTCTCATTCAAGCAGACCTTGTGTTAAAATTGAAACAAAGAGCAACAGTTGGGGGAAAAAGTAAAAACCTAATGCTTCTGTTCGGTTTGGGGCAAGACACTAGAAGGAAGGGTGTTCTAGTGGCAGGAGATTGAGATCAGCATTCAAGACTCTGACAACATCTCTGTGTGTGACCCCTCACCTTTCTATGCACCAGTCCAGCTCTCCAGAAGGAGTACGATGCTCGATGTCCACCTGATTTGACCTCTTAGGGATGTTTGTGAGGATATATATGCAAGGACTGATGTGCATTAGGAAACACTGGTGATGGTTGCTGTAAACTCTGGAAGTAGCAGTTTTGTTTTTTTCCTTTTAAAGAATGAAGGTGTGGGCATGCAGGCATAAACAAGGCTTCACGTCTGATGTGGTAATTGCCTGCATTTCATGCCTGTCACATCCTTCCTTCTTCTGAGGGTGGGTGACCTCAAGTCCTCTCCTATTTGTTACATGGTTAAAGTGTGCACACTGAGAGTGCCCAGAGAGCAGGAAAGTTGCATTTTACTTTGTAGCAGGGTAGTTCTTTTTGAAAGTGTACCCTTTTGCAGTGTTTTTTTTTTGACATCTGACAATTTAAAAGCAGAACTAAGTTTTAAAGATGTGCTTGGGGGCAACTAGTTCCACTTTAAAATCAGTTCCCAGCATTCAGGTGTTCACCTAAGGCAGGAGGGTTTCATTCTCCAGCCTCCTGGTTGCACTAACAAAACTCCTTTGAGCTATGGAAGGGAGTGAGACATCCCACTCCAGTGTGTGAAGGACCAGCCCTGTGCTGGCCGTCCCGCTGGGCAGGGAGAGACTGCAATGCCTGGGGGTATTTGTTCATTTAGACCTAATTGTACCATGTTCCCCACTAGTGTTACTCCATTCTCTCTTTTTTCATGCTGCAATGAATTTCCCTTCTCTCTGTTCCTGCAGGTTGCTGGAGCAGGGTTACCAGAGTGACATTGTTTTCATTGTTCATGGCAAATCCTTCTGTGCCCACCGCTGCATCCTCAGCGCTCGCAGCGCCTACTTTGCAGAGATGTTTGAGACCAAATGGAAGGGGAAGAACATGATAGTGTTGAAGCACCCACTGGTGAGCAAGGCTGTGCTTCCAGTTCTTTCTTTTGCTGTTCCAGCTGGGTGAGGAAAGTGAGTAGGAAGGACAGTTTGAGGGTTAACTTCCACAGTGAATAGCTCCTGGGGCTCAGAATGACCCTAGTTGAGGAGAAGGGCTTGTGAAGGCACTTCATGCAGTAAAATAGCATCTTACTGAGATAACAAAAGGCTGCAGACTGCATACCTCCCCTTTGTTCCCTCTGTCATGGGCTCAAACATATCTTAATTAATTGTAGTAGCAGGTAGCTGCTACCATCTGCCAGCTGTGTCACGACCCCTCTCTGGGATGAGTTGAGTCTGTCTAATTCCTGGTGGACAGGTGGTCTGTGGTGAAGACATCACCTCAATAATTGGCACTAATTGAGTCCCTTTTGTTGCCTTTGCAACAAGAACTAAATAGGCCATAAGTGCATTCCATCCATTAACCACCCATACTCCGGCACACATTTGTGTAACTTGACTCTGGTGGTGCAAATCCTCTTGTGACAAACATAACTCCAGTTTCTCAGAACACTGCTCTCCTCTCTCTTTGTACAAGAACACATCTTTTCTCTGGAATTAGGAAGAGATGGAAATGTTTATGATCAGTTAAAATCTGTATTTTACAGAGCCTGTATTTTACAGAACCATGTCTCTGGAATTCTTCCATTAGTCAGGTCCTGTCCCCTGAGGTACCTGAGGGATTGGTATCAGTTGAGACAGTGAGGAGCTGTGTAAGCTAGGTGGAGTGGCAGCATTAGTTATGTGGGGAGCAAGAAAATCAGATGCACTGTGTGAGTTCTTACTTAAGATTTTTTTTTTTACTTGTTCGGGATCATGTTTCAAACTTATGGTTAAATTCATGGTGATTCCAAATGTAACTTTCTCTTGTTTTATTTTAGATTAACCCAGCAGCCTTTGGTGCTCTTCTGCAGTATCTATACACAGGTAAATGACTTTACTCTCTGGTGTTTGTGTACATGGCTGGTGAGCAGCTGTCTGTGCCTCTGCACTGAGTGGCACTGGCTTGCACTCAGCAGTGCTTGGGTGCTTGAGTCGCCAACAAATCCTCTCTGCTGGCCGAAAGGGAGAATGTGAGCAATCACCAGCTCTTCCAAGATGTTTGTACCTTTTGCCAGTTGTTGTCCTGCCAGTAATTATACAATACAGTCAATTAAAACAAAAATCAGCTTAGGTTGATTGGTTGGATGGATTTGGAGACTGTATTTCTAACTTAAGGAAGGAAAATCTGTCATCTGGTATAACTGTATCCTAAGGTGGTGAAAAGCCAGTTTCCCATGTAGGACTTTTTCAGTTTGGCAGACCTGAGCTGTGTGTGCTGAATGCTTTGACTACTTTCTAGTATTTTTTCTGAACAGAAGTTGATCCTAAACCTTCTATGAAAATGCCCAATGCTGTATTGTAGGCATGCTAAATGCTGAACTATCTCAGGCCAGGAGGTGGTGCCAGAAAATAACATTGTCTTCAAGGCTCTTCTTTTCCAATACAGTGTGTTCAGAAATGTTCCTTGCCACATTTTCAGTGATTGTAAAAGATCCTGAGATGAAAACTTGTGAGCCTGAAGTCTATTCTTACCCAAAGCTGGGTAGCCAGTGGTGGTGGCAGTCATGCCTGCTGCTGTTGTACTACTGTTTTTTGATTTTGAGAGAATTAGACATGTTTTGTACAGCCTGTTTCGTCTCTGAACACTTGAATGAAGCTATTAGGGTAAACCCTGGAAAGTGGAAATGTGAATTAAATGCCAAACTGTTACTGATTTAAGTAGTGGGTGGTGGTGGAATACCCAGACTTAGCTTCTGGGACTGAGTTGTGAGTGGATGCTGAAAAGTGAGGCAGTGTATCTAATTACTGAATTTCTGTGTCATCAAGTCTTCAGACCTTATTTTTTGCCATTTTTACACCTAAGTCCTGTGGATTAAGAGAGCTGAATGCATTTCTTCTTGACAGGTCGTCTGGATATTGATGTAGAGTATGTCAGTGATTGCAAGAGGTTGGCCAAGCAGTGTCGGCTGCAGGACCTCATCGATGATTTGGAGACCAAATGTAAAAAAGTCTATGAATTTGGTAAGCATTTGACTTGCTGTTGTCTCTGCTGTGCCTGTGTGCCCTTTCAGGGAGAAACAGGAAAGTGTGATGGTGGATGTTTCATGGTGTCCTTGGGAGTTCCAGAAAATGATTCTCTTGTGGAATTTCCATGTTTGCATGGTAGTTTTCAGTCATGGCCTTTCTGTAGGGCAGCTGTAGTGGTTTCTGACATATGCATGTTTATAATTTATATTGAATGCTTTCTTTAGGGTAGAGCAGCCATGGCAGCAGGACTTTGCTGTGGTTGCCAGACACTCAACTGAGCATGGTGGAGTATATGTTGGGAAGTGCCTTCCAGCAGAGAGCTTGTTTAAATCCCCAGAAAGATAAAATATATACAGTTAGAAGTAATTTTCTGCATTTATCTGACCCCTAACCAAAGTAAAATTTTTGATAATTGGCCCAAGATGGGTGCAGAGGGAGATATAGCACTTTTTTTAAAAGCAGAGAAGTATTTCTGAAAACATGTGTATATTAGTAACACATGGGTGTGCCAAACCTTAAATGAAACAATCCTCTATTTAAGGACTTTTTGTTATCCAAATAACTTGTGATCTAATCATGACATAAGCTTATTGCATGAAAACCAACAGCTGGTTGGTTTTTATCATTCATCTTAGCTCAGGCTAAGGGACACGTGAAGAAGAATCAAAACAGCACAAGTGGTGTTAGTCACGAAGCAGAAAAAATTACTGGATAACAAAACCTTCAGGCTGAAAGCTTCTGATTCTCATTCCGTGCTCTGAGTTAACTCCTTTACTTTAAGCAAGTTAATTTTGATTTGAGAAGAGACTCCAGTCTGTAGTTTAAAGTCAATAGCATCTTCTTCCCTGACCTAAGAGGCAGGGGTGTACGTGTTCCACCTTTTCGTTTTGAATACGAGTTGTGTTTGTTCAGCCTCCTGAAGTTGCAGAGCATAACTGATAGAATACTTCTGGCTCAAGAAGTTCCTCATCTGCAAATCACATGGAAAATATTACCATGTGCAGGTCTCTCTTTAGGCATGTGTAGTTGTTTGGTGGTGGTGGGGTACAAGATTACCATGGTACAGAGCTTCCCATATAATGCAGGGTGCAAGTCTTTATGGAAGCTGTGTCACAGGTCTTACTTCTGCTGTATAAACACAAATGTAAACATGGACCTGAAGAGGTTAGAAATGCATTTCTTGGTATCTATAAAAACTGTAAGGTATCAGTTTGTATTAAATAAGTAGCAGAAAAGGGGAGTGGTGAATGAATATAAAATAAAAACTACTCAGAAATCAGGTAACAAAATGATCTTGTGTCATCTTTTGATATCAGAGTAATTCCGTGAGATGCTGGAGATCTGTTTTTTCCTTTTTATCTTTTTCTCCCAGGGTCTAGCTGAGACATTCCACCTTAATTCATTTAGTTAAAATCTCTTATAATTTTGTGGAAGGAAAAGAAGGTGCTTAAATTTGTGAACTGCAAAAAAGATGACTTCTTGGTGGGTTTTCAAATGGAAAATAATGAAGTAAAGTTTCAGGTTAATTGGATGTTTTAGATAAAAGCACCACTTGGAAATACAAAAGCACTGGACAAATCATTTAACTTCTGTGTTCTTTGGGGAGGGAACAGTTTTTCAATTTTGAGGCCTGACAGAAGACAATCGATGGGTGGTTTAAAGCACTGATGGAAGTACTAGGCTTGATTTTTATTTGTGATAGGTTGGATTCAAAGAAATAGAACAACTGTTAAAAGTTTGTTTCTTAAATTTCATGTGGAAGCCAGGAAAACTTGATTCTGCAGAAAGGCATATATGTAAGAGTTACAAAAGTTAAAAAATTGGAAAGATCTTAGATCACATTGTGTCTGGCACTTGAGAAAGCGTGACTGTTCCTTTGAATGTGTTAGAAACCTCTGCCTGTTCCAAGTGCTTGCTGTGGAATAGAACTCTGATTCAGGTCTGTAGAGCAGGGTCATGTCTTGCTTCTGTACTATGAAGCTGAAACAAGAAAACAACATGAACTCGAGCCTCTGCAGCTCCACTGGATAATTGCAGTGTCTGCAATCTCATTATCTAGAGTTAATCAGTATTTCAAAAGCACTTAGTATCTTGGCATGCACAGACAGTGGTATAGGAAGAGGAAGACCCAGTGCCTTCTGTTGCACCTGAGATATATTTGGGTGTGAATGCTTGCCTATTTTCCCTTGTGTGTACATTGTGGCTGTAACAAGAAAACACTACTGCAGTGTTTGGAAGAGCTCAAACAATTTGTCCAGAATAAGCCATAATTCTTTCTTTAGAAATGCATGTATTAGAAAATAAATGTTCTGCAGTTACTTAAGCAAGTTTTAGGGCAAAAAGGGTGAGAGCAAGTTTGATATGCTTACCTTTGTAGCAGAGACATTGGATGTGCAGAATCTGTGGTTGTAGCTAATTGTGCCATTGGGAAGATGTTTCTGAGTGTGGCATCATTTTGAAGGTTTGGGGAGTTTAGTGTGGTTTTTTGTGGCTCTTACATTTTGTGGTACATTGGCTCAATGTAACCAGAAGACTACAAAGAAGTATTGACCAGGAAAACCAAGGCAGCTGATACATTGGTAGGTGATGGTGAGTGCTATACAGCTGTGCTAGACTGGGAGGAAACCCAGTCTCAACCTCAACCACACTGGTTATTCCCTCCAGCTCCTTGCATTGTTTATGTTGCTTTTCTCAGAAACCCCTTCATTTGTCTTTCTTGCATTCCTCTTTCGTGGTCCCTGCTGCTTGCTGGCAGCCAGCAGCTTATTCCTATTTCACGACTTTGATTTTTATTGTCTCTGTTAGGAAAGATTTTTGTGTGACACCAAATGCTGTGCCCTTGGATTTGAAAAATGCAGTGTCTGAATAGATTTTCTTCTCAGAAAAATCACTGTTCTTTTGTGTCACTGGGAAAGTGCACAGATGCTCTGTGCATCCCAGGAGAAGAGCTCTTTGCCTTGCCTTCTTAAAGCTTGCATTAAAGATCCATTAGCACTTACAGAGCCTGATCTGGTGACTGTTACAATAAGTACTACAGAAATACAGATGTTTCTCTCTGCCCTGAATAGTTTCTAATTGCGAAGTAAGACATTTCCTTCTCTCATGCTGATGTGTAAGTGGTCAGGGCTCTTTGAGAAAATGCACTCAGTCTGGTTTGTGTTGGTGCCAGGCCTCCTCTTAGCTTATTTACCCTGGAAGTCATCTATCTGAGGGTAGGATTTCGTGCTAACAGGGCAGCCTGTCTCCTTGCTGGTGAGCTTTGTGTATAGCAATCATGGTACTTGACTGTTTTGTACTGGTAGATTATCCTTCCCTTTCCAGAAATCTTTCTGGGATATGCAGCCTATGGAGAGGTACAGTGGTGGCATAATTGAGGGGTGCAGCAGTGATGTGGAGGAGGGGGTGGAGATCTTGTTTTGTGGCACATCGTGGTCTTGTTTCGCCCACGACCCAATGGAGTCATCTGATGGAGCTCATGTAATGCTGTGCAAAATGTCAGGAGAAATGAGGTCTCAAGGTGGCGTGATTCACCTGTGAGGGGTTTTATTGTGGTGAATCATACCTGTCAGAAATTCTTCTGAATGCTTCAGACTTAACCCTGTGTCTCTCTGGCTCCCAACAGTATCTTAAGGCTTCCTCACCACAACTTTGTATTTTCCAGTGGTGCCCCATCATTTTTCACATGCTTCCTTGTATCCAGGGACTCTTGAATGTCTTACATGCTCCAGTTCTCCCCCCAAACCATGCTGACCTGGGAACAAACCTGAGGTGGTGAGCACAGTAGCCAGAAACAGGAAAGGCTCTGCTGGCAGCAGCATTGTATCACAGTGCGTCTATTTTGGGCTGCCACTGGTTTGAAGTTAGAGTTGGCTTCTGTGAGCTCTGCAACAACTTTAGTCATAGCAAGACCACTGAAGTATGATCATGTATTTTTGCTTTTTTGGGCTGTTTTATTGTGTAGGCTGATTTGTTAAGACAGGAAGACACACTATGTCTGAAAAAGACAAATGAAGTTGCTGTCTCTGAGGGCTCTGTTTGAGCTCTTTGATGATAGTGATGCTTAGTTCAGGCACATGCAGGAGTCTGGGTACTTTGGGGTCTTTGTGCTTTAGGCATCTACAAACGGAGAGTAGAGGACAGACTCATACCTGCTGAACTTATTGACTAAACAAGAATAAATCCCTTTGTTCTCTGCAGTGAAATCAGGATGGCATAGCTGAAATGGGACCCGGTGAAAGCACGTGACAGCAGAGCGGCATGGAAGCAGATTAACTTAAAAACTCCCTGGCATGGGCTTTACCTTAGGTGACACTGTCAGCTGTAGGAGTGGTTGACTGGGGAGGGCAGTGTATAAGTGGCTCCTACAGGGATCAGGGCAATCTGATCCATGGTCCTTAATTGATGACGTGGATCCCAAAGAGCAAGTTGGGCTTGAAATGTGCCTGTGACAACTTTGTTTCCCACAGTTGATATTCCAGCATAAGGAATTCAGTGCAGGTTTGAGAAGAGACAACAGTACATGCATCCCCTTCTAGCCCTGCTCACTGGCTGTACTGAGGGGTGCTGAATGTGTGTGTGCATAGAAAAATTGTGTGTGTTTTGCAGTAAAAGCTGAACAGCAATAACGCTGGTTTTCCTGGAGTGTCTTTTATCTAAATGGGAGAGAATGTTTGTAGAGGAATTCAGGCATCTCTGCTCTTTTGTTTTTTTTGCTTCTTCCAGTCTCTTCCAAGCCAGGGACCTGTGTGAAAGTGCTGACGATTGAGCCCACAGGTAACTGCCGGCTGCAGGAAGATCTGGCTCTCCTGGCAGACTGCGCCCTGCCAGCTGAACTGCGGGTAGGGAGCACTTCTACTCCTTGTGGGCTCTGTGGGGCTGGGATATCTGCTCACTTGTGTCCAGTCACATCATTGCTATATAGGCTTCAGTGCTTGCTTGTCTCCTGGTGCTCCAAATGGTGAAAGGCTTTTACTGCTTGGAAATGCCATAAAATTGTGTAATGAGGCTGTCAGTGCTGGTCTTTCCCCTTGGATATTCCCCCCAGCAGGGATCTTGGTAAATAAAACCCTTTCCATGTGGTTGGTGGGGATTTCCCCATTGAATACAATGGGACAAGGCCCCTAGCTCTTCTCTTTGCCATCCTTCTTGAGAATTAGAAATGTTGTAGCAGCAGGCATTGGTACCCAAAGGGATATATAGGTGGAAAATGGCTTGCTGGGCTTGCTTGCTGGGAACTGACACACTGCAATGGAGAGATGCTTCCAAACCCTGATAATATTTCCAGCAGAAATGTGAGTCCCTCTGAAGAGAATTTAATAACAGGCCATAGATCTGCTTTTCCCAACTATGTCTTGCCCCTCAGAAATAGCCCCCCAGATTGATGATCACTATGTTAAAATACCATCATATTGTTAGTTAGGATCGTATACGTAGATCTTCTCTCCCATTTGCAGAACAGGAAAGCTATTATTTTTCTTCATTCTTTCTGCATCTGGTGTTTTCTGTAATATCAGCAGATTTATTTTGCTCTTATGTATGTCCTTTGTTTCCTCTTTCTTATACCAACCGCTGTATTTAATAACATGGACTCATTTTAGGTGGCTGCTGTGCCTAGAGGTTGTATGACTGAGTGATGTAGCAAGTTTTATTGCCTTTCTCTTTCTGTTCCCTGCCAAATAAACCTGCCTGGTGCAGAGAGAGTGAGAGTGTGTGTGTGTGTGTGTGTGTACATGGATAAAGTTTCTTACCTTGATAAGCCAACAAGTTTTGTGCTGGCTTTTTTCAGATATATTTCACTATAGAGCGAGTTTTTCTCCATCAAGTTTACAACTACCTGTTTAGAAATCTCTCCTGTGTAACCTGCCTCCTCCAAATAGCTGTACATTATTTTGTGGCTTTCAATATGCTTTTTTGTATGTTTGCACTCTTTAAAGGGAGGTGATACTATAAATAAGCTTCAGATTACCTCCCCAGGAATTAAAAAAAGGATCATGGACCCCAAAACAGTGAGATTTACCTACATTTTAAGTCACTTCACAAATAAAAAGAATACTTCCTGTTTGATTGCCTGTTTCCAGACCTTGATGGCATACTCCTGTTAAGCTGCTCTTCTAGAGTTAGGAACACTTTCCTTCTTAATTCTTTCATGTAGAATAGGAGCTGGAAGGAAAAGAGGAAACTTGGAATAATGTAATCATCTGACAGTGCTGTGAATTGTGAGCTGTGGTTTCCTTACTGTGTTCATTGATTGGCATGAAGGCAGCATTAGAGTTATTACAGCTGTACAAGTGAAGAGGGAATGGGCACGCACACCTGCTCACTAGAGAATGTGTGCCATGCACAAGTGTGGGTGCTTTGTTTAAGCCTGATAAATTCTGAAAGATTCCCATTTTTCTCTCTCTAGGTACTTTTTGTTTGTTTTTGTTTGTTTGCCATTTATCTCTTATTCTAATGTTTTCAAATTGTTAAATTCTGTGAATTGGGCACCTTTGTTGTGGAACAGAGGCACTGCACATCCTCATTCTTGCAGGGTTTGCTGCCATACAAGGAATAGTATACAAACTGTGTAACCTAAAATGTCAGGGACAACTGCATAGTCATGCACAGACATCCAAGTTCTCAAGAGAAACATACATTATTTTTTTTTCCAGCCTATGCAGAACAAAATAGGTATTTGGCTTCTGGATAAAAGCCAGCATTTCCAGAATTAGGCAAGAAACATTTTGAGCTGCAGCATGTCATGTAATGCCATATTATATGGAATGGGGATGTATTCAGCTTTCTGTTTCAGTATAAACAAATAATTTGCATGTAATGTCTTTGATACTTGGATGATGTAGGAAACTTTGTGCATTCCAGTTTCACAGTTAGTGATATCTTACATAGCTAAAACAATAATGATATCCAGTTACAGCTCATTATTATTTTCTGGAGTGAGAGCTATCTTATTCTTTGAAATCTCAAACACATTTATAATTCTGGTACCTTGTTTCTTTTTCCTGTTTGTGCTTGAAAGGCTTTTTTTTCCCAGTGTTTCCTTTTACAAGTGTGGTTGTTGTCTGTTTTGTTTTAAAGTAGTAATGGCCAGGATTTTTCTGTCCACAACAGCTGCTTTCTTAGTTTGTTGCAATAAAATTTAGCAGTGACAGATTTAAGTAAAATACCATGAAAAGCCAGGCAACTGTCAAAACCCATGTGGCTTCCCACTGTCTGCCTGGTTCTTCATTTCATGTCTGCCAGGTGACCTCTGAGTTGCAGACTCCAGGGCTTCCAGTATATGACACTGTAGGCACATGGTTTCCTTGTAACTGTTTTTCAATTACCTTTTAACTGAGATCTTATGTTCCAAACCAAGATGAAATCAGACTTAAAAGGGTCAGCGTTTGCCATGAAATAAATACTGTTCTTTCCATCCATGTTGACACTTGTTGTGGCTGCAAAAAAAAAGACCGTTTGCCACTTTTGGGGTAAAACTGGGTCTTATAAGGCATAGGAAGAACAGTTTGAAACAAGTCGATGGGTTCTGTCTTGTCTGTCTGCACCTGTGTACTGTGCTTGTCCATAGCAGTGACTCCTGTGCTTTGCTTTGCCTGTTTGGCAGAGGCAGATTAACTGAAATATTTACAACATGTTTCCAATTTAGTTTTTTTTTTGTATCCAATCCACTTGCATCTGGTTGCGAGCTGCTAATCTTCTCTTGGATCACCAACCCCTGTATTTTGTGTTGTAATTTATTTACAATTTTCTTGCTGAGATAATCTGGCCAAGGTACAAATTGCTGCCACTGATTTGTTTTGTATGTTTTTGCCTCCAGCAACATTTCTATTTAAGCTCTAATAGGAAATTTGTGGCAGCAAAGACTTGGTCCTCCACATGTGATGGTGGATAGTGAGAGTATTGAGAGTATTTCTGTATGGTGATTGAGTTACTGTGGATGTGTTTGCACCTTGTAGGCTGGACTGTGTTGTGCTTCCTGGGCAGAATATTTGACTTTGGCAGCTGTGCTTTGCCTGGACAGAGGCCTGTGAAGGAGGTTGTATGAATAGGGGTGGTGGGAGGAATAAGCCAATTTTCTGCAGGGAGATCCTGCTAAGGAGATTAGATTCCTCAAGCATGACAAGGGAGGAGAGTAGAAGTAGTAGAGACTTGAAAGGAGAGTAAAAGGGAAAATTCTGCAAAGCCACTTCATGCTGAATAGGAGAAACAAAGACATGAACCTGCTTTTGTAATAGGAATTGAAAATGACCTTGTAAATCTGAGCAGCAGAGTGGGGACCAGGCAGGGCTAGAAGCAGGAAATTGAGCCCAGAGGAATTTATAATTCAGGACACAAACTCTGAGACAAATAAAACTCCCATATCCATTCCAGAGGGATGGACTCCTTTTAGATATTTACCTTTGGACAGTGAAAGGAAAGCAAAGAAGGGATGCATGTAGGAGATGTGGTGTTTATCTCAATTAATATTCCTATGCCACAGAGTGGCATCTTATCAAAGTTTGTTGCTAGGTTTGTTTTACCTGGGATTTACCTGCAAATCTGTAGCCTTCAGATTCACGTCAGAATTTGTAGGAGAGGACGTAGAAGCTGTGGGCATAGGGTGAGGAGAACAGCAAGGCAAACAGAACAGGCAGTTGCATCATGATACTGGTGTTTGTAACACGTTGCCACAGAGTGAGGCTGTGGACCTTGGCTGGGACCAAGGACCAAAGCCTTGAAACGTGAGACACAGATAATAGTAAAATTGCACCTGGGGAATCTACAAATGGGACAATTTAATCTCATCTTCAGTTCTGGAGGTGCCCTTTGTGTGGCAGCTGTATGAAAAGCAGGTGATAGATCAGGTGGGCAACATTCCTTGAATTGCTGCATCTCTTCTGGAATAAGAGTTGCCCTGTGGAGCAGGACTGCAGTAGAGAAGTGCTATGGAGAGTCAGCATTACTGCAACAGCCATGTGCAAGATTTGCATCACTGGACTTCTGTGATTAGGAATCAGAAGCTGCCAACTGTTGCTGTGGACAAAGAGTGTGGTAAATGGGTCCAGATTGCCATGGTCAGTGGTGGTGTGAGCTTTTGCCAGCTTGATGCCTTGCCACATCCGAGAACCTGTTCTGTGAGAAACCTCACTGAGCCTGGCTGAGAGCTCCCACCTGGTGTGTTCCAGTCTGTGTCTTTGTTTAGCTCAGCAGGGAAGAGTCATCTGGCTCCTCAGTAGAGCTGAAAGTCAGGTTGGAGGCAGGTGGGTTGGAAATGGACAGTCTGCTATTGTGAGTCTGGTCTTTATCATCAGCTCAGGGTTTTCCTGGGTGCAAATTTGGGATGTAATTTTCCTGGATGAAAGACAGCAGGAATAAATTCCTTGTCCCAGGTACCCCATGTGTATGGAAAGCAAGAACCAGGGGAAACTTTTTTTTCCAGAGATTGTCTTGGCTGCATGACTGTGAATATAAACTTTTTTTTTACAGTTGAATTACACTGTATATAGAATAAGGTGATAGGGAAAATATTTGGAAGTGTCAATTAAAAAAAAAAATATGGCAAACAGGTTGTTTTTTTTTTTTTTGGTGTGTGCTGTCATTGTTGGCATGTGGGACTGGGTGGAGGTGTGTTGTTGTTAAAATAATTGAGTATTAATGCTGCAACAACACTATCTTTGGCTGCAAATCAAAAATCTAAAATGTGCTTTAGCAATGTTGGATTATTCAGAGGCAGTAATTGTAGCCAGACCATTTCAAACTGGTGTATACATGGATGTAATCTGTACATTATTACATGTACCCTGTAAAAGACTGGTCCTAAGCTCCAGTATGCTTATGATACCTGCTGCGTGAAGTAAACTTCACCTCCACTTGTTAGATAGCAGAGAAACACTTTCCAAAGGTGTATGGAGAACCAGGAAATTTCCATGGATAAAGGAGGCAGCTGTAACTTGTACCAGGAATATCCCTTATTAGCAGTGCAAGTTCTTCATTTCTGGACACTGGAATCTGTGTTCAGACCATCTCTGGTGCTCTGAGGGAGTAGAGGGATGGCATTTTCTGGGAAAACAAAGAAGTCTGAACTGGGAACCCTGAGTGTGTTTAAAGCAGGAGTGTTAAAGGAAGGGTTTTCTGGTTTCTCTTCCTAGGTTGGTTTTGGGGAGTTGCCATTTGACAGCACCGACAACTTCAACAGCTGTCCTGATGTGTGTTTCCGGGTGGAAGATTACAACTTCTTGTGCCATAAGGTATGTGCTTGTACTGTACTTCCTTCTCCTCCCTTTTTGCTATGAATCTAGTCTACTTGTGTCCCCCACTCCTTCTATGCTGGATACACTCTGCAGTAGCAGCCTTGATTCAGCCAGAAAACTGCATTTAAAGCATTTTGCAAAGCAGCAAAGCCTGCCTTTCTTGCAGAGGTGTGGAGATAAATTTATAAATTCAGCTGCAGCATTCACAGCTGCAAAATCTGCTGCTGCTGGCTTATGAGTTCAGTGTCTGGAGAAGGAAAGTTTGATCTGCAGAAGAACAACTGTAAGAATGAATTTTGAGATCCAACCTCAACTCAAGCTCCTGCCGTAGTGCCATGCTAATTTCAAATCTCTTGAGTTTACCAATTGTATTTGTGGTTCTGAGGGTAGGCATGGATAGAATAAGGTATGGAAAAATATTGGAGATATAGCTTCAAAATGTAGGGAAAATCAAAGTTACAGAATCTGAACTTCTGAAATATCTTTGAGCTGCTCTGACACCAAATTAGTAGTGCCCTTTGGTTTGGTGCAGTGAGCAAGATGCCAGTGTTTTGGTTTTTTATTCCTCTCCAGGCATTTTTCTGTGGTCGCAGTGATTATTTCAAAGCCCTCCTTGAAGATCATTTCAGTGAGAGTGAGGAGCTACAGACACAGCCCAGCATCCCTGTGGTGACTCTCCACAACATCTCAGAAGACATTTTCATCCGGGTCCTCTACTACATCTACAGTGATGATACAGAGGTGAGGCCAGCCTTGGTCCTTCCTCCAGTGCTGGTTAGCTCTGAGGTGTTTTCAGTAGTTTTCTAAATCTGGAGCAGGGTGTGCATGTATGTTCTTAAATTTCACTGGCCTACTGTGCTACCTCACTTTTGTCTCAGGGATCCACATACTGGGATGCGCTGTTAGCCAGGCAGGGTTGTAGTTCACGTGCATGATGTTCAGGAAGCAAATCCCTAGTCTTTTATCCCATAATAAAAATGTGGAAATTAGGTTGCACACTGTTTATTGACGTGATAAATACAGGGCTTTGCAGCTTTACCTCTTGAACTCTGTGGAGAGATAAGGGAAGCAGCTGCCAGTAGATGGCAGATTGAACACGTTTGGAGATGTGGATAGGTTGAGAGATTCTGCTTATTTACTTTTGGCATCATAGCCTACTTTTCCATTTGTAGCAAGTCATTATTTCCACTGTCATTTATCACTGGGGTGGGCAAAGGTTCCACTGGGAGACCAGTGCCTTGCTGTGCTCAGTATCACAGGCAGTAACAAAAGAGCCCTCACCCACTTAGTTTTCAGCCTAATGGAAGGTGCAGCAAATCCCAGCGTTTAATTAGCTTCCTGCTTTGGTTTTGTGGCAAATGCTTTCAGCTGGTCTCGCTGCAAGATCCCAGAACACATTCTGGCATCAGGGCAGCGACTGGAGATGCTGCTGTACCTGCCAGTGTCACTTCCCCCAAGCAGTGCTTGTGCTCTGGGTTAGGTGCCACATGCAGAGAGTGCACACAGCTGTGACCTTTTTTCTGCTGATCTGTTCACCTCCGGGTAGAAGTGGGGAGAGTGTTTGGCAGGCAGCAAGGGCAGGATTGCCAGTGGTATGCCAGAGAGCAGATCCTTCACTTGCCTGCTCTCTTCCCTCAGCCACTTTCTGAAAGGGCAGGCAGAGAGGGAACGAATCTGCTTGAAGATCCTCCTGACCTTGTGACTGCACTGCAGCCTGACCCTGTTCCCTTACACCTCTCCAGTCTGCCTCCCTCTTCATGATGACTCACAGGAAGGATGTTTCCCAAGCAGCTGTTGCTTTCCAAGGGGTGCCTCAGGTGCCCTGTCTGGGCTTGGGTCAGGAGGACAGACAAACAATAATGTGTAGGAGTTAAAAGGATCTTACTCATATGTTTTGTGTGCAAAGTGGTGCATAGCTTGGGCTTCAAACCGAGCAGCCAAGATGTGAGCTTCTGCAGAGAGTTCACCTGTCATGAGTAACTACCAGAAAAAATGGTCAGGAAGACAGGAATATAGTTTAAGTTCCACATTTACATGTGGAGTGTTCTCCCTGCCCTGTGTTTCTCCAGCCAAGTATCAGCACTCTCAGTTCCATGTTTCTCTTTACAAAGGATTTATGGTGTCTCTCTGCTATGCAGTGTTTGCAGTTAAGGGGAAGAGTGTGCAGAGGACATAAAAGGTTCCAGGCACAAAGACAAGTTGCTGATCAGAATACTTGGGTAGGCTCGAGGGCAGTTCTTGGAGGAACATTTGCCAGGTTTGTCCTTGATGACGTAGTTGGGAGCTGCAGCCATCAATACTACTGGCTCAAACACTTCCAACTCCTGAGGTTCCTGCAGCTTTTGAAGGGACAAAGCAGACTTGATTAATAACCCCAAGAGCTTTGTTACCCCACGTGCATACAGCCTTCATGGCATGGCTCTCCTATATCTTGCATTCTTCTGCCCAGCTGCTGCAGGGTGTTTCACAGCTGGGCCACTTGCTGGGAGCTGTCTCTCCAAACACAGGTGCAGACAGCTGTGGGGGAAGAAAAAAATCAGTTATTTGTAGTTGTCAGAGGGAACAACCCTAGATCTAGATATAGATGTGCACAGCAGTGTGTTTGCTGCTCACTAGTTATCAAGAGAGTGGGCCAGGCTGTACCAGTTACCATTCCTCCATCCAGACCAGTGTGGCTTGGTCTCTAAATGCAAGGGTCCTCGTCTCCTCCACAGCCAGGGCATGCTGTGTCCTGCAGATCCACTGTTACAGTGGATGTGGGTAAGTGAGCTCTTTGCAATTCACATTAGCAGGAACAGAGAGGCTCTAGTTCCAGGTTAGTGATGCAGATGGCTGACAAAAATAGGATTTGCCCAGCCAGGGAGAAGAGGCTGAGTGAAGCTGGAGGTGGTGTCTCCAACTTTATCTACAACACTTTTTATCTTCAGATCACTTGCAAGTACCCAAGAGGGAAATGGGAAGGTGGTCCTCTTTCTCAAGAGCCTTAAAATGTTAAAGGCCATTCACAACAATTTCAGTTTGAGCATCTGGTGCATTAATTTAGTCCAGTTGGAACTCATGTTAGAGCTCCACTAGTATTTGATGTGCAAAATACGTTCTTACCCAGGTGGGCCTCACCTACAGTTTATTTTGTGTTTAGTTTTCTGTCCTTGAGTGTACCTGTCTGCCAGGGAGGTTGTGCTGGCTGAGTTAGCAGAACCAGTTTGAGGAAGAAACTTAAGAGAATTTTGCATATTTTTCACAAAATGCGAGTCCAGCACTATAAAATGGGAGGAAAAATGTGGGGACAAGGTTCTCTGTCCTGCCAGCCTCTTCTGTTTGTCTCTTGGAAGTATGTCTGGTAAAAGCATCCTCCTGCCACTGTCACACTGAACATTTTTTGGCAGCCAAGTGCACTTTGGTGTTTCAGCACAGCCCTGTGCTTAGCTAGAGGGGTTACCTGCAGCACGAGAAACTCCCTGCTGCACTTTAAATTCCTCTGGGGTGACTGAGTGGGAGACGTAGCCTGAAAGACAGAGCTCCTGTCTCTCCGTAGTTAGCACTTGTCCAGTAATGGGCCAAACAACACCTTAGTTTCCAGTGACAAGCAGTGTGCTCAGGACTGGGCAGTAACTCCCCTCTGTGCACTGCCAGCTGTCCCCAGAGAACGCCTACGACGTGCTGTGTGTGGCAGACATGTACCTGCTGCCTGGCCTCAAGCGCCTCTGCGGCAGGACCCTGGCACAGATCCTCGACGAGGACAACATCATCAGCATCTGGAGGATTGCAAAGCTGTTCCAGCTGACCCGGCTGGAGGACCAGTGCACAGAGTACATGGCCAAGATCATCGAGAAGGTACCGAAACACTCCCCGTGGCAGTGATCACATGTGCTCCTATATCTGAGGGAGAGACAGCAGATTGAATGGTTGTACTTTGGTCTGTAGTTAATGGTTGTCCTCTCTGGATTAATGTGCTTCCTGAAAATGAGCAGCAGTTAAGGAGCAAAGCACATGGTGAGTTAGGACAGAGGAGGAGGAGTGTGGCAGTACCTGATGTCACCACAATAAGCCAAATTTTGGTCCCTGTCTAGCACATCCCTGTGGAATGTGGGGTGAAGAAGTTGCCCGAAAAGCTTTGCAAGTACCAGGGGCAGGTGATTTTCACTGAACTTTCAGCCACTGTGCCCAGAGTAGCCATGGTGTTCCCTGAATACACCAGCTGCAGCCTGGAGAACCCAAAGGGGTGTGTAGGGGAGCACTGTGCAGAAAATGTTTTTTGGTGTTGGCTGGGGGGAATTCTTCCTGGCATGATGCTCTAGATAGGAGAAATCAATGTGACCTCTAATCTCCTCGAGGATGACAAATCAAATAGTAGAGGTTTGCTCAGGGTATACTTTGCTGTCAAACAGCAAGAAGTAATGAATTTAACACTGAAGTTTTCCTTATGGGGCCCCATTTAAGTGTTATCCTGAATGATTATAGCTTAGTCTCAGGATTCTTGGAGAAAGTTGCCATATGGAAGGAAAAACTAGAATCTATGAAGGGTTTTTATCCTGAGACAGATCTTTATAAATGGCTTGTACAGTTCACATGGGAATGTAACATTTTCACCTGCAGCTTGAAAGGTGTGAAATTATTTTTGGCATGAGAAAACAATGAAAGAAGTGGTTCTGGGGCTGTTACTTTGTTCAGTGTATAGCTTGGGAATGACAGACATAGCCTGTACCCATAGTCTGGCTTCTGAAGAACGGTTTGAAAGCTGCTGAATATCCCCAGTAGTCATCAGGATATGGCTTTGCTTGTATGTTCCCCTTGCATCCCCCACCTCTAGCTTGAGTGGGAGTCCTT